>NW_009649168.1:804627-814762 GCF_000708025.1 Charadrius vociferus | reverse complement strand
GTAGGACAACTCCGCAGAACCTTCTAAAATCACGGGAAACCATGATTTGTGGATTCTTACTGTGCCACATTCAGCCAGCGGCTGACGCATGAAATCCAGGAGGAGTTCCCCAATGCTACGTTCATCGGGGGGGGGTCTGAGCGGGAAGCGCTGACAGCAGAGACCGATGAGGCGTGACCAAAGGCCACATGGGCTCGAGGACAAGCAACAAAACTGAGAACCACTGCCGTCACCCCCGTTCCCACCTTCACCAGAACACTTTGCACTTGTAACTTTTGCCTCCACCCATAGCGCGCTCGGGAACCAAACGGAACACACACACTCAAGAGCATCGCGATGCCTTCATCTGTACGAGTGGGTTCCTGGCCACGTCTCTCCCATGCACATGGCAGTGCCATAGAGACGTCACGAGCCTGGCACAGGATGGGCAGAGCTGAGCACCAGCCGTCAGGGCTTCCAGGCGGATCCCTCACCGCCAAGATCCCTCGTGCTCTGGGCACGGGCTGGAGGCACCAGCGCTCAGCTCCTCTCTGCCCCAGACCAGAGCAGACCTCACTGGGCAGGGATTTCATGTCACTTAGTCTTTGATTCTGCAACAGAAAACCACTTCTCCCTGCTTCGGGGCGTTAAAGCTTCTGTTGAGTAGTGATGCACCAGGCAAGAGTTTTGCCGTCACAGCGTGCAGCCCACAGCCGGGCTGACGCAGCACAAACCGTTCTGTGATTCTGTGATAATTTCATGGGAAGTTACTCCACAGAGTCTAAACCAAGGCAAAGGTGCTTCCCAAATGATACTTGGATTTTTTGATAACACGCACTTTATCCCATGAAAGCAGGAACTGCTTTGGGCACGTGGACAACAAATAGTTAAGAAGTGCAAATGAAGGTGTTTAGCAAAGTGTTTTGCTGCATTTCGAAGGGACACACACACAAAATCTTCCCTCAAAGGCTGCCAGTGCACGGAGCGTGTGGGAATCCGACTCTGCCCCCCCCCCAGCGCGGAGCAGAGGATGCACATACACACTAATTGGTGTTGGGCACGGGGTTTTTTAAAGTAATTTCTTCCTTCTCATTTAAGCTTTCTCTCTTCCAGATGAAAGCGAACCGCACTAATTTCTCCTGATTTAGTGGAACTCCAGCTCTATTTACACTGACTCAATGTTTCCTAATTTAAACCCAGGACATTTGTAATTTCAAGTTTATTTGCAACCGTTAAGATTTGAGTATGTTGGCTTGAACATTTTTGCAGAAATATGCTGAGCACTGTTTCCATGATAATTAGTGCTGCAAAACAATTTTTGGTTCTGTCAGCTTCACTTTTAATATTTCATAATCAATAACTTGATAAATAATAATGCAGTCAGGAACCCCTTTGCCAGCGGAAAGAAGATACAGATGATTCTGAAACCTAACTAGTGCAATTAACATTTTCTTTTAATCTCTGTGCAGAAAATTAAGATTGCTGTCAGCAACACTATATTTCTTGGAGGAGAAAAGTAACTAAATTCCGGCTGTGCCGTGGCTCAGGCTCTGCCCAACAGGAGGGCCCCGTGTCCCCGCCACCCCGGCCATTGGGGGTCTGTCCCCCCCGGCCGTGCCAGCAGCACCCGCGTCCTGCACCCTCCTGGGGGGTCCCCACTACCCACGGGAGCCAGTTCCACAGCACTTTGCTCGAGCCCCTGGGGAGAGCCATTCCCTCTCTCTAGGAGAGGCTTTTGCAGGTTTTTCTCTTCTCTGTGAAATTGGGATAACGGGTCCCTGATGCATTCTCTACATGGAAGTAACATCCATCCCTCCTCCAATCGATTGGACCAGGAGAGCAATACCGGTATCTGATCTACCACTAATTACAGAGACAATTATCTTAAGAATCCACAGACTAACATTTCCCTGTGATTAGTGGGAGATCATCATCTACTCTGATAGGAATTTCTTATTAATAGTGCTATATCGAGTGTGATCGGCGCTGCGCTCCTGCGTTAACGGGAGAGGCCGCGCTTCAGCCCGTCCTTCGCACCTCGCACACGGTTAGACCCTGTTGGTACCCGAGACGTGTTCCCATCGTAGCCCAGCAGCACGCCACCAGGTAACGCCCCTTGGACCGTAAGAGAGAGCAGCTGTTTTTGCCAGGAATATCAAAACATGATACTCATTAGCAGCTCTCTTGGTGCTGGATCCAAGCGCGGACACAGCCCGAGGAGACCCCCAGGGCGGTGCAGGAGCTCAGCCCCCGGGCACTGACCAGGAGGGGTGCGGATGGGGACAGCGGGTGTCGGAGATGCTGGAGAGCAGCGGGCGGCCCCCCGCGCGGCTGTGGGTTTCGGAGGGTGCTGCGACACGCGCCCGGCTCCCACCCCATCCAATAACGAGTTCGTACCCCGAGCCTCAGGCCCCGGCGTGGCAGCGGGAGGGAGAGGGATGGGGGAGGGATGCGGCTGTGGGCAGCACAGGCTGCAGGAGCCGAGCGAAGGCAGCGGCGATGTACCCGCAGAGGCGCTGCAATTCCCGCCTGCAGGCAGGCAAGCGAGGCAGGCAGGGTAATCCACGCTATGAAACTGTCACAATTCACGTCCTTTCTCAGTAAATAAGAGGCAGACATTAAACAAACAGGACAAATATGATGCATTAAAGCAGCAGAGAAGCGTGGTTCAAAACCAAAGCAGCTTTTCCCGGGGAAGGGGCCGGCACGGAGCCGAGCGGAGCTGAGCTTTCCCCAGTGCTCATTCCTCCAGGTAAGGGTTTGCTTTTCCTTAGAAGAATTACAATATTTACTGTCAAAGAAAGCTCTATTTACAAAATAGACTTCTGTTTAGCAAAAAACCCCAAACAATCCCAAGGACACTGCAAACCCAAAGGCTGCGGGTTTGCCCCCCCCTCGCCCCGCTCTGCCTGAGGCAGTTTTCCTTTCTGCCAGGGGAACGGTCCCCACACCAGTTAATTGCAGTCCTACAGCTGTAGGTCTTTTCCTCCCCAGGTGAGATGTGTTAAAGAAGACACACAAGTATTTCAGGGCAAGAGGTTCTTGTGACAGACAGTGAGACAAACAGCGAAGGCAGCGCGGCACCGGCACGCAGCGGGCACCGAAGTCGGCGGAGCTGCAGTAATTTAGCACAGCTGAGCTCTGCCCCCTGAGTCATAAACCATGACTCTGCAACAACACATATAATTAAAAAACTAATCTCTATGGAAAGTGGATGTATTTAGGAAGACCATAATCACAGCTGAACTCAGGGTCCGTTCTCAGATGCAGGACAGTTTCCAGCAGGTAAGAGCTGTCTGCGCAATGTGCTTCCCTCCCTCCGTCCTGCTTCTCCCCAGCCCGGGCTGATTTCTCGATGGTTTAATTTAAGCAAAGGCAGAAACAGCTCTACATGAAGATAAATACATTCATTAGCAGCGGGCTCTGATACAGCTTCATTAGTTTATGACATCTAAAAACATATTCTTGAGCTATTGTCTACGTCACTGGAACGTGACTCCTGAAAGCCCATTGCTTTTCCAAATGCTGCGTAATTTCACGTTTCTAGGTGAGCACATCTCAGATTTGCATGAGCATGTGTCCCCACAGTCACAATCACATGCTTTTGCAGAGATTCGGGAAGCTTTTACCAATTTTAAATAGTTCGTGTACAAGATACCACCATAAGAATTTGACAGAGTTTATCCTCATGAAACTAACTCCAGTAGTTAGTGACAAAAAGACTGCTCCACGGAGTAAAGGGCTCTAGTCATGGAGCAGGTATCTGGAAGAAGTAAGATTAGACAACATCCTGAGAATGTAAAGTTACAAACAAAATGTTCAGAGTCTCAGTAGAGAGGATATTCAGAGCTTGCACAGTGATATGTCCTGTGATACCGGTGAAGGAAAGAGAGAGAACCAAAAGGAACTAAGTCTGGAAATATTCTAGTTCCTAACATGGAATAGCACGCTATTTCAAATGCTTGCATTGAAATTATCCTTGGAGTGAGATGGTGTGGAATATTTATTATCGATTACATGATCCTGCTGCTCCACTCCATGTTTACAGGCGGCTGCTTAAAATTCAGAGCGGATGCCTCCGTGTCAGCCTTGCTGTTCCCAGGGAAGCGCCATCTGAGCACCAGTTCCTGAGCAAAATAAACTTCAGTGGAAACTATTCATTTGCTTCATACTGAACCTCTATTTCAGGTCATGAGAATCATCAAAAGATACTTGGAGCAATTTGTATGCAGATGTGTTTATTTAATCTGAAGTTATTTGTGCAACTACATTGTAATAAGATGAGAATCGGGAGATGATTTCACAGAGGTTCTGTTATCTTCTTTAGGAACAAAAGACTTTGGTGCCCTTTGTCAGGGGCTCAGGCAGTGTTTTATCGTGTGGGAAACACACTGGGGTGGTGCCTCTCCAGGGGTCAGGATCTCTGCTTGGGGATTTTGGTTGAGGAAGTGCTCTGGGCAGGAGCGGGGAGGAGAGGGGGTGGTGTCGCTGGGACCCCGACCGTGCCCCCACCCGGGCCAGTGAGGTTTGGCACAAAGCTGGGTGGCCAAACCAGAGCACTTCAACGGGACACTGGGAGAAATTAAATATTAAGATGCAGCAAGACCAACAATCACTGACCCGTCCTCCAGCACTGCGGCAGCGAGGACACTGCCAGCACCCAAGGAGTGACGCCTGCTCATCCCGTGGGAATGGCCCTCCTGCATCGTGGAAGCCACCATGCAACAGAGCAAAGAGCCCCTTTTTACACACCATAAGCCTGAAAAAAAAAACCACCTCAAAACCCACAAATAGATTTGCAGATACTAAGTTTATGGAGATGGTTCCACGCACCCAGTGTGCCCTTAGCACGAGCTGCCCACCTCGCTGTCCCCTCCCATGACCAAGCCTGCTGCTCCACCAGGGTCACACACACTTTTGCAGCATCAGCACTAGTCCTGCTTCACTCCAAAATTATCTAGCCATACATTTTAAGTGAAATAAAGTCACTTCATATACGATTTTTCCCAGAAAACAAGTTTTGAACCAGCCCTACCTGCAGCCAGCCAGCTGCCAGGGAAGCCACCGGGTATCCTCCACCCCCAGAGGACACCCCTGAGGCTTTCCAGAGACACTCTGTCCCGGAGTCCTGCCCTGAGGCACGGGAGGATGCTGGGGGTGAGCAGGAGTCTGGAGGCACTGCACAGTACAGGGGCGCTGGGAAAATGAATCTCAAGTTCTGACATTCTTTCAAACTTGTAATTGTTTAATGATTTAGAGTTGGGTCCCTTAGCACGGCTGCGGTTGCCTGAAACCTAAGATATCACCAGAAAGTATTCCAGAAAAAGAAGTTTGTCTATTATGCTTCTAATCAGATGGTCTTGAGAAGGTGCTGGATAAAACTGAAGAGAACTGCAGAAAAAAATAAATGAAAAATGGGAGAGATGTAATGGAAGAAAAGCAGAGATAAAGTGCTGTCTGGAGAGAAGAGTGAGGAAATATGCCCCACGAAATAAATTGAGAAACATGAGAAGACGATGAGATCTCATTTATCTCTCATGCGTTTCTCTTTCAGTGATTGAGCACTAACAGAGCAATAAAAGGGCTGCTCTGAAATCTTTTCTTGTTCAGGATTCACAAGAAGAACACCCAAAGAGCAAGCTTTTAGCACAGCTATGAATATTTTTTAAGGCTTTCCTTAAAAAGATACTTGGCATCACCAACTCTATCATCTATAGAAGTCGCTCATAGCAAGTTTAGGTGAGCAAGTTGGTATTAACTGGGCAATGAGGCGCTTGATCTGAACACCAGGTGCAATGAGAATCCCTCTTTTTTTTCCACACTGTAATAGAGGGGCAAACAACTTAACCAGAGAAAGGTTTTGTGAAACAAAACTGGGATCTTGAATCCTCAAGAAGAAATATAGGCAACTTCACAGCCCATGCAAGCATTTACAAGTAAGTCACTTACGTCAGTGCTGTAGATTATGAATGTTCTCCATTTGAGTCCCGCAGCACACGAAGACCACAATCACCCCAAGGAACACCTCCACACCAGACCATGCATCCAAAATGGTGGAGAGCCTTTCCCCACAGAATTTATACTCTGCAATAACGATGATCCCACTTCCACCTGCCCCTAATTGCAGGCCTCTGCTCCACCCCACCGTTAAGCCCGGCAATTACGCTGTGATGAGGGGCATTCACCTCTCTGCCCGGCACTGCTTAAGGCCACTCACAGCCATTGCCTTCAGTGAACCGAGCAGGTCTGCCTGAACCCTCTTCCTAAAGTGATGCTGTCCCAGACCAGGGCCACCCCCGTGGGTCACCCTTCAGGAGGCTTTGCTGGAGCTGTGGGAGCGATGACCGTGGCAAGGGGGGTGACATCAGTCACCAGGGGACACGCTGCATCGGCTCGGCCGCTGTCTGTGCGAGCGGCCGCTGGGTCAACAGCCCTGTTCAGCTTTGTTCAACGGAGCCCGGCCAAAGCCCAGAGATAGAGCGTAATTAAGCAAGTTTGTAAAGGGACAATGGAGCACAGCCCCACAGATATCTTATGAAATGTGGCAAAATCTTCCATGGGCCCTGGGCCAGCAGGAGGGAGAACTGTCTGCTCATTAGACAAGTGCTGGACACTAATCCAGCGTCCACAGTATGAGCAGCAGCGTACGGGGTTTCATTTCCATGTCTCGGTGTCAGAGGCTGCTGATTCGCATTTTAACCATTAAACATTTCCTCAGACCCCATTAGGAAGCAACTGCTTTAATGACCAAGGTGTCTCCCGCTGGTGACAGCTCTGGCAAAACCTTCTGAAGGGATCGATGTTCGTTAGCGCTCGGCCAAGCAGAGCTCATTTCACCCAAACACTCACGGGCGGTGTTGGGATGGTTGTGGTATGGACCACAGTTCTGTATTTCGGGGGTGGTGTCGGGAAATAAACATGAAGAAAACAGTCTCTCCTGATCGACGTGCTGCCACCATATGAGCCGCCTGTCGGTCATGGCTCTGCAGGAGGGGAGAAGGTGTCCCACCAGCGTGGGCGATGGTGGGGGTCACCCACCCCGCAGTGTGATGGCACTGGGCAAGCAGCATGGGCCCAGCTGAGGACGCTTGCTGCTGGGAGATGGCAAATTGGAGTCTGTGGTGCAGAAAGCATCCTGTCTTTTCCCGAGAGTCCAGAGCAAGTCATAGATCCGGCCATAAAATCACCATGTGGAAAAAGCCAACAAGAAATCACGTTAACTCAAACCCAGATTTAGTTGCCGGAGAGTGGCCTCATCTCTGCTGCTTCCACGCTCTGCTGCTGCCGAGGGCTGTGCGATCCTGCCCCGTGAGCCCGGGCTGGTGGTGGAGCTGGGGAAGAGAAGCCGGTGTCTGCTGGCAATGGAAGGTGAAGACACGAGATCTGGGAACCCAGAAGATCCCTGGTGATACTTCCAGTGCAGGCAGAGCCTTGGCGTGCACGTAGCACACCTGCCCGGCCTCAGCAGAGCCCAAAGACCAAATTGTTCAACAGCAAATGTGCTGCGGAGTGTAAAACATCACCAGCAGGGAGGGAAGCAAAGATAACCCACACCCCCCGGCAAGGTCCCGTGGCAAAGCCAGCGCTAATGATCTGGTCCCCCCCGGCCCCCGGCCCCGGGCTTTCCGCCATGCCTGCTGCTCGCTGTAAAGTGTAATTCAGTGTGGTTGCTCCTGGTAACTAATGCGGTCTGGCTGGAGATTAATTATTACAATTTCTCAATCTCCTTTTGAGGAGAAAATAGAGTTTATTTGAAAATGGAACTTCACGGGACACACAAACGTACCTCACGCTGTGCCTTGGAAATATGAGTGTTCACTGGCATTACTGGTATACGGTGGGGACGTATGGGGGATGATTAGAGCACCCTGTTAAATTAGATGGATGTTTTCAGGCCAGAGAGTAGTTCCAAACTCCCAAGTTCGGTGGTTTTCATACAAAATCTGTGGTTCCCATTCTGATCTCACAGACCGGCAGCTCTGTGCTAACGATGGGAAGAACTGATCCCAGCTGAAACGTCCCACCACTTCACGTTTGTCTTTTCGTCCCCCGTGTGACCTGGAGTTACCGGAGACAGCAAACACGGGTGTTTCTGTGCCATCCGTTGCAGCAGAGAGCCCCGCAAATGGCGATTCCTTTGTTTGCTCGGCGAGGAAAATACCTCCAGTTTGTACTTGTGAGAGGGATTACTGTGTTTGGGCTCAGAGCACACTAATCCCCCGGTGCCAGCACGCCTGTTGTTCTTTGGTAGCTAATAATCAGCATTAATTCTTTAAAGTCTCTTGCTTTCCCCCATTCCTCTCTTATTCCAATAAATGGCACAGAATCATTCATTCGTCTGAGACGACAGGCTGTAGGCTCTAATTTGATTTCCCTCTGCACACAGCACCGATGTCCCTTGGGAGACAGAGTAATTTTGGCCACACATTTTTGGAAAAATTACATTGCTATAAATGCCAACAAAATTGAGGGTGAGGGGGAGTTCACAGAAAAACCCTTTCCAACTGTCTCCATCGAGAGTGCAAGGGCCCGGCTGTCCGCTCTGCCCTTCGCACAGGTAATAACCAAATATTGCTTTAAACTGTAACCCCTGAAAACTGTGGGGTGTCCCTTCGTCGGGGTCGGGGTCGGGGACGGCCCCGGCTCGTGCTGTGCCGTGGCGAGGGACGGGGCTGAGGAGCCCCACCGCGCACCATCCTTGCACTCAGCTGAGACTCGGCGCGCAGAGAAGCCCAATTCAGCCAAGATTTAGTTGTAAATCTTGAATAAATGAGCCCCGGAGGCCCAATGCCTCTCCCGCCTCCCCTCAGCCCACACAGCTCTGCGTGTGCACCTCAGATAAAGTGTTTTAAACCAGAGGCTGCGGCTGAGTGGGGAAGAGATCACAACGTCGGGCAGGCGGCTGCTGGAGAAAGACGCTCAAAATTCCTGGGAGTTTGGGAGGATTTTTCTCCTTTAAGAGGCGATAGCTTTTGTAACGACTGTGCACACGTTTTATTATTAGGACGACCTATCTGGAGGCTTAGTGTTAGCAGTGCAAAACCTCTGTGTTTGCGTTTCATTAGAGCAATTCAATTTGCATTTGGCGAGTATGAAAATTCATTGTTGTCAGCGAGAACAGCAGCCAAAGGCTTGCCTGGAAACCGGTCCCGGTGCCCCGCGCTCTGCGCTGTGAGGGCTCTGCAGTCGCGCACGCCGGCTCCCTCCAAAAATGCTCTGAAATTGTGCTCTGCCTCCTCTTCCCAAGTAATTCCGGATTTTGCTCAGGAGGTCACGTTGCATACGAGAAAGACTATCTTCCTGTAGGGAACTACAGGAGATGCAAGTGCTAACGGCTTCCGACACGATAGTCGTGTGGCTTAGGATGAGAGAACTCCCTTCCAGGAGAAAATAACAGCTCATCCCACCTTTCTGCACCCCTCAGCCTCTGAGGGTTTCCCCATGCGGTGGTGTTTTGGGGTTGAAGTGACAGATGTTGCTTTAGGAAATAGTATTTTCTCACAATGGCTGTGGATCGTCGGTGGCATTAGAGGCAGAGACAGGGAAATAAACGACCTTCTGGAGGAAGACAAGAGTTGATAGAGACTGTTCCGTCATGGTAAGAAGATAACAGGCTTAAAAACAATAGTTCTGTTTAATTACAGCATATGTCATCCTTGTGCTTGCAGGGGGTAAAGAGAAACGTTCCCCACAGAGGTGTTGTGGCAAGGAGGCCCTTTCAGAAACAAGAAAAAAAGAGTACTGCTAATGTTCGAGTTTATTGGAGAATTTCAGCTACGTTCACCATCTCAGGAGCTTATGGAGTGCGTTCAAATAAAAGCCCAAGGTGATGCCATGGAAGTTCTGTGAAAAACTGCCTCCACAAAGTGGAAGTGGCAATAAAATTCAGGAGTATTGTTGACATGCTAACGTTATGATTGAAATTTGAAAAAGTAGTTCGCTGCGTGATGGCAGAGCTGAATATGATCAACACTACCAGCAAACGAGACAACCTCTGCAGGTGTGTGTGTGACAGCGCAGGAATTTTCTGGAAAAGCAGGGCTGCGTGCCCAGCGGTCCCTCACGGCCCCAGGCTTTGCTCTCGCGGCATCACCTTGTCGCACCCCCGTTGCTGTGCGAGGCCGTTGTCCCGGGGGAGCCTCCGCTGCGCTGGGAC
>NW_009649168.1:803773-804544 GCF_000708025.1 Charadrius vociferus | reverse complement strand
TTCCTGAGGACGGCGGGAGAACTTCCCGCGCCCCCACCTTCCCCCGCTGTGACTCCCGCCGCAGCGCCTGTTCCTCCCGCTGCTCGTTTGCATTCAGGCACACGCCGGTGGGGTTATGTCTTCAAGGTTAAAAAATTCTGATGGTAAGTAAGATTCCTGGTCTGAAGTTTTCCTTTGAAGTGTCTTCGGGCGCGGGGGGGGGAAGGCAGCGGCGGGAGCACCGTGCGGGATTCTGACAGCGGCACCGCCGCGGCGCCGTGCGCGGGGACAGGGGCAGAGGTCTCCGCGGGGGCAGCGGGCTAACGCTGCGGGACCCGCGCTCGGGGGGAAGGAAAATGAAATCGTGCTGTCGTGAGCGATGGGAAAATTAATCATTCAGACTTTTGTTTCCAAAACTATAGCTGTTCAGCCAGTTAATATTCACGAGAGGTAACTTAGTACGTAATGTACAATACACTAAAGCCTTTATTTCAGCTTCCTTCTGCTCTTCCAGCAGAGTGCATGACACACATTGTGAAACTAAAAGAATCATTAGAATTCATCTCTGCAAAAGAAAACTAAGTAATTACCATTAAAAAAATCTTTCTGCTGCTTTCTATCAAGCCAGCAATCCAGTGACGGTATTGCCAGCACTCAATTGCAACACACTTCAATAACCCACGAGAAGAACCCGCGTTGGCTGGTGCCGTTGACCCGACAGCGCCGTCTGTCTGGGCGCAAGAGGCGATGCGGCAAAGCCCCCTTGGGCCGAGTGGTACCCCAGGCCCGCCG
>NW_009649168.1:783461-803734 GCF_000708025.1 Charadrius vociferus | reverse complement strand
AGGGAGGCGAAGCCGAGGTGCCCGTGCTGATGGCAGGTGGCGATCCAAGGCACAGACAGAACGCACGCTTCAGCGGTTTTTCCCTTAAATTAGTTAGGGTTTTCAAGTTGGAAACATCTTTTATGTCCTTCCCTAAAAGTCCGTGCGCTGTCCTGCACGATGAGAAGCGGCTGCCGCGCTCCATCCCGGCCACGGCGAATCTCGGCAATCTGCATCTCAGTGCACAGCCTGGGGATGCTGCAGCACCAAAACTGCCGGGTAAAACCCTGGTTCAACAAAAAAAGCAAAGCACAAGTTAATATCAATGGCCGACATTAAATATGTGAGGAGTTCATTAAGGCTGTGTCCGTTTGCTGCTGGTGGGCTGGGATTGCTGATCGGATGTGAACCCTCAGCGGGAGGAGGGGGGCTGAAAGGACCCCTCGTTTGCTGCCAGGCAGTTCGATTTTCTGGGGGTGGCAAGGCTGGCTACTTTAAATACTTTCTATCAATTATTTTTTCGACCATTATTGGCTGAAATTAAGTGAGTTTTGATTGGAAAATAAGCTGAACCAACTGCTTTATTAGTCAGCGGAAATTGCTTTGGCTAATTGACAGAGGAAATACTGGAATAGAAATCAAGACCTGGAAAATGTTACTTAACAGGAATAGTTCAGCTCCCCTAAATCACGTTAGCTCTCCATTTTGTAGCGATATTGAATGCAGACATGTTATAGGGTCTTTTTCAAGGGGAAATAGTAGGAAATTTTCCTAGTAGTGGAAAGTAATTGCATTAGATTTATTGAAAGAAAGATGATTTATCCAAGTGTGTGACTGAGAATATGAGTTCTTGAGGTGTAAAAACCAAACCTGATTATTTGATTTGCTTTCTTATAAAATTAAAGGTTTATTACTTGAGATGGGGAAGGCGGAGCGGGATGGCACGTTGTTCCCAGTCGCCCAACGCCTGGGATGGCCCCTCAGTCCGTCCCTCCCGTCGCTGCCAGGTGGGGAGTGCTGATGGCGAGACGCCGCGGGGGAGCGCGGGGCAGGACGCCGTCTCCTCGCTGCCGCCCAAGTGGCGCACCCGCACCCGGGGTTGTCCCGGCACTGGCACTGATGGCACCGGCACCGCTGGCACTGGCACTGACGGCACAGGCACCGCCAGCACCGGCACTGGCACGAGGAGGATGGGCCCTTCGTTATTTTCCTGACGAGGCCCCGGACGTGCTGCCTGCGCCTCCTGCCCATCCTCAGTGCAGCCCAACCCAGCACAGGTACCGTTCAACATGGAGCTGCCATAAATGAAGTGTGAAAAGATGCGATAGCGCTGGTCCATCCCTGTCCCCTCCCCAGGGCTGTGCCCAAATCATTGAGTGATGGATTCAGCCCCTCTGGACCTTAATCATCCCCCGGTTTAGCTGCTGACGAGGTGTGAAAACGAATCCCCCCAGCCGGGCTCTGCCCAGCTCCGGTGGGAGCCCGGAGGCAATCGCTCCCCCATCCTGCACCCCACTCCGGGGCTGAACCCGCAGGGCCAGCGTCCGCCAGGAGGAGCAGAGCCCCTGCCCAGCGGTGGCCATCCCGCGAGTGCTGCGGGCGCGGGGTCCCTGTCCGGGCGCTCCATCACACTGACAGCTCCTGAGGAGCCGCCGCTGCCCGCTGCTCTGCGTGACTGTTCGGCCGCCGGGCTCCCAGTGGTGCCATCAATCCCAGCCTGTCAGGGCTGATTGTCCCTTACAGTGGTCACAACAAAAGCAAATTCGGGCAGCAGTGGTGAAAGAAAGAAGAGAAAAGGAAAGGAAACCTCTGGACGTGCAGGGAAGGCGAGTCGAGCGATGGAGTCCCCATCACACCACTGGCGCAAGGTACCGTGGGGTTTCCTCGGGTGTCCGGCGCTTGCCAAAGGGCTCCCGGGGCTCAGAGCCCTCCTGGTCCCCGGCAGGACGGACCGACTTCTCCTCCTGTCTGCATTTCGGCAGACGCGGTGAGCGGGACGCCGGCAGCCGCCCCCTCCCCAGGTGCCCGTGGGCCGGGGGGACAGCACCGACGGGAGTTTCATGGGCCGGACACGAGCTGTGGGCACTGCTCGTCCTCGCCTGCTCCCGCCCAGGTTCCAAATCCACGGAATAAAGGCAAGAGCTCCAAGACGCGATGGCCAATGTCTGTTCCTACTGAGAGAGGCCTTACACTGGGTATCTCGGTTTAATTAGTGCACTGCCTGCAAATGTTACTGTATGTACATACTCAAACAGAGAGAGGATCATTTCAATTCGTGTTGTATGCCTTGGCCTTAAGTTTCCTCCACGGTGAATTATGAGCTTGGTGATAAATACATTTTGTCATTTCCTACATCATAAACATTTATTTCTAGTGCTAATTAGAACAGATTCATTGTTGCAGAAGTTATAAGTATCTATAAAAGCTTGCAGTTGTTTCACTAAGCGCTCCGCATGCAGCTGTGCCCCCACAAATCTGGAATACAGTAGCAGATGGCAGGTATTATCGTACAATTAGCCAGAAAGGCTGGGTTATGTGCTTACCTGGGTAATTAAGGAGTTTGGAGAAAAATGTTCAGCTAAGGCAGAAATATTAATATTACATCCCTTCTGCCGAGGCAGGCTCTGCTTTTGAGTCTTGCGCTCACTTTTGCTTTTGAACGCAGAAGCACAAGGGATGGCGCAGAAAAGGAGCATTCCAGTTGCTCCTATGTTCGAGGGATTTTCAGGGCTTCAGGGTTTTTTTTTGGTTGGTTATTTGTTTCTTCAATGAGGGCTGAAAACATTTTGCTGTTGCTTTCTGGTGCTCTGGTAGTAACCAGAAACATTATTTTCGCCTGTGTTATTGTTGAGCATGGTTGTGCTTGACACAGTCAATAAATGCTGGGGAATAAAATGATGTATAAGACGTTTAAGACACAAGAGCTGACGTAGCAGTGCTTGGCCACAGAGCATGTTTTTCCTGCTGGCTGTGAGCCCCAGGGACGGGGGGTGTTTCAGCAGCTTCTCCCTCGTCGTCCCTGTCGGCGCAGGCAGCCGGAGGATGGTTTGCCCGGTGCAGAGGTGACTCTGGGCAGCGGATCCTATGGGCATCATCAGATTTAGAGCCTGCATGTGCCCTAGTGCCATAAACGCAGTGCTATGCTGATGGGAAACCTTTGACGCTGTTGCAACGTGTGCCATAAATCACTGCCGGTGAAAGCATCCCAAAGGCCAGCTGATAACCAGCCGGGGCTGACGCCGCTGCCGTGGCGGGAGCGGGGAGGGGGACCGGCAGAAGGATGCAGCTCCCACAGACACCCCGGTCCTCAGCCGAGCCTGGGGGCTGGTGCGAGGCACAGGGCAGCCCGAGGGGGTCGTTTTGTCTCCTCTGCCCTTGGAGGTCTGTCCAAAGGGGTGGCGAAGGTGGGCTTTGGTGCTGCTTTGGTGTTGGAGGTTTGGATGGGCACTGACAGAGGGAAAGCGTAAGACTCTGCGTAGCAACTGCAGAAATACCTGTGCAAACCGACCTTGAACTCATGGAGTTTGGCCCTTCCCGATGCAGCACATCTCAGCAGAGGTGGGCAGATATCCCTTAGCTTTTACCATACACGGGACCGTAAATGTGAGCCCATTTCTGCTTTGCCTCCCCTACGTCATGTAGTATTTCCACTGGCATAGAGCGGGTGCAGAAATAGACCTAACACAAACTGAGAGGAAAATACCGAAATTAACATTAAAGGTCTTGCCTAATTTTGTCTTGGAAACCATTGGATCAAGTTCCTGTTTTGGTTATAGTCAATAATTCTGTTCCGAGGTATATTGTTCGGATCCTCTGCAGAGAGAATAAAGTTTGCAGGCAGACTGGCAGCCTGATGAAGATGCAGTCCAGCTCAGGCTTTAGCGTGCGATATTCCTCGCAGAGTGATGAACTCTGAGCCGATAGCCGGGCAATTTCTTCTCAGGATCTCATTTGGGCCAAAAATGACAAATGTAGCTGCTAATTTAATTGTCTATTGAATTGCCTTTCTCAGGGCTGGCTCAAAAATCAATGCACGGAGATATGTTGGCTGCATGTACCCAGCATTATACATACCCCCAGATAAACTCACCTCTACTTTGCAAAACAGTGTAAGATGATAATAAAGACTGAACACAAATAGGCTATTTGGCTGAAATATCTGTAATTTAAAATGTGAATGTTCCTGCCTGCACGGGAGCTGAATGGAAAGGTGGTACATCGCGTGCTGGCAGTGCCGGGGGGGGGGAGCCCAGTGAGCAGCAGCATCGCGACGGTGGGAACTCGTGGTGAGCAAATCCCTGCCGGAGCGGGGAAACACCCGAGGAACGGTGTGAAACACAAACCCCAGTTCACCCTGTCCCGCAGCACCGTGCGGTTCCGGCTGCCGTACAGGGCAGGGCGCACCGCGGCTCCCAGACCCCCTCCAGGGCAGTTGGTCCTTACGCAGGAGAGAAGTGGAGACACAAGAACTGGTTTGGTTGTCAAGTTTGTAATTTCCCATGAGCAACATTACCCATATATTGTTGCTTTCGCTATTTAGATCACCTAATTTGTTTCAGACTAATTACTACTTCATTATGGTGGCATGTCTACTGCGAGCACAATTTCAAAGAATTTAAAAAATTTGATATGCAATATAGTCCTTGAGCTTTGGGCCAGATTTTTGCTTAATAATTTAATGTAAATTCATGCGAACCCCCCAAGCATCGCAAGCTCCCTCTCGAAGTCCAAATATGTTTATCTCTGAGCATCACTTGTGTAGCCCTCAGTACTTGTAATACAATGTAACACACAATGTAATGTGAAAAATACTATTTTCTCATCAAAAGCACAACGTCAGAATTATTTTCCTCCTGTTCTTTAAGATACCTGTGCTTTTCCATCCTCGATTAAATGTCAGGTCACACTGGGTATCCAATCAAAGCTGGAGCCATTTCAGATCCCATTTCACATAAGCATGGGGAGGAATGCTGAATTTTTATCGCCTTTTTTTGAATTGAAACCTCCAAGACTGAGAACAGATATATCCAGCCCGCAGAAAAACAACGCTGGGGCTGCCTGCGCACACCACTGCCGCCCGCCCCGAAAAAACCCTGCACGGATCTCATTGCCTCCCTCATGCACTATGTTCCACTGAATTAAGCTCAAAGATTAAAGCAATAATAAAATAAAATCAAATTAAGTTGATGAGAATGCAAATAATGTCATTTGTAATTAGATCTTTTGTCTTCCCATTTCGTTCCCTGCTCTTTTATAGTCTTTCCAGCTTTTGTCTCTTCTCCTCACCCCTCTTTTGAGTTTTTTTTAAATCCCTCGCTGAACTCTGGAGGACACGTCTGCCTTATGCAATCCCCAGTGCCCTTCCCCTGGCGCTGCTGCTGCCCCGGCCTCTGCCCGCAGCATCCCCCAACGCCTGAAGGCACCAGACCCACTGCTCCCGGCGAGGGCAGCGCAGGGGAGAGGATGAGCCGCGTGAGCCCCCCGAGACGGCAGACGGCGCGGTGATGGAAACCAGCCTGACCCCTTCTGCAAACACGGCTGCTGCCTTCCCCTCCCTGGCCTGGGCTGTGACACCCCCAAAATGCAGAGCTGCGCCCCTCCAGCCATACTCTGTAGATCTCCATCACGGCCCCGGGAGGAGGCTTCCCCAGCCCGAGCAGCCGCATCTTCAGGAGCATCACCACCCCCCGCGGCACCCGAACGGGGGGCGGGCGGCAGAGGCCGAGGGGCCATGGCTGCGCATTCCCGGGACTCCGCATTTCTGCAAGGCAGAAACTGAAGGGAAGAACCTTTGAATGAATGCATCGTCTGTCCTCGCTACACGAGAGGAGCTGACGCCTTCGTGGACCTCACAAAGTGCGCAGCCCGGCCGACAAATGGAGGCACACGCGGTTCATCCACATTCTCCTGCGTTGCCCGCTCTGGCTGCGGTCCCTCAGGGGGGAGCGGTGAGCGCAGCCGCCCCGCACGGCTCTCCCGCTCCTGTTCCCGCAGCGAAGAGCTGCTCTGCGAGGGGCACGGCAGCATCTTATAGCAGAGCTGCAGATGGAGACTGGGAGCCTCTGGCTCACTCAGAGAGAGCTTTAAAAGCAAAGAGGAGGAAATATTTGTTAGATTTGCAGCACTGTTGGGTTAAACCAGAGCCTTAGAGCATTTACAGGGTGAATAAAACCCATGAAGGCCAAGGGAGGGGGAGGAAGGGAGGGGAAGCATCACCCCGCTCTCCCCACACGCGGGGCAGGGCGGGCAGCCAGCTCTGGGCTCTGTCCTCTTTGGAGACCGACCTCAGACTTTACATCTCGGATGTGCAACAAACGGCTCAGGAGAAGCCAAGAGTCCTGATGGCGATTCAGGGCACCACAGGTCACCGTGCCCGGCGCCCCGAAAGTCGGGGGAGAGGAGCGAGGGCGCAGGGCCGGGGAACAGCAGCTCCCACGGGCAGCGCGACGACCTCGGGGGATGTTTCGCTCAGCTTCGCAGTTCCGTAGTCCCGCACCCGCCTGCTGCCACCTCTCCCAGGCCGCTCTCCCTCTTGGGTGCCCGCGACTGCCTGTGACTTCTGTGGCGTTTCGCAGCAGCGGAGGGTGAAGCCCACGCACGCAGCTCGTGGCCGGCGTGCAGAAACCAGCGGGAATTTGACCAGGGACCGAAAGAGAAGTGCCGCACTGTCCGCGGGCTACTCAGAGTTCCTCATGTAGTGGCTGAGTGCAGGGAAGGCTCTGATCAAATTACTTCCCAAGCACACTGACTATATTTGCCTAGAAGCCCAGCTTTTATAACTGCGGGTTTTTTTAATTGAGAAAGATGACAGCTCAGTTTTCAGCATCCCGTTTCAGCTCCTGCCGGGCTGGTTTTATCACCCAGCCAACACCGCTCCCATTCAGTCCTACCTGGATGCTTTTGCTCTGGCTGGTGTCCTGCGATTCATACTTTTGGTTTCCCTAAATTGGATTATTGCAATCCGAGGCCTTTGGGGCTGCCCGCAGACTGCTCCGGCACAGTGCAGGGCTGTAGCTCAGTGTAACATGCAGAAATTTCAGCTCTGATCCCTGTTACGGTTAATCTTCATCTACTTCCTCGCAGAGAGCGGATGGAGCTAATGCTGCTCAGGACGCTCTGCCCTGCTCACCCAGCAGGCATCCCCTCCTTCCCCTTACCATTCATGTGGTTTCGAACAGCCGTGGGGTTGCAGAGCTGGGGCACGTCCAGTTCTTGAGCTTAGCCAAACTCTGAACTTGCTGACAAAGAAAACGCCACCAGGTTAAACAGAACGTTCCCTTTCCGAGCTGTTCTGGTCGGGGTGCACCCGTGGCTCTGCTCCCCTCCTCCGTGCTCACAACCACCCCGTCCCCGGGCTGAGCTTGGTGGGACCGTGCCGACAGCCCAGCCCCCGACCTGCCACGGCCTCGTTCAGCAAGTGGTATCTAAAATGTTATTTTGTCGGTGTATGCACATAGAAAACAGGACATAAACATTTGATTGGGGGAATAAGAAATATTTTCCTTCCCATGCCACTTCAGAGCAGTTTGAGTTTGTCATTGGTAATTAACAGCAGACATTACTGCTTCTAATTCCTCATTCCATTGTCCTCTGATGCAGAACAATTTCTGTGGCATAACGGCTATTGCCGGGCTGTGCCACACACACACGCGGGTGAGAGACTCCGTGGTGTTCACTTTGTACAGCACCATTAGAAGTGACTCCAGGAGTCAATACGATAACAGCTTCCCTCGGGTTGCTTTATCAGTATCGATTCAGTTAATAATTATTTATCCTAGCCCCGGGCCCCGGCAGCCGCCAGCTGAACCCTTTGGCAGAGGTGTGTTACAGTCAGGCGCCCGCCCGGCTCCCGGCCCGCGGGGAGCTTTCCTCGGTAATGAAATTCCACAGTGATTTTGTGCTGCGATAGCCCCGGCACTCTCCCCCGGTGATCGACAGGAACCCAAGGTCAGTGGCGGGGGAAGCAGCCCCTCTCTGGGAAGGGCACAGGGGACGGGATGCGAGCACTGACCCCGCTCAGAGGCAGCGGGGCTGCGAGGGACCGGAGCATCTCTGCGCCCAAACCCCTCCGGGCGCTGGCACCCTGTCCCCCGCCACCCTCTGCCCCCACCCAGGCGGTATCCACCACCACACGGGCTTCTGCGGGACATTCATGCTGGGTTTGACTCTGCCCCTTCGCTCACCTGAACCTCCTGTACAATTCCTTCCTCCTCCTTTGACTCTCCGGACCCAGCAGTATTAAACACTAATTTCCCATTTATTCTTGATAAAAAAGCATTCTTTAACTCCTAATAGCTTTCCTAAAGCCATAACCTGCTTTGTCTGTTGTTTAATAGGAAATCAATATTGTTGTAATACAATGAAATTAACATTGATTTATCTCATTCTAACTGGCAGCTAAACCGATAAGGCATTAGTCCATGGGCTCCTTCCAGGAGGTCCAGTCGGCTTCTTCAAGCCTGACGTGTTTCTCTTTGCTAATAATTAATTACGAAAATCTGGCATAAGGCTTGCAAAGGGGATTAGACAGAATACTTGCAGCAGTTTTCTAAATTAATGCGAAAGCGGAACCCATCAAACTGAGATGCATTTTCGGCGCGTCCATGCCGGCAGGCACAGGCTGTCTAAGGACTTCCACCCGTGCTTGCCCGGGGCTGGGAGCAGCGGCAGAGACCACCGGCGCTGTGCTCCCTTCCCTCCAGCTGGACTGGAGCGCGCAGAGCCGTCGCCTCCGGGTCTCGGGCACAGCCGGGCTGCCTCGACGGCTTGAAGAGGGGACTCCGGCTTTCGGCATAGCTGTCTAATTGTCACCATTGGAGCTCCCCTGACGCACACCCTGCAGGTGTCTGTTCTTCCACCAAAAACGCACTTTTAGAGGGAACTGTCTATCCTGGAGATGGGCGGCTTTGCTGGGAGGGAGGTTTGGGTGAGCGACGGTGCTGCTGCCCGAGCCGCGGCTGCACGGGTGAGGGTCTGTCCCTGCCACGTACATGAGCAGCGAAGCGCAGGCTGGAGATCTGAGCTCGAGGTGTCCATGCTGTGCTATGAACACCGAATTGGCTCAACAGCTTCTGCAATGACATCAGTACAACCTGCCGCGTGAGCATGCCCTAACCTGCAGCTTCAGGGTGTAAACCGTCCGTCTCGCTGGGAGGGGACGGACCTGCCCGCCCTGGCATCACCCACGCAGTGGCACAGGCGGAGGGCAACAACGGGTTTTGTGTCATTTTGCTGGAGCTTTTGCTCTAACGGCTGGTGGTGGATCAGCTGACAAGAAACCAAAAGGTAAAAACTGATTTTGGGCCAAGGGAAAGGGTATTTGTCTCTCACTCGGAGGACTGGGAAAGCCATTCCTCATTTTAATAATGCAGTGATTAACTTTGAGGCAGGAGGGGATACTCCTCCGAGACAGGAACGCTCTCAACTGCAGTTTATATGGGATCTACAGTAATTCTGTTGTATTAATATAATTACCAGACAATCCATTTCAATAACATAATCACAACCCATATTTCATTCCTCAATTACTGTTCTGATTAGAACAGTTTCTAAGCCATAACCTCCTCACAAACCCATCACTAAAATGATTTTTAAAAGAGAACAATCCAATAATTACTCTCACCATGTTAAGCCAATTAGCCCAGTGGCAACAGAGCAGAAAGATATTTTTCTTACTGGCTACTCGTCAGTAGCGGAGAGAGAATTTTTTTTTTTTTCAGCAGGAGAACACATCCCTCCTCAGAGGACTTTTTAAAAAACTTGCAGTCTTTCAAACAATGAACATGTCGGGACAAATCAGCCCCGGGCAGCAGAAGACGATGCACGGACGGAGTTGCCCTGGTAGAGGGTTACAAGTTGGGGTTTGTCTGGTCCTGTCTCCCCCCGAGGTACCATCAGCTCCCCCAGGTACCGCGTGGCGATGTCCCTTCAGGGAGCGTTTCACTGACCCGGGTGAAGGCCGGTGCGTGTGCGCACGAGACGTGCCAGGGCTGCCCGGCACCGCTGCCCACGGCTCTCCCGTGTCCCGGCTCCGCAGCCCTGTTTCCCCGTCCCCGCAGTCAGAGCCCTCGTGCCTGCCCTCGGACAGGAGTGCTGCCAGCTCCGCGGTGCGGCTGTGCCATGAGACCGTGAGCCGGTGGACCCGTGGCGACTGCCCGGCGTCCCTGCGCTGGCACCTCCTGCACCCCTGTGCTGAGGGTGACCCCGCGTTGGGCCAAACGCTGCCTCTGCGGCCAGGGGAAAAGGAACGCCGCGTGGGGTTTTGACGCCTTATCTGAGTAAAATATAAGAGTTAAACTTTTGGACTCTCCCTGGTCAGAGCCTGGTCTGTTCCCGGCCAGCGTGGGAGCGGGTAATGCCGCCCGCCCACCGCCGGTCCCTGCGGTGTTACCTGCTCCAGACACCAGCCCTAAATGGTCTAAATTTAAACAAATTACATTTCCAGCTGTCCAGATCATGGCAACACGCGAGGGATGAATCCCGCTTGCCTCAGCACTGGAACTAAGGAGCAGAAATACAATTGTTTGCTATGAGAAAGCAGTTCAGAAAGCTGAATATTACACATTATCATGTTATACATGATGGTTTTGCACTGCAGTCCTCCGAGATTGTAATGAATAAAATCGTGACAACATTCTCTCCTGCATTAATCATTTTAAGCTGATCCTACAGGATACAAGGGCAAATTAAATTCTATTTGCAATTTCATGCATGACGCACAGGCGCGGCCGATGCCTGAGCTAGCAGTTTTTCAGTAAGACAAGCGTGTAAGTTGCAATTATGCAGTTACTTTCTCCCATGTGCCAACACTCTTATTACTGACAAATTTATAAATGAAAATGTATGAATGGTATTAAATTCACCTTCAAGGATGTAGCAAATTAAAATGAATAACTTGTAAGACTGCATTTGAAGAAAAACACTACTTCTAATGGCTAAAATGACAAATGGAAGCTCCACACCCTCCCAGGGCTGCCCGCGTAGGCTTCTCCAGACACTTTTGGCTTCTTAGCACCTCCATGGTGCTTTCTTCTTCTGTTTTAAACTGTAAATAGCTGGAGGAGCCCGGCGATGCAGAACAGCCCAGTGCCCGCACTGTTAATGAGCTGTGGGGCTCTGCAGCTTCTGAAACAAAGGAAAGCAAGACCTCTTCTTGCCCTCTTCGCATTTCAGAGATCCTTTCGTTACTGTCAGAAAAGCACAGGGCTCCTGCTTCCACCTCTCTCCCTCCGGCGGGTCACCAGCAGCGTGAGGGACGAGCCGCGGTCCCCGCGGGATGCCTGGGCATCTCCAACCCGCACAGCCACAGCCTGCGTGGCTTTGGGGCAGCCCCGAGTGCCCGACGGAGCCGGGCTGGAAGTCCCTCTCCTGCAGAGATTTACAGTCACCATCTGACCTGTTAAGGCAACAATCTGTCACTTCTGCAAGATTAACTGTGTCTGTTCAGGCTGACAGAGGCTCATGCTGCTAATTTTACATGATCTACAGCCCTAATACCTTCTCACTTTTGGAGCTGTGCAAGAAGAGCAGCATGTGTAAGCGACGGTCTTTCCGAGCAGCGCAGCACAGGGAGTTGTTAACCATTTCTGTCTAATCCACATCTCACGAGAGACTGCGGCCCGGACTTTTCTTTATTTTCCGCCCTGTCTGACCGAGTCCCCGGCAGCCTTCTCCTGCCTGAAGGCAACAGGGACTTTTTTGGATCATAAACAATACTGATGTAAAGTTCCAGCCTAACTTCACTAATCAAGCACAACAATTTTCTAAGCAGCAGCTAATTACCAGCTGCCTGGGTCCCTCAGAGGGGAGAGCTGGAAAAGCAACAGCCGCGGGTACGGATGCACGCGGGGACGGCCGGGGCAGGCAGCCCGCAGGAGCCCAGTGACCACACAGGGTGTCTCGGCACAGCACGAACCGCCTGATCTTGATTCAGGATTTTAAACAGGAGCACCACTAGGAAAGCACAGTAATAATAGAGGTAATAACAATCCACGCATGCTCGCTGTCTGTGTGTAGGGTCAGCAGTGCCGCCGATGTGCTGACGCTGCTCTGAGTGAGCAGCTCCGTTAGGCACAAGAAGTGTCTGGTTCACCCCTCAAGCTCCCCGGCGTGTCCGTTGTGGGGAGGGATTGTTTCCCGGGGGCTGCCCAACCCCACGCGGTGCAGAAGCCGGAGGAGCTGCCGGTATCGCCTGTTTGCGGCAAGGCTGGCGTCCGCGGCCCCCTGAGCCATCCGGCACAGGGGTACGCAGCTCATCCTTCTCAAACGGCTCCTCAGCATCCCCCGCATGCGGCTTCCTCAGTGGCCGGGAGAGAACTGGCAAAAGCCTCCAAGTTCTCCTTTTCAAGCTTCACCACAGTGTTAACAGTTTTTAAAATCCTGTTCTCGGTTTTGTTGTTTCCTTTTCCCAAGGTCCCAGCCCCAGCAGTCGAGTGATGACACGAGTTTCTCATTCGGGCTTTCATGGGGAAAATGTTCAAAACAAATGAAGAGAAATGGAGGGAGGGGAACAGTGTTGAGCTGGTGAGTAGGATGTCTCTCTGGGAGGCATCTTTGAGTCAAAATACAGGTTACAGAGAACAAGGAATGGGTACCCGGTGGACACTTGAACCTGTGCCTTGCAGACCCTTCCCACGCCCCGGCAGTCCGAGCCAGCTCTGGAGAGCGCGGGACAAGGGCCACTTAAACCTTCGTCTCAGAGAAATGCCTTAAAGTTCCCTTTGGAGGAATTAAATTCCTGCCTAAGCACTCCCCAGCCAGCGCGTGATCTCCGGCCCCTCTCCATTGCGCAGCGTATGCTGATCATGCTCCATGCAAAGTTCAAAGCCGTTTCCAGCTGCATTAGTACGGAGGTCTGTGTTAATCAGGTTATAATGGAATGTGCTTCTTAGTCCTCTGGAGGGGAAACTTACACTTTTCTTCAAAGCAGTTTTCTTTGATAACTTATAACCTTCCCCCCTCTGCCTTTCTCCCTCTTCAGCATTATTTCCCCGCTGGGAGGAAGCGGTTTTTGTGAAGTTATCATGTACAATATCATACACCAGACTCCTCTGCTTTGGTCTCTCTCAGTGCAGCAGAGCCCCAAAAACACACGGGGCCCGAAGCGCTGGAGCGAGTCCCGAGCGGGTACTGCAGCTCCTGCCCCGCTTCTCCTGCCAGGACCCGCTGTGCCCCTCTTCTCGTCCCCATGGGAAGCCCATGTTATGGTGGTGGGATCCCCCCCGAATTATCTTAGATTAAAAAACTAGAGGCTGGCTGAGAGCTGTGACGCTGGGGATGGGGACAAGGGCATCACCCCAGCATCGCCTGTGCATCCCCACCGCTCCCCTCCCGCCCTGCTCGCCCCGCGACCGTACTCACAGCGCGCTCTCCAGGGAGGCCAGTGCTCGCCCACCATGGCCCGCAGAGACACCCCGAGCCCAGCACGCTCTGCCCCGGGTGCCGTGGGCTGGACATCCCGCAGGCGGGACCCCTGACGGGCTGATCGGCAGCTCCTGAGTAAAGCCACGTACCTCCCTGCCATGACTGCTCGCCTCTCAGATTTACCTAACCCTGAAAACATGATCCTAATTAAAATATTGACGCAAGGAAGTGGAATCAATCACCAGCTGGCACAGCAGGACACACTTTGCATTAACGGCAGCTGGGCCGTTACAGGCTCCTCAGGTGACACTTAATGGCTGTTTGTGCAGGAGGAGAAGTGACCCCTGGCTCAGCCGTGGCAACGATTAGCACAGAGCAAGCCGCGGCGTGCGCCGCTTTAACATTGAGTAAAGGCTCCTGGTCCGTCTCCCCTTACGCATCCGGGCAAAAAGCCGAGCGCTTGTTTTTCAAGGATGATGACGGGCCCCTTTTCGGGGTGCGGCTCTGCGGAGCCCGTGCCGGGGGGTGGTTATCACTCACTGCGCCCACTGCTGAAACAAGAGCAACGTCGGCCCCTTCGCCTGTGTAACTCAAGCAAGAGCGCTGGCAGCCGGTGCTGACATGGCAATGCGGCCGGGGGGCTCTGCGCCACCCCCTTTGCTGAAACTCCTCACCCGCAGGTAATAACAGGGGTCATTTTCCACTGGCTGCCCTCACCAGTGCCCCTGCTCTGTGCCTGCAGCATCCACCGGTCCAGCGGGGACTCCTGCACCGGGGTCTGCCGTGGGCGGCAGCGAGGGGGGTCAGGGCAGCCCGGCCCTCTGCTGCACCGGGAGCGGGTGCTCTGCTGCTGGAAAGTGTAAAAGCAATATTACAGGGAGCATCAAAGGGCTGAGGAAGGTATTGTTAACCTACATCAAAGATGGAGGCCTGAGCAAGCGGCTTGGCAGGGGTAGTGAAAATCACGGCAGCGAGATCAAAAGGAATAAAATACCAAGATGTGCAATATTTCTTTGCCAGCCAGAGAGATAACTAAGAGAGCTTCAAAGGCATCTTCTGCGCTCATGACTGACTGATAAATAAATAAATGAGGCAGTTGGCTCCTTCTGAGCTCAATAGTAAGAGGATGAGGAGCAGGGAAGAGCTGGCTCCTACCCGTGGCGCGGGATCGCTCCCTGCCTCCCCGCCTCCACCCCGCCAACAGCGATCATCTAGAAAAGGGCGCAGGGGTAAATACTCGACTGGAAACACCACCCGGGGCTTTGCCTTCGCTATACTCGACATTCATTTCCCGCGCATGGTCCAGCAGTCTTGGGCACAGAGGGCGGCTGCAGCGCAGGACCCAGCACAGAGCATCCCGGGCTGCGGGACCCCCATGTCCTGCCCTCCTCCTCTCGGTCTGCGCTTTTGGGCTGATTCTCTCGGCGACTGCTGTGACTCCTCGCACAAAACCTCCTCCCGAGTGTCATATTAAAGGGGCTATTAAAAGACTTCCAGAAGTGTAAGTTTTCACACTCTTGTTACAGCTGATGACTGCCAGCAGTGGCACCCAGAGCTAATTTGCAGCCCTTGTTATCAAAATATGAAACTCATTATTTGAAAGTAACCTCTTTCTTTCACCCAAAGTATGTTCATAAAATGACACATCAGGCAATTTTTTTCCTTCCATGAGTTACACACCATTTTCTAGGTATTTTGAGAAAGCCCCATAGATTTCATTCTTTGGGAAATGGGGTTTTTGCTATTCAGGAGAAAACCTGCACAGCAGTGAGCATGGAGAAACCGTGGCCCATGCCGCTGCAATGCCAAAGCCCTTTCGATCCCTATCCCAAAGGGCAGATCCGGCACCTCAGGCCCATGTCTGTCTCTGAAATAACGACCCCCTGTTCCCGGGAGCAGCCCCGAGGGAGCGGGAGCCCCAGAGGCGTGGGAGCACCGGGGCTCGCACCCACCTCGGCAGCACCGGTGGTGGACGGTCCTTCCCAACAGGCAGACCCTGGTGGTGCTTCAAAATCAACCAAATGACCAGTGTCACTCTATGTCACGGAGCCGAGGCTCCTGCCCATCGCTGCCCAACTTTGCCAGCGTGTGGGGTGGAGGGCAGACACCCCAGCGCGTTTCATTTTAAACCCCAATAGCTTCATACTCCTTCTCTCCTTCGTACGCATGAGGAGGTGACGCATCCACCGAAAGTCACGGGGGCAGGCGTGACAGTGCAAATCCCTTGGGAGGCAGAACCCTGTTTTGGATATTATTCTGGTTTTCGGTCTTTCTTCCTGTCAAGAATAAGCTGCAGCAGTAAGCCCACAACTGCTGTTGAACAAAGGAGACAGTTCTTTTATCTAAATGGCAAATTCAGATAATAAGCGGGGAAACAGCTTGGCTTAAAAACTCCGAACGAACTGCAAATTATTCTGTTTGAGAGAAATGAGCCTGTTTTAAATTTTCAATCGGCCGGCTCAGTTTTGGCTGGTAGCGGATCAGAAGATGCGTTTCCTTGAGTGGGGGAAAGCGGCGGAGCAGAGCAGCATGGCGGGAGCGCTGGCCGAGCCCCGCGGGGCCCTGGCTGTGCCGAGCCCACCGCGGCCGCCCGCGCCGCTGGTTGTGTGCCCACTGCCTTTAACGGGAGTCCGCTCAGGCCCATGCCTGATTATTGGGTCTTTAGACTAGCAATGATTAAAATGAAATAACACCACAGCAGAAGGCAGAGCGAACCCTCTTCGCTGTGCAAACACACCAGACCTCTCTCCCCGCTGGGGTAACAAAAGCACATAAATAGTCCATTTAACACTGGAAAGGCAGCCAAACAGGAAGAAATTTATTCATGGCATTTTTGCAGCTTTTGTTTGGGGATCTGCAGGGGGGATTGCAGTGTAAACCTGCCTGGCTTTGCTTTTTTTAACCCTTGTCTTGCTTTTTGTGAGGGAAAGGGAAAAGCGGCAGAGCTTCGGGCAGACAGCGCGGGTCTGTGTGTCCCGCGAACACCGGGCAGCGGAGTCATTCCTGGATTAAATTTCCATTGAAGGGAGACACAAATGCAGAGGGTAGAACAAGCAGGCTCCTGCTGGGCGCACTGGTCTAATCCGGCGCAGTCAGAAGTGCAGTGTCCACAGGTCCCCCCACACCCTCCCGGCGTTTTTCCACCCCGGCAGGATTTTTGGCTCTGATGCTGCAAACTCTGGTGTGTGCTCAGCTCGGCGCGCAGTTCCCTCCAGGACTGCTGCCCTGCAAGCTCTTGGTCTCTCCACAACACTGGGGATTATTTTCCTGCTATTTTTTCCCTCTGCTCCTTTTCTCCCGGATCCTGCAGTGTGTTCGCAGTGTTTATGGGGGACGGTCGTTCTCCGAGCGCCGCAGTCTGGGGCTGCTGCTGGGTGGGGGAAAGGGAGCTCCCGCCGAGCCCGCTGCCACCGCTGCACCCGGTGCCGGCACTGCTGATCCCGCCTGTTCCACTGCTGATGCCCCAGTGAGAAGGGCACGTGGCGGCTTTCTCATCTTTCTGCTTCTGCTTAGAACACCAGGATTTATTTGTGCAATTTCTTTTCAACATTTCTGCATGAGAAATGTCACCCCGATGTTCCACAACATCCCCACAGTCCTTTGCCAAAACCAACAAAGCAGAAAGATATCTCCCCGTGCTGACATTTCTTTAAACAAAAAACTTTTCCCACATGCAGTTTCGTAGCTGAAATGTTTTCCCGTTCATGAATGCTCTGGCAGTGGAGAGAAAGCTTGAGATGTGGTCCTGCACATGACCCGACTCTGCTCTTCCAGTTGTCACACTGGCTGAACAGCCCGCCCGAGCATCCTCGGGAAATCCCAGCCAATGACTTTTGTACCAACTTATTCTATTGCTGATTTTGGCTTAGGAATGTTTACTGTCACCTCAGTTGTTTCACATTCTTTATGGCTCGGATATTCCATACGTGCAGCTACCTCCCCTCACAAAAGCAGAAGAGAAGAGCTAAACAGCTCACGGATGAGATGGTGACATCCCTGGGAGAAGGTCGAGACCCAGCACTGCCCCCGGGGCAAAGGCACCGCATCCCTGCCCCCAACCCAGGGACCCGAGCTGAAGGAGAGGAGGGAGATGTCAGGACACACCAAACGGCCCCAGTGGGGAAAAGTGTCATTTCCAGCACTGGGTTAAAGCCTTCAGCCCCACACGAGAGCACTTCTGTTTGAAGTACTGTACATTTGCATTAGAAAGGATCAAATTCAGCCATAAATTATGTATCTTGTTTCAATACCATCTTTAAAAGGTGGTAAAAATTGTCCTTTGAGGAACTGATTCCTGTGATAACAGACCTGTATCTCGACTGGAGGAGCTCTCCCCTTCGCAGAGCAGGGACGGCAGCGGGGTGCCCCGGCGTGCCCCGGGGAGCCGGTGGGGTCCGAACTGTCCCCCCACAGAACGACTGGCTGCCGGGAGCACAACAAAGGAGCTTAGCTTCCATGCTCAGGAGCGCTCATCTCTTACAGATCTGGGAGATGATCATTTCCATTCTGGGTATAATAAAACACACAGGGACACATGACGCCAAACTGTTCCCTGGCTGCGCTGCTCAGAGCCTCCCTCTGTGGGAGATAATGCACTTATTCCACAGCTAAAATGATATACAGAGGTATCGGTATTTCCCTCACAGGAAAGAATGTCTTCCTAATATCTAATCTAAATCTCCTCTCTTTCAGTTTAAAACTATCATCCCTCATCGTATGGCTCCCCTCCCTGACCCAGAGTCCCTCCCCAGCTCTCCTGGAGCCCCTTTAGGCACTGGAAGGGGCTCTGAGCTCTCCCCTTTTCCGCCTTCTCCTCTCCAGGCTGAACCCCCCCACCTCTCCCAGCCTGTCCTCCCAGCAGAGGGGCTCCAGCCCTCCCAGCATCTCCGGGGCCTCCTCTGGCCCCGCTCCAACAGCTCCGTGTCCTTCTGCTGGTGGGACCCCCCGAGCTGGAGGCAGCACTGCAGGGGGGTCTCCCCAGAGCAGAGCACAGCAGAGGGGCACAATCCCCCCTCGCCCCGCTGGCCACGCTGCTGGGGATGCAGCCGGGATGCCGGGGGCTTTCTGGGCTGCCAGCGCACGTTGCCGGCTCACGATGAGCTTCTCACCCACCAACACCCCTGAGTCCTTCAGGTCACCATCAGCAGCAGAGGGATTGAATTGATTGATAGAAAAGAGTGAGAAAATGAGCATGGACGCTCTGGAGCTGGGGGCTGCCGTCATCGCCCCGTGGCTGAGCAGCGGCGATCCTGACCCGGGGGTGCACCGAGCCGTAACCGCGGGCGGGCTCTGCCTGCCCCCCCAGCGCCCCGTGCTCGGGGCTGTGCTCCTGTGCCGCTGCCTTCGGCCGCCACCCACAGCCGTATCCCGCGGGTCCCACGGCTCTGCCGGGACGGGGTGAAGGGGGGGTCTTCCCTGCTGACAGCACGGCTGTAAAAATATCTTTCTCTGTCCGTGTGCAGGGGGAGATGAAGGGGTGGGTTGCATACTGGGAGCCATGATCTGTAGTGTGATGTACGTATTTTTGTTGCCTCCTCCAAACATGTTTAGAGGATCAGAGAAAGCCCACATCATACATGGGATATAAATGTTATTAAAGGAGAAACGTGTTTTTCAGCACAAGCTGAAAAAAATGCAGCTCATAGTGTTTTAAATACCCCAGTCCAGTTATTCATAGAAAAATGCTTATTTTTATTCCTTTTTTTTTTTTCCTAGTGTAACTGTAGTCATCATTCAGCCTTATAACTATAATGGATGGTTGCTAGAAGCCTTCCAAACAAGCCAGCACAATAAGATACAGACGGTTAACCCACATCAATTCTCAAAGGAATTTTCATGTTGGGCCCTTTAATACACTCTTTTTGAAATTATTCAGATAAGTCAGTGCACAGGGCACTGCTGCAGGGAGAAGATTGAACCTGGAACAAAGTGGAATGAGATTTGAAATAATAAAAATAAAGAAAAAACACACAGGCAAGCTTCAGGTACACCTCAAAAATTCAAATGAGCTCATTTGCAGAGCTAAAAATTTCCCAGGGACTCAAGTTGATTCAAAGAGAAATGTATTTAATTTAAAACAACTCACTTCAGGGAGCTCTGAACTGGGATGAAATGTATTAAATAATTGATCAACCGGGGAGTAAGAAAGAGGGGAAAAAATGGAAAAGAAAAAAGAAGGGAAGAAAGGCACCTGGCTGGCGTGCGGAGCTGGGGAGAGAACGCGCCGTTCAGCATCCAGCACGAGCCCCGCCGCCCCCGCCGGGGTTAGTGACACACCGAAGGGGTGACACAGAGGGGTCCCAGAGCCACCCGCACCGTCCCCGGGGCTCAGCGGCACCAAATTGCCACCTGCCAAACCAGGGCAGGGGGTGAACCCACGGGACGGCACATCCCGGTGCCCTCCGGTCCGGCGTTGGGTCCTTCAGCTCATCCCACCGGTGTGACACCGGTGTGTTTTTGTTTGTTTTGTTTTGTTGTGTTTTTTTCCAGCCACAAAGTCAAACAGAGCCTCTGTGTCCCGCATGGTCTCCCACTTGGTATTGGTTTCCTTTCTGCTTCACCGAGTATTTTACAAAGTACTTAAAATAAAACAAATATACTTAGTTCTTTCTCCTCTGCAGCTCTAAGGGCAGATGAAGATGTAGCTGGTATCAAAACACACATACTGATAATTTTTCTGCAGTGGTTCGGGTTTGGATGTAAAATGGAAATACAGGTTTAGTGCTTGGATGTAACACTGCTGTGTGTGCAAACAGCAATTAAAATCTGCAGCCAAACCGCATAAATCCACCAGTGACAGGATAACTGCAGTTAAAGGGGAAAAATGAAAAGAAACTGCAGTTCATTTGCATATTGTAAGAGTAATTTTGTTCAGGCTACAGTTGTTCTGAATGGAATGTAACTTGTAAGCACTGTTTGACTGCGCTGAGGCC
>NW_009649168.1:775752-783387 GCF_000708025.1 Charadrius vociferus | reverse complement strand
GGGGGGGTGGGAGCAGCCCCGTGCCCCCCCAGCCCCTTGGGCAGCACTCTCTCTATATATGTTATTTTTATTGATTTTTATTTAAATAGCTTCCCCTTATTAACTAACCCAGGACACGGCACAGCCGTCCGGACAACACGCGCTCTGCCAGCAGCAGTGGGAATGGGCGAACGCACACTGCATTTCTGACCCAGCTCTTCACCGCACGCTTTGCGCGCTCCTCCTGCGGGAAGCCCCCGGGCACGCGGGAGCGAGGGGCGCCGGTGCCAGTGGCAACCAAAGGATGGATGCGCTTATAACTTCAAGTAAATGAATTAAATTTCAGGCATAAGTGTAATTGTTGTCCACTTCATTCACTATTGACTGCAGTAGCCCTGCTCGATAAGGCTCGACGAGGGAAGCACGCAGTGCACACTGGACCGCGGATGCTGCGGGGAGGCAAAGCCCCCAGGCTCCAGGAGTCACCTGCGAGGGGCTGGTGGGACTGGTGTCGCCTCCCCCGGCATGTCCCCGGCGGCGTTCCTCCCGCACAGCTCCAGCTCTCAGTGACACGACTGACAAAGCCGTGGGGAAAGGGCTGGATCAGAAAGGCTGGAGCTCAAATGGGCTCTGGACACGGGGGCAAATGGCACCGGGACGCCCAGCTCAGCTGCTGAGGGGTGGAAATGGGCAAGCATTTATCCAAGGATACTCAACCGAGGCCAGGAGAAGAGAAACGCTTCCTGCTGCTGCTGCCCGCGCGGTGCTGCCCTCGCCCCAAGCCCGCCCGCTCCTGCTGCCGGTGGGCACGGGGGTCCCGGTGCTGCCTGGAGCAGCCCCCGAGGGGCACGGGGCTGAGCGGTGCTGAGTGGCGGCTCTTCCAGCAAAGACAGCGGAGCAAATTACTAATAAATGCTGCTCACTGTAGAAAATGAACTTAAATTGTAGGTCTCATACAGAAAGGTGAAGCAGGGGTTGGGAACAGCAGAGATGGAAGAGGTTGTATAATTTTACTGGTCTTAGCAGACAATGAAGCTGTTAATAAATTGGTAACGGAACTGGTAGTGGCTCTCCCTCGTGTCAACAGGCCAAGAAACATCCGTGGATTTATCCTCTCCCGTCTCCTCTCTTCCCACGTACTATGCTGCCCTGGATTACCTCCTTTCACACCTCATTAGGACCAATAAAATATGTAAAATTGTGAAGACATGAAACAGAATTTTGAAGGTTTTTTCCTCTGCCTGAGATCTGAAGGTGTCGATCCTGGAGATTCCCAACAACATTTGTTTTTTCTCTGCGAAACATCACTGTCAAAACCGACCTGGTTTGGGACGTGAGCTGTGCTGCCCAAGAACACAAAAGCATTTTAGGTTAAAATCACAAGTACTCTGTTTCATTTTCTTTCCTAATCTTAAATAAAAAGAACCACCTTGCTTTCTTGTAATTAAGTGCCCAGGAGTATTCCAGCTCTCCAAGAGGTCTCGATTTTCCAGCAAGCGTCGGTACCTCTCACCAACAGGTGAAGCAGAGGGTTAAAGGGCAGGAAACAGAACTGACAGAACAGAGCACTTCAAAACAGTTCCTGCTGCTTTGATTTATTTTTTTTTATCCTGCAAGTGTGTGCATATGTGGCATCACTCAGCAAGTGAGCTAAACCCTTGTGGTGTCAAGCATGCATTGAAAGTACAGGATTGAAGTCAAAGTGACAAAGTTAAGGAGATTATTTCTGTAAGTGTGATTGTGAATTTTCTGTCCTTTTCTTTGCAAGAACATTTTTATCCTCTCCGCACACCCAATTTCCATAGCAAGCTATTTGTTGTAATTGCAACCAATTTTTTGCATGTAAATTTAGTTAAAACCACTTTTCTGTTGATCACCAATGTCTAACCAGCTCATTAGAAGCATTTCTCTTTGTGAAAAGGAAAAACCCACCCAGACATGGGACACACTGAGGCGATGAGCTGCCCTCGAGCAGGGGGTCCCCTGGGCCGGGCGAGCGCGAGGGACCCCGTGGGACAGCGATGCCACTCGGCCACTTCTGCCGAGGGGGATTGCTCCATTCCGGCAGAACCCAGAAATTCTTAAAAAAAAGACACCCCAAACCAAACAAAAGCCAAAAAAAAACCCCCAAAGTACCAGTCAAAGTCATACAGGGCCAAACAGAAACGGTCTCCCACTCTCGAGGAAACCCCAGCGGGAGTTACGCTGTGCTCAGCACGGCTCACGCACTCCGCTCCCTCTCTGAGCCACATACATCCCTCGGAAAAAGTATTGATTACATGAATACACACTAATGAGAGGCAGGCAGCACCAATGAAGGCAGTTAATTGCTTATTGCGCTTTCCTTTGGCTGGTCCCTGGTGATTCTTTCACCAATGAATAATTCAACAGCCACTGACACATAAGTAATATCTCCTGATTTGCACTGAGCATCATTCATTAGGAAGAGGATGAAAATCACGCCTATCCACCAGCTAATGCCGGGGAAATGAACACACCATCGGTTCAGCTTCTTCTCTGGGACCTGGAGGCACACCGTGTCCTGCAGGCGGGAGGGGAGGGATGCGCTCCTCCCCAGGGAACGCCGCCTCCCGTGGGGGAGTCCAGCTCCGTCCGGCCTCCGTCACCGCCAGCGCTGCGGGGACAAGGGCCGTGCATCTCAAAATCCATTTTATTTCCAGCATCAGCCTTTTGGCGTTTTAAATCACTGAGCACTACACAGAGCTGATAATCAGATTTACTGATGGAGCTCTTCTGTCTCAGAGACCCAACAAATCCCTTTTAATCCTTTTCTTAAACTCTTTCTTACAAGTGCTTACAACAGAGTTTATCTTTCAGCTTTGGGTCCAATTTTGGTTTCCAAATGCATTTTCTTTTCAAATGAGGCAGTAGCTGTACCGGTTATTTCTAAATGACTGAAGTGGAGACATTCCACACGCTTTACAAACACTCCACCACACTCCCAGGCCACCTCGCAGCCACGCACCACCCTCAGAAGTGCACCCAGACCCGCAGGACCCACGTGCCGAAGGGGCCGAGAAAGGCGCCGACACGGAGTCTGGCTTTGCCCTCTCCGAAGGGTCCGCGTAGGCAGACGGGTGCCAACGCTGCCCGGCCCAGCCTGCGCTTGAACCCCACCAAAGGAAGACGTTTAAATGACCGGGGCTGCCTCCCCCCCCCAAACCTCCATCGCCCTCCACGCTGCTGCTGCCTCCCCCCGGAGCCTTCCCGCCTGCCCGGCGCGGCGTCTCCGTGCTCCCGGCTGACGGCAGGCAGCCTTTAGCTCAGGGACCTTTTTTAGGAGAGATGGGTGGGTTTGTGGCGTGTGTCACACTGCCAGGACAGGGACACAGCAGTCCCATGGCGTGTCTGGCTCCTTTCCACAGCTGGGAGGACTCTCCCAGTGGAAGAGGACCAGACTTTCAGCCTGTGGCCAACACCGGTGTGACAAAGCCGAGCACGGGCAAAGGGAGGAGCAGCCTCTTGCCTTCCCACCAGCAGCAGATGCTCCCTGTGCCTCAGCAGTGATCTTTGCAAGCAAAGTTACAGGTGATTTAGAAACCAACAGACAAAAATAAATCACCCACTCCTTTTTTTTTTTTTTTTTTAAGTAGGAGCTACGGTCCTTGCAACAAGTGATGAGATTGTTCTCCTGTGAACATCTCCTCATTACATCCCAACTCAGGCGCTGAGGCACCTTTTGGGATGGCTGCAAATTACATAAAAGCCCAGCCTGAGTCACACCAATTAATCTCTGCATCAGCAGCACCACTCACTGCTTTTCCTGCCTCTTCTGCACGTGGTTTTCTAATCAACCAGCTCAGCCTGTTCCCATGGAAACCAAGCAGCACATCACTACAGAGTCACAGCTTCTGGGGTTTTTTAAGTTATCATCAGACCTTTATTCTACCCCCAAGAAAGCCATGCTGATCGCTGGAATTGGGGACAGCCGCTCCGCCTCGACTGCCAGCAGAAAATGAGACTGGGCTGCGAGTGCTCCCATGCTCGGCACCTGGAGAGCTCGGTGGGCTGCAAGAACTTTGCTGTCAATATTTGCATCTCGTTAATCTATTTCAGCTGTGGCTTCGTCTTTTGCATCTGCTGCCCGCAAGCATTCCTTCCTTCTCTGGTTGGTGGGTGCTTCTGAATGGGAAGATTTCCTGGCTCTGAAACTCACTGCGGTGGTGAGCCCTCACCTTTCTCCGGGGAAGGAGCAGGAGCAGTGTTGTGCACTTTGCTGGGTCTGATCTGATGAAAAACACGGAGCAACCGCAGACCCAACTCTGGCTGTGGGTACTCGCACAAGGGCTGTACCTGTGCACGGTGCGGGGGCCGCGTGGCCGTGTCCCATCGCTGTGTGGCCGTGTCCCATCGCTGTGTGGCCACGTCCCATCACTGCATGTCTGTGTCCCATCGCTGCACGGCTGTATCCCATCACTGCGTGGCCATGTCCCATCGCTGCACAGCCGTGTCCCATCACTGTGCGGGCCAGCAGCGTGCCAGCACAGCACAGGCTGAGCGCCTGCCCCCACAGCACCGGAGACATTGGGGTATTTCAGCTTGGACGACCCCTCTCCAAAGCCCACTGCTGCCAGCGGTGTCCCGGGAGGGGGCTTGGACCGGGCTTGGTGGCCAGCTGCTCCCCAGCGCTGCGGGTTTCAAAGGGCTTTGGAGAAGGGAGGCAATTCCCCCTCAGGAAGCCCTTTGTGCCGGGGAAACTGAGTTTAAGGGCTTCAGTTTGGGCGCACATCGCAGGGGAGGAGCACTTTGCAGAGAATGTATTTAAAGACACTTCTGGAAAAGCTCTCTCCTCGGGTGCCTCCGACAGAGGCGCAGAGACGCGGGGTCCTGGGGGGTCCCTCTGCAAGGAACTGGGCAGAGCTGCCTGAGGATCCCGCGCCACTGGGGAGAGCGGTGAGGAAAAAGCATTCTCAGGGCCGCGTCTGATGGGAAACCTCAGATGTTTTGCCTGGAGTTTTGTTTTTCCATCAAAAGCCGCTAACGTAAATATTTACTGGCAACTATTCCCATTCTATTAGTGACAGGGCTTTGTGCAGGCTGCGTTTCTTACGGAAATAATTTAAAAATCTGCTTGATGTATTCAAATCATCTCCAATGTATTCATTTAATTTGTCTTTTTTTTCAGGAGTGAAACTCCTGCACATATGGCTATGCTTATGCAACTAGTTGATTAGATTTTACATTTCCATGTGTAATTTATGGTAAATTGCCCACAGATTCATTAAAAACCCCCATCCTTTAAATATGTCCTGAATAATCTTTTCCATGCATTTTATATAGAACAAAAATAGGGTGATTCTGTATTCTAAAGGGACACCTACTGATAAGAACATGTTGCATTTGTAGTAGTTTAAATGCAGGATATAGAAAATGTCTATCTTGCTGGGATTTTAAAGCCCCACTAAAATGTATTTCAAGGAATCAATCAGTACTGAGTCAATGTATGAGAATTGCTTTAATAAATCTGAATAGCTGTGTCAGGCTCTAAGTGAATTGCACATTAAATAAAATCCGATTCTTCATCGAATGTATTGATTGTTATCATTAAGAGCATATTTGTTACACTTTCTGAGCAGGGGGCTGACAGAAATAGCAGCAGCAGACAGCACCGCTGAGCTGGCGGCTGGAGCAGGGTCGGCCCCCGTGTCCCCGGGAGCCCCGGCAATTCCTCAAAGCCTTCGTCCTGCGCCGGAGGAACCTCAGCCCTTATGTGTCTCTGTCCTACAGGCGATAAACGAGCATGAAACAGAGAAGGGATGTATTTTGTGTGCAACCCCGAGCAATATAAAGGTCATCTCCCCCTGCACCTCCCCAGCTCTGGAGCAGAGCGGGCAGCGCGGCAGAGCGCTCGTCCCGCTGGGAACGGCTCACGCCTCACGGGGGGACACAGCTCTGTGCCCTGTGCCGACCCGAACCACTCCGCCGTGGCCATGGGGAGCCTTTAGTTCATCGCTTGCACACAGATAACGACTGTGAAAGCTCAGCGGGTTGAACACCGCACTTGGATTTCCACGATGGGTCTCGGTAAATGTTCTTCAATCAGCTTTGTTGGGGCGCTCACGTGCCGCTGGCAGTGCGGAGCGGGACGAGGGGGTTAACCCCGTGTGTCGTGCACCAGCCCTGACCGGAGCGTGACGCTGCTGGGTCCTACCCGACGGTGCCCGGAGGCAGCAGCACATTCTGGCAGCACGGCTCCACCACCACTGCCCCGGTCACAGCGTCGGGGGTGGCGTGAGAGTGCAGAGGTACCCCCTGCATGGTGCGCATCCAGCGTTGGTGCGCAGGATCGTGCCTTGGAGGGCTCCCAGCCAGCTCGGTGCGCAGGCACTGCAGGGCAGCGCTGGCTCCATCAGCACGAGCGCTGCGGGACGGTACGGTGATGCCTGCGTTTCCTTCACACACTTCACTTTCATTTGCCCTTACATTTTCTTTAACCCTGTTAAGCAGTTTGGGACAAATTTTCCATAAATATATATTCTCCCCCAAAAGCTGTTTTCCAAGTGTGGGTTTGATGCTCAATAAGCTGTTCCAATGTCTGATTTATAAGGCATATGAAGTTTCTGACTGAAAAAAAATATGATGAATTTCTCAGGTGTCTCACTGATTTATTGACCATGTGGCAATTTATAAGTCATGTCAGCAACTTCATAAGTAACACAATTAATTCTGAAGTTATCCCCGAGTTATCTAAGTCCTGTGTCACTGATGAATACGTGATGGGTCTGAGTTATAGGTTGACTCTGAACTATGACTGACTCTGAAATAAGTCACAAAGCCGAGTCATAAATCACGAGAGATGGATCTGGGTACACCGCTGAGTCGCAAGCGCTTCGTCGGATCACCCACCCCGATTTACGGGCGGGCGAGGTGGCGTCTGCATTATCTCATGCTCTGAGCAAATGCCGGGGTGTAAATCTGGGACAGTGCTGCCATCGGGGGCGAGGAGCCAGTGGGTGCCAGGAGCCCTTCGCACCCGCCCGCACTGCCCAGGAAAGGGGAAACGGGGAAATAACCACCAGAGAAAGAGGTGGTACTTGAAGATTCAAAATGCCACTGCTGTCAGTCAGCCCGAAGGCAGGCTCCTCCGAAGGCAGGTTCCTCCATCACTGCAGCAGCTCCGGCAGGGACTGAGCAGGGCGCGAAGCTGCCTGAATCCTGCCCCGACCCGGCAGCGGCCACTGCGAGTGGCTCCGAGGCACCCGGAGCTCCCCGACCTGCCAGCGCCGGCACGCTGAACTCATCTGCTGCCACCAAAGCGGCTCCGTCAGCCGGGAGGGAGACAGCGCCGGGAGGGAGACAGCGCCGGGAGGGATACAGTGCTGTGGGGCGGACAGTGCTGGGGTGGGACGGGGACACCGCCAGCGGGTCTGGGAGGGAGGGATGCCAACGGAAGGTGACAGCGAGGACAGGCACGGGCTCACTCTTCTGCCCATTAGCAGGGGCGGCTGCTGCACCCTCGTCCCCCATCCCACCCCCCGTGCCCTTTCCGAGTGGAAAGGGGTCTGCTTTGGTCTTTCAATCTGCCTGTGACTGGCGGGGACCGATCCCCGGCGGCTCCGGGCCACAACAGCAAAACCCGCCGCTGTGGCAGGGCGGCCGGTCGCAGGAGAGCAGCCCGGGCGCCCCAATGGCCCG
>NW_009649168.1:763653-775511 GCF_000708025.1 Charadrius vociferus | reverse complement strand
CGTGCCCCGCGTCCGTACCGAGGCGTGTGCCATCGGGCTGCTGGTGACCGCACACACGCGCGCGCAGAGCGAGCACAGAGCGAGCACTGGCAGCCTTTTCCTTGCAGATTAATAACTGCAGGTGTGCCTCACGTCTCCGCTCTCGCGCTCTCTTCCTGGGGTACTGACTACAGCGAGCCTGGCTGGCACTGGCTGGTATCGCAGGCTATTAATTAAGATGTCATTTACAGGCCCACTGGGTGACCTTAATTAAACTATAAAATGGCAAACACTAATAAGAAAGATGATATCCCTGTGGGTGGTGAATCAAGTACATTAACCTCCTCGCGAGGAAGCTTTCCTTCATCTGACGGAGATGAGCGATCTCCCAGCTTGCTGCGAGGGCTAAGCCTGGTGGCACTGGTGTCACCAGTGGTGGCGGCGGTGGGCTGCTCCCTTGCCACGGGACACCTTCCTTCTGCGCCCACAGCGTGGGGCGGCCACGATTCCTCCTCCCGAGCACGACAGGAAGGATACCTCCTGCAGACTTCACCCTCTTGGAGGGACGGTCCTCAGACCTTTCCTCAGAGTGTCAGACACTCCTTTGAAGGACCACCAAGACGGGTTTCCCTTCTCCTTTCGAGGACCTTCTCCCCTTTCTGGTCAGCTGGCGCTTGCCACAGGCTGAGATGGAGATCAGCAGTGCCTGCGCCGGCACTGCGGCTGTACACGGAGCTTTTCTGTTTGTTTTCTTTCCTGTGCATAACTCAGATGCTGATCCACTAAACACTCATTTCATATTCCCGGGAGGTGCGGGAGATGTCATGGGAGACACATTTACATTTGTAAACTGCAATCAAAACTAATTACGACCAGCACAAATACTGATTAATAGAAGAGGGAACCTGCTGCCAAGTCCCATGGCCGCACCCCAAATAACAGTGGCTTATTTTTTAAAAGGCAGATTTGCTTGTTCTCTTTTGTTCCCAACATCTGGTGGCTCACCGCCAGGTCCCAGCTCCGAGGCAGCCTGGCAGCCGCGCTGCGACTGGGAGCGATGCCGGGGAGACCGCCTGATGGCCAGGGCTCGTTCTGCCTGAAACGCAGCTTTTCTGTACAAACTCACTGCTGGGACGTTACGGCCTGAGATAAGCTCCATCCCTGTTCACACGTTGCACTAGGCCACCGGCTTCAGTTTATTTTGTTAAAGGGGAATTTATTCCAGCAAAACAGTTAAAATATTCCTTACTAGTCCTGCCACCTTCAAGACTCCCCGTTCCCCGTGCGCCGCCCCTAATCGCTGGCTCCAGGCACAGCGCGGGATGTCAGCTCTCCCGACGAGGTCTCAGACAGAAAAGGCGCTAACAGCGGTGAGTCAGAGGCGCAGAAATAGCTCACACCAGGGCGAGCTGCCGCACGAGCACGTTGTCAGCAACCAGCGATGAGCACAAGCAGCAAGAAAAACCCTTTGCACGTGAACGTGGTGAGGAAAGCGCAAAGCACGCAGCTTGCTAAACACGTAACGTAAATGGAGCACTGAGCGGAACCAGAGGGAAACGGCTCTAAATGGAGCAGAAAGCCAGTTTGTTTAAAAAGCAAATTATTGATTACTGTGGAGAGAAAACAAGCAGAACCGCTGGACGGGGTATGAGTGATGGACGTTTCTGGGAATGCGGATGGCAATTTTTGAAAGTCATTAACTGCGGCATCAACCATCAGCTCTGCCCTGGAAGAAACGCACCCGCCCGCCGCAGCATCCTCCTGCCTGCGCCAGCGCCCGCGCACCATCCACGGGGGTCTGTGCCAGCACCCCCCAACGCTGGGGACCCAGAGCAGCACACTCGGGGCAGGGGGGGCCGGGAGGGGGAGAACAGCGGGGAGGGGGCACGGGGATGGTCCTCGGTGCTCCTCTCCCCCTCCCAGGCTGCCGCCGCAGACCCTCGGCTCAGTCTGTGCCCACAGCCCGTTCTCTGCTGTGGCTTCTCACTGCACCCAGGTCACTGCCAGCGCGAGAGCACACGTGGCTGGGACGGACTGCAGGCAAGTAATTAATGTCCATGAAGCAGCTGTTATTACACCAGCTTGTCTGGCTCTTCCCTTTGCAATGAGCCTTTACTGGGACGGTGTCTGGCAGTCGCTATTTCCAAATCACAGTTTTTTCACAGTAAAAGGCTATTTTCTGCAGGCAGCCAGCAGGGATTTTATTGTTTAAATAGTGTGAAATCCCTCTTTATGAGGCCACTTGCCTTCTGATCTACAAGAACGGCCTTTTGCAGCATCTAATGTTCCCTGTTATCCCCGATGCTATTTATTAGAGAGACAGCCCGTCCGCTCCCGGCCCCACCGTCCTGCTCTGCAGCCACTGACCGCGGAGGATTGAGAGATGAAATGCCGGTGCCGCAGGTGAGGACTGCCAGGCACCACATCCACAGGTGGTTAATCTTCCAATTTCTTGCAAAGGATTTCAACAGCGTTTCCTTGTGGAGATGGGAGGTTTGCTCCGCATATGCCTCCTTACGCTGCGCAAGGCGTGCGAGTCAAAGGGAAGGTGGGGGAGCCAAACCCGAGTATTAATCAGACACCACAGACCCCCCCACGTCCCTTTCCCAGGAGCAGCATCATTTCGGAGAGAGCCAGAGACGGGGCTGAAGCGTGAGGGGGGTCTGCCCGGGCCCCCCTGTGCCACGGCACCACGGGGCGAGCGGTCGGGTAGAAAAAGCGCTGAGCACCTCCGCAGCCTCATCCGGTGTCATCTCCCGCACGGGGACTACGTGGACGTCGGTGGGCTCCGGGTGCAGACACCCTGCGTGGGCACCGCGCCAGCTCACTTGTCACTGTGACGGCACAAAGTTGGTATTCCACCTCAGCCCAACTTATTAACCCAATGTTCCTTTCAAACAAAATATCGCATGGCTTAATTATTTTTTGGCTAACCATTTGCAAATGCCATCAATTACGGAAAACACGACACCATTGCCTTTTGCAAAGCACTGGAATCAGACCCCGTGTCACCCGCTGACAGGAGCGTCGTAAAACTGCATTAATCAAATTGCATATCAGTCACAAAAATTGAGGGGTAATTTGTCAAAATCACAGCCATGCTCAATAACCGTTTGGAGATGACTAAGTAATTAATCAATAATGCATTCTCACCTTTTCATTTCCCTGGCTTTCTGTGACTTGCACAGTGGAATGACTGGGAAATAACAGCCGGAGTCGTGCGGTGGCTTTAGCGACGGGGACTGGCGTTCACCGCGGCCCCTCGCAGCCAACCCAGCCCTGCTCGGCGCCCGCTTCGGGGCGGGCGGCACAGGCAGAGCGCGGCGCAGGCAGAGGCGCCGTCCCGGGACGGAGAGCATTGCCGGGGACTTGTGTTTCTGACCAGACGCCTGGACGGATCCTGCCCAAACCCTCCGGTGGGGTGGCTCACCACGGAGCTGGACGCGAGCTCTGATTCCAATTCCACCAGGCTTTTGACCTCACCCTGCAACCTAAATAACTGTTTATCAGAGATATTGTTAATTTAGTCTAAATTCTTTTTTCTTAATGTTCTTGAAATAACATCCTAACGGAATCTGAGAATAACCCATCGGTGTAATGAAAAAATTTCCCAGTGAGACTGAGCTGCTACTTCTTGAATGCCCTAAGAGTAATAATTTGATTAATAAAATGGTCAGATTTGCAGTACCGAAGGGCTTTTCAACTCAGAATCAATCACTTTACATCTATTACTCAACACCGGATTCACTGAATGCATTGTTGAACTCATTGAAAACTGTGTTAGTAATATTAAGTAATTAGTAAGATTAATGCTGTTGCAGAGCTATAACCTGGGCAGAATCCAGATTGATTAGAGTTAATTATCTTCTGCCTGCTTAAATAATTTATATACCGTTTTCCCCACTATGTAAGAGCAGAAAACACAGAAGAAAGATTCCCTTCCTCTGCACGGTGCCACCAGCGCTGTAAGTCCCGGCCGGAGGACGTTTCAGAAAGACACCCCTACCCCGGCGGGGTGCTTCCTCCTCCTCCTCCTCCTCCTGTGCCCGGTCAGTTCATCTGGCGCATCCAACGCCCCATCCCGCTTCCCGGCCGGCTCGGGCACCCCCGCGTCCGCTGCTGCAAAGCCGGGATGTCTCCGCTGCATTCACCGATCCCACACGCTGTTTGGCCCGGAGGGCTGATGCAATAACTTATGCATGATGCCGGCTTTCTAATCAAAATTTCATTATTATAAATGATTGCAAAAGTTTTCATATTCTACATTTTGTCTTTGCAGAGAATTTTAAACACTCTTTAATTTTGTCCCTTGGTGCCGGTACATGTAATAATCCGGCTGATCCATATTCATACCTCCCAGCCTCGCAGCTCCTGCAAAGATTTCACAACTCGTGGAATCATTGTCTTAAAAAACTGAGTACCCACAATATTTGTTATTGTTATTAATGCAATATGATTTCAGCCCCCTTAATAATCACAGGACACTATTCCCAGTGTGTTTAAATAATTGATTGACTTAGAGCTCGCTAATATGAATGCATCCACAAGTATTTAATTGGATCGTTACTTGATCCTGGCTCTGTGCAGTGTATCACGTCACCAATAAATCAATCGTGCATTTCTCTGCTCACAGAACCTCTCTCCCGGTGGCCGCGAGGACCAGGCTGGACCGGGAGCGCTGCGGGGGCGTGCGCTGGTCCGGCTCGGGGGTCTCTGAAGGAGAAGGTGACAGCGAGGGAGGTGGCCGGTGCCACTCCGCGGGACCCAGGGCAGCTCCCAGCACACCGGGGGAACCGGAGACCAGAGGAAAGCACTTCATTAGAAGGCAATGGAGCGTGTGCTGATGTGCCCATGTTTTCAGTTAGCAGGCATTTATTAGGGATGTCTGACTTATTCATATTCAGGTCAACCTGCTAATATTATATTAACCTCTGTTGCCACTGATGTGCACGGGAACAATTCAAACCACGCGTCGCAGGGATTTTACATGCCACACAAGACATCTCCTGACCACACTCAGCGTGCTGCTGGCCGGAGGCACCGCTGGCTGCCCACCGCTGTGCCTATCACCCGACCACTGAGCGATGCCGACGCGTCTCCCAGCACCCACAGCCCCGGCACGAGAGAGCGGAGCGCCCTGGGTGCCCTGCCCGGGCCGGTACACACAGGGGAAACAGCGTTTCCTGAGGAGCGCGGCTGCAGCAAGCGACCGGCGTGAGCCGGGCAGGTCCCTGGAGAGAGGGACCCTCTAAGAAGACGGAGGGTGCGAAGCGGCCGGGCCATGGGGTGCCGTGGCCGAGCAGCACAGCGCACGGGCGCCAGCCCCGCAGCCGGCGAGGAGAGGGCTGGAGATAGCGTCGCACTTGTCCTGCTGACTTGGATGAAAACTGGAAAATATCCCTTCTGCCTGAAAACACACAGCATCTCCAGAGGGGTGGGAAACTGGGGGCAGGAGTGGGCAGTGCAGACGCCGTGCCAGGCAGCAAGTCCCCAGGGAGCACATGGGCTCAGCGGGCAGAGGGGACAGGAGAGGTTGTCCTGCCTGGGGGGCACCAGCCCTGGAGACTGGGCCTGATTCTGCATCAGTGCCGTCAGCATCCCTGTGACGCAGCGACACCAACCTCCGTGCTGCGACATGGGCTTTGCACCACTGTGAACGAGCCCGTCCCACAACCGTGAGAGCTGCGCAGGCGGCTGAGCTCTCCCGTGCCGGGCACAGCTTTCATCTGCCAAGAGCATCTTTTGGCGGCTTTGGTCCCCACGGGCGAAAGGGCTGCCGGAGCAGCGGCAGCACAGCAGACCCTTCCAGGAGAGCAGCTCCTGCTCTGGGGCTCTGTGGCTCTGGACCGGACGGCAGAGGATCAGGACCCCCGTGAGACAGGCAGCAGGGGATGCTGAACAGGCCAGGACAGCAAGCGCTAGGTCATAGATTGAACGTTCCTGTGAATGAAAACAAAATCATGGACATATTTTCATTTTTACCTATTTGACCCATTAACTAACTACAAAATTTCTCAGTAATCCCCAGCAGATGAGCATCAAAGAGAAGACCTATGGTCTCAGCTAATCCCTTTATTATGAAGTAATACTACAGAAATCAAATACCAGCGGTAAGTCGGGAGATTAACAACAAGCTGGGAAATGCACAAATTAAATTGCAATCTCCCTCACTGCTTTGCCCCAGCCTGCTCCGGCCACTGCAGCCTCCCCAGCAGGAAAGAAGGTTAGAAATCACTTTATAAAAATGAGACTGCACTTTAATCCCTGATGCAGTCCGTAAGCAGAGCCTGCCCACAGGAGCCGATGCCCCTGAACCCCCCATCTCCGCGCGCCTTTCGCCTGGGGAGGGCAGAGCGTCCGGCTTTTCCAAACCTGCAGGGACGCAAACCTGGCGAAAGCGCCGTGCCTGGGAGGAGAGACGAGACGAGGGACAAGCGCTGCCAGCGGCACCCGTTGCCCCGGGGCTGGATGGAGAAAGGGGTTTCTGCAGTGGGGGCTGTGCCAGAGCCACTGGCCGTGGCTGGGGTCTCCCGCGCGGGTGGCAGCGAGGGCCACCGTCCCCAGGGACCCTCCTGGGGGTCAGGAGCCAGGCTGCCTGCAGCAGGGACAGGTCTGCAGCTGACCCCCGGCAGCCCGCTTTGAGCCCTGGCTCTGCTTTTATTGCACAGTAACATCTGAATGAATATTTCATTCGCTTCCTTAAGAACATCTCCACAAATGCGCATTTTAATAAACCATGAGGACGCGTTTTTGGCAGAGCCATCTAATGGTTCAAACAGCCCCATCATAGTTTATTAACCAGAGCAAACACTGGGCAGTTATATTTTTATCTCGCTGACTCTAATGGAGTCCCGCCGCGTGCAAGGTGACGGGGAAGGCGCCCACAGCCCCGTGTCCCCACGTCCCGGTAGGGGGGGCTGTGGCTGCCCTCTGCTCTGGCCCCCAGCGCCGCGGGGACGGGGCAGCGCCTGTGAACGCTGCAGCCATTCGCTTCAACCCCGGCAGCCCCCTCGGTCAAACAGGATGTAGCATGACAGAAGGAGAAAAAATGTATAGAGTTTCTTTGCGAAAAATATTAGCAAACTAGAAAAATACCAAACCACATGCTCACGTGCAAACGCACACACTATTGCCAGACCTGCTGTGTGCCCCTTCCGCCTGTTCGAATCACATAAGCTGCACGAAATGGACTTTGCTTCTCATCTGATAAGCCAATTTTGCTTTTCTACATTCCAAAATATGGCATGGGAGCTGCACGGTAGTTTTTTCCCACAGCTGAGGCGATTCTAGCAAAGATCTTGCTGCTTCTGGAAAAGACAAAACTTTTTCTTGTCCTTGTTTGAATGCGTTGTAAAAGCAGCAATAAACCAAACAGCCAGAGAGGAGCAGAGCGAGCGACAGCAGTAGGACGGCGGTGGCAGAGGTCACTTCTGCCTCTTCCTGCCACAGGGAAAGGGGCCAATTAAGTCTGAGAGGAGGACATCTAAAGCCAGTGAAAGAAAATGCTCCTCCAGCCCTAAACTGGCCACAGGATGCAAGTCCTCGGCAAGGTGACGTAGGAGCGACGCTGGCAGAGGTGACAGGGCTGTCACGAGTTACAGCAGCAGAACATGAGGGAACGCAAACCGGGTTTGGGGAAGGGCCCAGAGCAGCCCCGGCCGGGCAGGGCAAAGGGGCACCAAGGACTCGGCTCTCGGTGGCAGCAGCTTCTTCCACGGTGACACGGGGCTCACGGTACGGGCGTGTGCACGGCAGTCCCCGCTCGGACGAGGGGACGTCCCCGCCAGCAGCATCAGCATCCCCCTGAAAGCTCCTGCTCCAGAACGGCTTTGTGTTACTGCTGGCAGATAGCACTGATTTATAAAGCAAAAATAAATGAGTCTGCTCTGCAATTTCACCTAATTTTGTCTCCCATTTCAATTTGCCATCTTTCAGTGTAATGCTGGGTGGTTAATTATGTTTCCATCTTATTTCTCAGATAATACCCCGCCTTGTACCGCACATCGTAGCTGTTCAAAGGGTTTCATTTTACCTTTCATTTCACCTCCTAGCACAGCTCTAAATTTAGTCAGCTTGTAATTTTGGGGTATTTTATACATTATGCCTTTATTATTGTGAAGTAAAATGGAATCCTTGTCTTTTAATTCACTCTCTAATAATTCTCCACCAAGCCTTAATACAAAAGGCTTTTTTTTTTCTTAAGACTAATTGAATGGGGTGTAATTATAATACCCAGGGAAATGATATTGAAAGTACCTTAACTGTGACAGTTTCCTCTGACTAATTGCCCCTTTGTCAACTTGCAAGCCTTGGCTGCGCGAGCTCCCCACCAGTTACTGCACTACTGGGCCAGGACTGAGCTCAGGGGGATCCGGGCACGGTGCTGCTCCTGGGCCGGGATCTCCAGGTCTCTAAGCCACCGATGTGGCCGCAGGGGCTCCTCCGCTCTCCAGGGACCCGCAGCGTGGTCCCACATGGAGAGGAGGGGAGGGGGTGTCTGAGGCAGCCAGGGGCCACGGGGCTGACACCGTCCCACTGATGGAGCGAAGACACGGGGCATCGCACACAGTCCTTGCCACGGGAGCAGGCGTCTGCAGCGACAGCGCAGGGACGTTCCCATCTCCGTCACCCTCTTCCTGGGCTGAACGCTCCTGCTAGAGCTGTCCTGCCTGCTCGGCCAAAGGAAAGCCTCGAAAACACGGAAAGGGAGTGCAAGGGAGGAGTGCCAGCAGCCATAGCGGGAGCATCCTTCCCCGGCTCCCCCCGAGAGGGGGGAGATAAAACCAGCACTACTGCAGGCTGCAGCACTTCCCTCTGAAAAGCATTTACCTGCCGGGAGGGGAGCAGCAATTTTCCATATTTGTATACTTTACCGTGATAGCGGTACACAACAGGCGAGGTCAGCACTCAGCGGAGACACCGAGGGGCTATTTCCTCACTAAACCGTGTATTGCGGTAAGTGAAAAATAAGCGTTAAGGGTGACTATTATGCAGACAATAAAATGTTTTTATATCACTGTAGGTGTCAAGCTCAACACTTCTGCAGAGCGGATCCTTCACAAGATGAGCTGACTGCAAATACGCTGAGCCAAGCAGGGATGCTGCTGGCAGCAGCCCAGTGTTTGGTGGCAGAAAGGGTAGACTTCCACTCTGCATTCGACAATGGGGGCTCGTGGTGCGGATGGGCCCCCCCGAGTGGGGACGGTGCCGACACAGACTGGCCTTGGGGAGCGGTGGCAGCTGGGGGGACGTGGCACGGCAGCAGCGGGAGCCACTGTGCAAGAGAGAAGGGACAGGAGAGGAGAAGCTCCCAGCAAAGCGTCCTGGAGAAATTAATGCATGTTGCTTTCTTTCCCTCAAGTGCACACTCACACAGGCTGCAGCCCACATCGGAGGGAAAGGAGGTACAAAACCAGAGCTCACCAGCCTCCCACCCCACGGTGGCTGGAATCAGCAGGGATGAGGTCTGGGGGGGGGGAGAGGCATTTGGGTATTTCCAGGTGCAGCTTATTTGTGGTTAAGCTTCTGCCACCAGAACCCAGTGGATGCAGCAGGGATCTGCTCCCAGCATGGCACAGCTCAGGCGCCCTTTGCCATCACACACACCAGCACCGGTACCCCCACACAGCCCCGGGCTGCTCGCCCTTCCCACTGCCGGCTCCCGGGCTTCGCACCAGGGTCTAACGAGGAACTCCACAGCCTTGACGAGCCCCTGATGATGCTTTCCACATCTGCTCTGGGATCACCCATTTCTGGCATCTCTCTGGTCAAACTTCCCCGGCCAGAATTCACTCCCGTTCAGACTTGACAGCAGGACACACAGCACAGGATAACAGCAAGGAATAACACCAGCAGAGCGCGGGGAGAGGCGGAGGGATGGGGTACACTCACCACGCTGGTGCAGACAGTGAAGGCAGCGCACGATCCAAGGAGTAGAACCAATTAAAGCTCCCAGCCCGTTAGCTCTTGTAAAGGGCAGAGCAGGAGCAGAGGGAAGAAGCCCCTGCGCACCCCCAGAGGCAGAGGACAGCCACCAAGTGCCACCTTCCCGCAGCCACGCTGAGCCTCGGGGCACGGAGAGCCCCAACACACACACAAGTGGGTGCAGGCAGCAGGGCGCTGCTCCCCCCTCCTGCAGCAGAGCAGCGTGCCCGAGGCACTGAGATACCCCCACTGCCCAGGACACCGCAGAAGGGTGTCCTGTCCACGCTGCAGAGCCCCCCAACAGCCCAGTACAAGCCAGAACAGGGACCAGAGGGACCAAGGGAGGTTGCTAAGAAAGCACAACACAGGAGCATCTTCTCAGTGCGGTATTGCTCCACCCCAGCCCCAAGAGCAGAAGAACCAGAAGCACTGGCTGCTCCCCAGCCTGACCGCCCCGGCAGGGAGGGAAACCTCATCCAGGCACAGAGAGGAGCCGGGGACAGCCCACCTTCCGAATGGGACAACAGCAAGGAGAACTAAAAGCAGTGCCTCCTGCAGCAGCACCCACCACCACACCTCCTCTATTTAAGCCACCTGGGGGCAGATCGCCTATTGCCCCCAGCCCCTCGCGCCGCAGCCTTTAACCCCTTCCCACCCCCAGCCCACGGGGTGCACGGCCCCTCCGGCCGCGGCTCCCTCCTCACCCGGGGAAGCAGCAGCACCTCGGGGGCTGCCCCGGGACGGTGTCGGCTGAGCGAAGGGGCAGGAGGGAAGCGCTGGTTTTTGCAGCCCAGCCCATCCTCCCGCAGCAGCCCCTGCGCGCTCCAGCATCGTCTGAGAGCAGCGGGGTAAATTATTCATGCTGTGAACAGCACTCGATAAAGGAGCTTGACCGGCTGTTTGCTCCTGCCCGGCAGCCCTGTCCCGCGCCCCGCGCCCTGGCCCGCAGCGGGGCAGAAGGTGTCCTGTCCTGTCCCCTGCCCTGCGCCTCCCTCCTCACAAGCGCTGCCACGTGCTCGGGGACAAGTCCTGACGTTCCTCTGCGAGGACAGATCCTTTTTTTTTCAATGCTGAGGAATCTCTTGCTGATTATTCTGAATTTGTTTCTTTTTTTCTCCCTCCATTTGCTGTTTTTAACGGATAAGATGTCCCACCAGATACAGCTCTGCATTGGGAAACGTACAGAAAGCCAACGGTGGGTTTTTTCTGTATCTTTTGTCCATCTTAGTCTTGTCTCCCTCAGGAAGGAGGCTCCTGCCGTGCAGCCCTTCTCTGGATAACTTGTGGTCCAGGCTCGTCTCGCTCCTTTGATGGAGGAAAGCCATCCAAAGGGTATTTTTGGCCATTCAGCTATCCTGGGCCCAGGACAGAATGCCACCGCGCATCCAGCGCTGTCCCACCAGGAGCTCAGCGACGTCCCGATGTCAGGACAGCGCGACGGCCTCGGGCGCACAGGCAGCTGCCGCCTCCTCCTCTGCAGGTCTTTGACCTCTGCTGCGCCTCCAACCAGTCCGGGCAGTGCAACAGATAATAACAAAAAACTGTATCCAAACACTTGACAAAACACGAAACCCCTTGGCTGGGTAAGACAGCAGCCGGAGCCACCCAGCGCCCGGGACAGGACAAACGCTGCGGCAGCGCTGGCAGCACATCAGCGCCCGTGGCCCCGAGGCACGGCGACCTGCCCACTGCAGCCGGAGGAGGTTGTCACTGGTCAGATCTCGTCTTTGTGTGGAAATGGAGAGACACGGGCAGACTCAGCCCTGAGGCAACGGCAGTGAAATCGAGAGGAAAATCAGCCCATTGAGCATCACCCGAACTGTTCCTCTGCACTTCGGCTAACTGAAAGAGTATGCCTTTTAACGCAACGTGTAATTGGAGAGTGTAAGTCACAGCCAAAAGATTTTATTGAGCCAGAGAATCAGATAGTTGCATGAGTAATGAGAGCGGCCGCC
>NW_009649168.1:758450-763364 GCF_000708025.1 Charadrius vociferus | reverse complement strand
GGCGTTGGCCCCGCTCCCCGCAGCGATGCTCTTGCTCGGGCCGAGCGCAGCCGCCCCGGCGCCCCCAGCCCCGCCGACATGGGGTGCACGGGGCTCCCGTGCTCTCCCCCTCGAGCTGCCACACCAGGGGAAACGGTGCGTCCCGGGGAAGGTCACGAGCTCAGGGCCAGGAGAAGGTACATTTTTCCTTATTTTTAATTGATGCAATGAAGCCCGGCTGGGTCTGGGCTGGTGGCTGGGTTCTGCATGGTGTCGGGCACACCTCACCACAGACAAAAAGGGTTTCCTGAAATTCCACTGCAAACACAAGCAGTAACTTGGTGCCTGGGACTTGCACGGCAGAGAACAGATATTAAACTCGCAGCCTGATTAATGCAATTGCTGAGGAAGGAGAAACCAGCAGCATGCTCCATGGAGACATCGCACCACCTCCGGGGACTGACGGGGTGTCAGACGCCCCCCGGCCACGCCGCCGCGTCTGCCACGCGTGGTGGCAGCAGCCAGGTCACAGGGCAGGGAAAGCACATCGCTGCCGGGGACGGAGCAGCCCCCGGCCCCCGGGTGACACGAGGTCAGGCCTGGAGCTCAGCGCCGCTCCAGGGGACCCACCGGGGCCAGGGGCCGCCAGCCAAAAGGGGGAAGGCTTCACACAGCCACCGTCCTCCCGATTCCTGACGGCGCCCCTGATCCAACACCTCGGGGGATGGGAAAAGGCAACTCACAGCAATGATTTCAGCTATTTCAGAATAAAGCCCATTTGGGGGGACCGCTGTCTGTCTGTCTCTGTGTTGTCAACAGCTCTTATGTGACTGGAGTATTTTATTTAAGAGGATGGGAAAATGAGCCCATTTCTTGGTCAGTGAGTGCGTCCACGGGGGAGGAGGGGACCCCGGCGTGACAGGAGTCTGGCAGCTGTGCTGGGGTCCCATACTTGCAGCCTCGGGGAAGCCGGGGCTCAGGGGATGCTCTGATCCGGTACCCGCCGGGCCACGTCCCGCCGCTCACCGCCCTGCAGAGCACCGGGACCCGCGCCGAGGCCCGTCAGCCGCCGCCGAGCCGCACGGAGGCTATCGCGTGACCTGCGGGCAGAGGAGAAGAGTGGTGAGGCGCCTGCTGATAGAAACGGTCAGCCTGCTCACAGCGAGTTACCCACCACATCCAGCCCATTCCCCTGTCCACATATCGCCAGCGAACAGCCCCAGGAGATGCAAATATTATTTGATATGATCTTCGCATTCATTTAATGGGGTGGTCGTTCCAAATTTCAGCTTACGATTGTTTGTGAACCTCGTGCTCTGGCTACAGCCGCCACTGGGGGTCTGTCCGCAGAGGGGCAAATCCTAACGGGGCACCCCAAATCCTTTTGAAAACAGGTCTGCATTTCCAAAATGCGGCCGTCCTAGGGGAGGGCAAGGGATCCAAAAGGGGTGCTGGGAGGATGGCCATGGAGGAAGGGGCGGCTGGACGAGGGAGGAGAGCAGAAGCCCTGGGGTCCTGCAGACGGGAATGGTCCCCAGGGAGAGCCCAGGACAGCAAAGCCAGAGCAGAGGCGTTGGGCTAAGTTAGCAGCTGGGGGAAACACAAACAAACAATATTAAGATGGGAAGAAGACAACGAGCTAAATGTAGTGCTGCAGCTACTGATCAGCGATGGATGCCCAGGGCCACAGGGGCCTTCTCGGACATCCGTAAAAATACTTGAGCATGAAAGTGCTTTCTGTACACAAAAATAATAGCAATAATGAAAAAATCCCAACATCACTTAATACGATAATTTTATGGCAGGGGATGTGGGGTGAGAAAAACCAAAGCATAAGGAATAATTACACTCAACAGTATGAACAATGATTACAAAATTATGCAACTGATTAACCATGGCATATATGTAATTACTAATGAGTTTGATAAAATTTTAATTATACCTTGTTCTTTGGGGCATTCAGCAAGCCATGAAAATATTAATCATGTAGCACTCTGTCACAGATGATTGCCTCAGACGGGGGAGCGGTGATGGATTCAGGGCTGTGCCACTCGGCTGGGACGAGCAACCTACGGCCCCGGCGCAGCGGGGGGATGCTGGGGAGCAGCCCGGACGGCGCAGCGGCCCTGGGCTGGTATGGAAACGTCCCCGGCACGTCTGCTCACGGGCTGAGCCACGCAACGCCCTCCTCACCGAGCCTCCCCGGGGGAATTATCGACCAGCAAAGCCACGGGACCCACTCGGGGCTTGTGCTACCCCAGCAGCGGTGACCACAGCCCAGCCTGGACCCTCTGCGCTGCTTCGGCGCATCCGTAACAAACAGCACGTGCCCTGGAGCAGCCGAGGCTCTCCCCTTCCCCGGCGAACTCTCTGGGGACGCTTTCCTGGGCTTTGCTTGCCCCGGGGCCGGGGACAGCCCAGCCAGGCTTCCCCCCCGCACCCCGCCAGGGGACATACCTTGGTTGTCTTCACTTTGTTGCCGCTGCTGCAGCTCCAGCCCGAGAGGTCGGGCAGCACCTTGCACTCCTCCCCGTCGAGGCAGGGCTCCATCTGGCACCACCACTTCTGCAGCACGATGGAGGCTGCGGGAGAGGCGGGCGTCAGCGCCCGGGCTGCGGCCACGGTGGCACGAGGACCCGCCAGCAGCGCGCGGGGGACGGGGCGGCAGCTCTGCCCGCCTTCGGGAGGTGCCGGAGGGGAGGGCGGGAGGGGCAGCCCCTCTCTCCAGCACAGCCCACCCAAGCGACCGACCCTCGTCGCCTGCCCGGCCTCATCGCACCCGACTGCTCCCCCTACGCCCGAAGCACCCCGCTTTCTCTCCCCACCCCAGGTAAAAAGCCTCACGACAGCCCCGTCCTCGCTCCCAACAGGAGCAGAGAGACCAGCGCTGTTCACAAACCTACTGCAGGCTCCTCCGACGGAGGCAACAGGACCGGCTACCACTACTCGACCCCGTTAGCCTCTTGTGATTGATGCCTCCAACCTGGGCAACCAGAGCGGGCTCCCTATCTTTGGGAAAGACGACATGCACAAGCTGTTTGGGACAACGAAAGCCTTCCCTGACAATTCACCCTGGATTTCTTGTTGGTGCACTCAACCGCGCTCACAGGACAGCAGCTCTCAAGCAAATCGACACCACGCTGGCAGAAGCTGCAGCTGCTCCTGACGGCTCTTCAGTGATGCCACGTGATGCCATTCAATAAAATATACATGGCCGGAGCTGTGCTTAGTGCTCCTTGCAGGTGATGGTGCTGCACGGCTGGAGTCACTTCCCTGCCTCCGGCTGCAGCAGCACAGGGAGCAGACATGCAGGGATCAATGCTGCGGCGCCGGGCCCCAGTGCAGCGATGTGCTGGAGGAGCTTGAGCCTCTGGAGCACCATAAGCCACCCACGGCGCACAGCCTGGGGCGGCACGGAGTGGGGTGACACAGCCACACCAATGGAGAGTGTCCCCAAAACGCTCCCTCTCCCCCTCGGCTCTGCAGGAGCCCCTGGGCAGATCTCCTCTGTTAACCCCGGGGGCACAGGAACCCCACACCAGCCGGACCGATGGGGTAGATGCAGTCGGGGATTGCACAGGACGCGGCTTGTGGCCGCATGCTACTCCCCATCCACGCAGGAGGGAGCCGCCCGCGTCGTCCCCACCACCTGCCCTGGGAAGCAGGAGCATTTCACCGTCTGGGAGCGCTCCTCGATCTTGTTCTTATTGCAGCACCTGTGAGCTGCAATGACTTCGCACGTGCCGGGCTCTACGTGCACTGCAGGAGGAGAAACAGTCGCTGTCACGCAGGGCTGTGCCCTGGAGCCCCCAGGCCACCTCCCGCTCAGCGCTGCCGGCGTGTGCCGCGACCGAGGCACCAGGAGAGCCCGGTGTGGGCAGCGCTGTCCCGGCCTGCGGCAATCGCCCCAGGGCTGGCGGAGATACACACGCGGCTCAACCCGGCATCACCCCAACCCGCCCGTAAGGAGAAGCACCGGTCCTGCTCCAGACCTCCTGCGTCTGAGCTCTTACTCCTAACAGCCCCCACACCCATCCTACCCAGCAAAATTAATAGCCTCTTGCTACAGCCGAGACAAGAGCTTTATTGAAACGAATAAGCACATTAGTTAATTGCAGCTGATAATGAGATGCACGCTTTGCTACAAGAGGGGATGGTGCATTGTGCCTTTGGCTTCAAACAGAGCACCACCACCTCCAGCCCGAGCTAAAACCAACGCTCCGGTCTCACCGTCACGCACCATCCTCTGGCTGGAGGAGGGAGAGCCAGGGCAGCGCCTGCGCCCTGCAGTGACACAGAAATGTCACGGTGTTCATCAGAAATCCGGGCTGCTCTGCTGCTCCCCCTCCCAGTGCCATTAAAATATTAAGGAAGAAAGAAAACTAACGTGCTGGCTTATCACCTCTGGGATCCGGGTTTAGAAGCTAGTTAGCATCGCAAATCAATGACTTTCACTGGGTAATGGCCCACACAAGCACAATACAAATTAGCCAAATGGGGCTGGATAGACTTCATTCCCATGACCTGAGAGCGGGTGATCCCTGCAGGTCCCGTTTAATGAGCACTGGAGGAGCGAGCGCAGAGCCGCGCACCGAGACATCCCCTGGGTCACCGGGAACAGGCTTTTATTTCTGCAGCGAGCGGGAGCCAGGCTGCGGAGAGGATGGGGAAGCTTCATTTCTGCAGTGTGCCATCCCGAAACGCGTGCAGGCCAGCACGCATCACGCTGTCAGACCCAGCTGCTCTGCGTCCTCACCTCGGGAGCGCCCACCCGGCCCCGTCCATACCCCGGGATGGGGGCAGAGCCCCACAGCACGCATCGGCAGCCTCCGGAGGGAAGGCTCGGTGAAGGGCACAAGCAGGACACGCAGGGCTGTGGGGAGCAGCGTGGTGCGAGCACAAGGCCACGCTCAGCCCTTTCCCAGCATGTGGCGG
>NW_009649168.1:750882-758371 GCF_000708025.1 Charadrius vociferus | reverse complement strand
CCCTGCCCAGCCCGGCAGGAGCGGCCACACAAAGGGGACCGGGGATGGTGACGCCCCCCGCCTGCATCCCGGCAAGCGCTCCCGTGGGTCCCTGGGGAGAGGCAGCACGTACCCACGCTCACCAGCAAACACCGCCTGCCTTCCAGGCGCCTTTGGAAAGCAGCCACTTCACCTTCCCACATGAAAGCTCAGAGACATGGGATCTCTCCCCGGGCGCCAGGGGGAATCCCTCTGCCTCGCAGCAGCATTTTCACATCACTGCTGGGAAACGCTGATCCAAGTGCAACCTCCCGGCTTGCGCCGGCGGGGCACGGCCGTGCCAGCCTCCAGCCATCGCAGCCCTTGCCCCTCTCCTGCGAGCACCACCCGGGAGACGAAAGGGCAGGACGCGAGGAGTCGCCCCAGGACCCGCTCTCCAGCGATGCCACCGGCCTGGGGCCAGGACAGAGACGCTTGCTGCTGTGCAGAAAGGCCACGTCCGGACGTGAACGTGGGCAGCGACAACACTGCTCGCCCCTCACAGCCTGCTCCATCGGGGAGCCGCGCACCCCTGTGCCCTGCGTCCGCTGGTACACGGGCAAGATGGGCCGTGCAATTACCAAGGCTTTAATTTGGCTTTATTTATTGTTATTTCGTGGTCATTTTCTTTTAATGAACCATCACTTTCATTTCCGCCCATAATAATTACCTATCCTGGAAGTACTTTCTAATAGCATCTCTGGCCATAAATTTTATCCTCCCTTTTAAATGCCATCATAATTCAGCTTTAATGATAATTTCCATTCCTTTTGTATGCAGAACTGGTAGAATTTGGTGAAAGTGAGAAGGAAAGCAACTCATTACAGAGAAAACGTGACTGCTTTGCCCTGTTTTCTGGGTTAATGGGATTTTTCAAATAATCCGAGGAATAAGCACAGGTCCGTGGCTCTGGCTGACTACGAACCCACACTCCCACCACGCTCTGGTCCAGGACCACGAGAAGCCACTCGCCCACCCCGCGCACCCAATGCAGCTCCCCCTCCCCCAAGAGGGGATTTTGTACCCTCCGAGCTCAGCACTCACACATATTTGTGGGTTTGACTCCTTTTCATGAGAGCCTCCCCGCACAGCTTCGTTAGCAGCGCTCTCCCCGGGAGGAAGGGCAGACGACCCCTCTGCTCCCTCTCACTTCTGCTCTCCGGCTTCTCATTTTCAGCTAATTTAAAAAGGTTCAGCGGAGGGAGAGCCAGGCAGAACTGAGAAATCGCTCATTACAGCCATGCAATAAGAGTTCGCTAACACGCCAAAGCCCTTTTAATTTGCTCAAAAAGGTGCAGCACGGAGATAAAGAAAAATCTGCCTCTCCACTGCCTTATTGCAGCTGGCTGAGCGCGGCGGCAGTGGACCCACAGCTTCGGAGCCTGTCCTGCCCTGACAGGAGCCCCCCGCCCTGCCCCTGCCAGTCACATCACTGAACCGCGGCTGTCCCGGCAGACTGCGGGTGTGCAGACACAAGGGAAGGCGTTCCCAGCAGGACAGACGGACGCGATCCACCTCCAGCTCACACCTTGCCCCCAGCCCTCCGCGCAGGCCGCTCAGGGAAGGCAAAGCCTGCGGCAGAGATGCTCTCAACCCCGTGGCAGAGGAGAGATGCTCTCAACACTATGACAGAGGAGAGATGCTCTCAACCCCGTGGCAGAAGAGAGATGCTCTCAACCCCGTGGCAGAAGAGAGATGCTCTCGCTGATAAGATGCCGCTTTGTGCTCCAGCCCTGCGGGACCCAGCCTGGGGCTGCAATTAGCCGAGCTGTACCAGGGGTGCAGGTCTGCCGGTGTGCAGGGAGCGCGGAGGGCAGCTGTGAGCCTCAGAAGAGAGAAGTTCAGAACGCCTTTGTTTTCCTTCAAAAGCGTACAGCTTTCCTTTGAGCCAGCCGGAGCCGGGGCAGCTGCCGCTGGCGGGGGCAGGCAGCAGCTGTCTCTGCCCCGAGCAGTGCTGCCCACCGGAAGCACCGTGCATGGGGCGGACACCCCATCGCCCCCAGCCAGGCTGGTCCCAGCTCACCCGCCGCCCTCTGCTCTGGGATTCAAACCGTGAGCAGCTCAAAGACAAAGCAGCGCACCACGGAGGTCGGCAGCCCCCCGGCAGCAGCCCCCCCTGGGGCACGCCAGCCCTGCAGCAAGGGCTCTGCTGACGGCAGAGCTGGGGGAGCAGCGGGGAACCCCGGGACTCAGCCCTCTCTTGGGCTGTGAAATACATTCATCTGCCTAAAGGTGTTGTGAGCATCCAATACGCTGCCCCGGGACACAGCGACACTGGAAACTCGCCCTGGGCACGTCTCTCCTGCACAGACCCCTCCAGGTGCCAGCGCCAGCGCGGGACACGGCAGCGGGGCACCCTGCGTCCCCCCGCAGGGGACGGCTCCCGGCAGAGCCACAGGCTGCGTTCCAGCAGGAGAGCTGCCCACGGGGCACAGGGCCAGAGCCATCCCGCCTGCTGTAAGGCATCTCAGCTCCCGACACACCAAACTGACTCACCCGCTCCCTGCCCACCCTCCGCGGACCACGCCAGACGCGAGCACCATGGACCCCGACACCCGAGCGAGCTCAGGAGTTTGGGGGGTCGTAACAACACAAACAAATCCCCCTGCATCAGACACGGTGATTCCCAGGGAGCGATTCGCCAGGAGACTTTGCTGTTTCCTCGTCGCAGGAGAGATGAGCAGCCCCACGCCGAGGGGTGCCGGCAGCAGAGCGGTGCCGAGGGGCTCCTGCCACGCCGGGCGTTTGTCACACGCCTGGGAAGAGCTGGAGCGCAGGGAGAGCGATGGGCTCCTCCGGAGCTCCCTGCGGGCACTTCTCCTTTTGCTGAGCAGCAGGAAACTTCAAACCAGACAGAACTGAAAATGCAAATCAGACGGATGGTGTGTTTAACACCAAGAACAGAAAAGCCCCAGAGAGCCTGGCATAAGTTCCAGAGATTCTGGCACACTTCTCCCTCCCATTTAACTGGTATTTCCTCACTGGAACCCGTTAAAAAAAAAAACCAAACAACTTATCTCATGGAACCATAAAAGCATTGTAAGAGCACAGGGCTTTTGAATCCTGCATGCAAAAATAAAATAAAAACGTTGTCCTACTCTGGCTGACCTTTAAGTGAGCAGCAGAACATGGGGTTTTATGGCATAACCCGAAATGACACATTTGGTGTGTCTCAGGGAGGTGTGGGCACGGCTCCACATGTTCAGTGTGAAATATCGCTCTGCTGCTGGCGGCGAGCTGTAAAACACGGAGAAGTTGAATGCATGTGATGCGTGCCAGGCAATGCCCAAACCCCCTGCACCAAACCCCGTCCTCCTGCGCGCTGAAGTGCTGTTAGAGGGGTGCGGGTGCCCGGCGGGGGCTGCGCAGCACAGCGGGGACGGGCAGAACCCGGGAGGGGGCAGAGGTCCAGTCCCGGGGGGGAGCGGGGCCGCGGGCTCGGAGGGCAGCACAGCCCCGGGCAGCCGGCGGCGTGAGCGATCTGCACCCCGTGCCCTGCAACAACCCTACTACTAATAGTCACTGAATAATTAAAGTCTTAAAATCACTACTGCCTCAGACGCATGTATTATTTAAGAGGGTTTTGGAGAGAAGCGGGCTTGTTTTTATTGCTCATTATCACTGCATGTCCATTGGGATTTTTACTGCCTCGTCACCTCAAGAGTCCCCACCATGCTCTGTGCCCCTCTGCTGGATGCGCGAGTGTCTGCACACCCACGAACTGCTCGTGCAAATCCCATCCCTTCACACTTGCAAGTGGAACACCAAAGGCCTGGAGCGCATCGAGGAGAGCTGAAAGTGTTCTGCCATGTGCGACGGATGAACCTGCACGGGCACCCTGTGGCTACGGGATGAGGATACAGTGCCGACACAGAGCCTGCCTTCCCCACGGCGCCCAGCGGTGCTTCCCACGCACCCGAGTGGCCTCTGCCTCGTCGAAAGAAGGGGCTTAGGAAAATATTCCACCTTGCTGTAAAGGCTGCACATGATGGAGAAACCAACACTCCCCCAAGCGAGAGGGAATCTCGCAGAAGCATCTCACAAACAAACGCTGTAGAGCTGCCGTCTTCGCCCTGAGCAGCGACGTGCGGACCAGTAAATCTTTCTTACAAGATAATCAGAAATTGGTGCTCTTCATTCACTCGGAGAACCTCATTTCCCGAAAGCAAATCCCAGCTGACTAAACGTCTTTACTTCTGCTCCGGGTTGAGTGATGAATGTGAGGGAAGGCAAAGATGGCACTTGGACTATCAGCATCAGAGGGGTTCGTCTGAAGATGCCGGGGCCGCCCTCGCGGGAGCTGCCTGCAGACGGGCAAGCGCTGTTCATCGCGCAGAGCCCACCACCTTACACAGGGGATTAAATTGCTTATTCTTCACCGAGGAGTCTCCTATTCGATTTCCAAATGACTTAATCTCCACACTTGATTCATGTGGCTATTCAAATCCAACCACATACCCCTGGAAGCGCCGCGCTGCCCGGACGCACCAGCATCCCCCATGTGCTGGGTGGGCACAAGTGGTGAGACCCCATTTCCACAGCCCGACGTTTCCAGCGCAGTGCTTCCCTGGAGGGCTGACAGAGGGCCTGCAGGTGGGCTCCCTGTTCAAGAAATCCATCAGTTTGGGGGCTCTGAAACCTTGTGGCCACACTGTCACCATTAAAGGTCTTCCTCTGCTATCGCTCTTTTTCAGGTGCCACACCTGGTTTTAGCTGTGAATAACTGCAATGCTCTAAAGAGCTGAAAGCTCTGGATGTGTCTGTCCTTTTATGCACAATCCATCAGCATCTCTGACCCCGGGGGTCGCGGGCAGGCACCCGCCGAACAGCTACTCCCGTTCCCACCTCATCAACTCCACACGCAGAAACGTAACTGCGGGTTTCCTGGGACAAAAACGTCACTGCCACTGAGAGTACAACCTTATGAAAGTGTGTTTCAAACATAACCTTTACTGAAAGCTGTCCCAAACAAAGCAAAAGCACAGAGCAGACGACAGGAAAACAAAGCCCACGAACTCTGCAAGCAGGCTGAGAAATCCCGGTGGGAGCCCCCGGAAACCCACCCAGGAGAGGCCGCCAGCGCGGATTCCTACAGTGCCAGCAACCCAGGACGCACGGAGAGAAACCGTGTTAACACAGACACAGAGCGGGGTCAGACTTTTAAGGATTTGCTCCTGGTACGCCCTCTTTGCTGTGGGTTAGAATTTGCTTGAGTAAAAAGTACAAGATTTGGTCCGCTGTGGGTAAGTCTGTATGAGTGAAGATCTCTGCCTGTGCGCACACGAGTGCTTGAGTGTCTCCTCACGCACAGAGCGAGGTCCATCCATAATTCACACCCCACGAGTACCCTTGGGCATTCGCACTTTAAACCAGGTGAGTCACTGCTTTATTAACACCTGGTGCGACTCCTCCCCAAAGCAGCAGCTCCCCTGCAAACCGCTCCGGCCGGGAGCTGTGGGGGTCTCTGGCCCCGGGACCTGGACCGGGCAGTGCGGGCAAGCGCCCGCGCCCCCACCCCGGGGAGTCCCCAGCCAGTGCCAAAAAGTCATTCCCGGAACGGAACGACTGAGGAGTTTTACCTTCTCACGCACCCGCCACAGGTTAGAGAGAGGGTACGGCAGGTAACTGCTGGGGGGCTGGCGGAGGGGGCCGCTCTGGAAGATACGTTTTGGTTTTAAGCAATGAGGATGGGGATTACAGGATTAGAACTGCTTTAACTGTCAAGCAAAAATGACAGAAAGAGGACAGGGTTAGGTGTGGGGTCAGCCCAGAGCACGAACAATTTTAAATTAACCCCTAAATACCTTCTTTTGCAAACACAGGCACGAGGTGCAGGCAGCACGTGCCCCAGGCTCGCTCCATACTCCGAGCCCTCACCTCTGCCGTCCCGCGGCGCGGCTCTGCCGGCACTACAGCAACCCCAGCGCCGCCCCACACCGTCCTCCCACCCCCTGCCCCCCCCATCCTCCCACCATGCGCAAGAGAAGGACCGTATCCCCCTCCGGCACTGCCCGTCGGGCTCCTGCGCCAGGCGGGGATGGGCATGAAGGGCTGAGAGCGACTCCCCAACTGCTGCTCTTCACAAAAGGCAGATCTCACGTAACCCCTCCGCCAGCGAGAGCGATCGCACAGAGCCGCACTCCAACATACGCGCACAGAGCGGGATCTCCGGGCCACCGCTGGGAATAACAAATCGACCCCCAGCGCCAGGGCTGCGCTCTCCGGCCAAACTTTCAGCTCTACAGCAGTTTATATTCGTTCCGTGTTTCAAGACGATCTTTACAACCAGAGGTCTGAAAATTTGTAATTCTAATGAAAGGCTAAAATGGAGAGTATCCATCGCATAACGAGTGTGGTTTGTGACACTCATTATGACTTCGATGGAAAGAGTCACAGCTTGGCTGTTCACAGACCAAGGATTACCTCAGTCATAGCCCGAAAACATAGATGTGTCTCAGATTATGCTACAAACTTGAAGAAACTAGCTTTTCAGCTCCTCAGACCAGTTAGGCTCACCGAGAAACAGCTTTTAAATGCCCCACATTAGGTATCTACAGGTCATTACTCCAAGGAACAGCTTCACTGCTCTATGGCTCCGGGTTCCCGCCTGTCCCCGAGGAGCAGCCCTGGGAGTTCCCCGCACACACGGACCCTCAGAGGGCAAATCCCACGGCCGTCACAGCGGCGCTGGAGGCAAAACAGTGGTGCCTCTTGGTGTCTGTTTGCTGGATGCTGCCCCGCTCCTTCGGCACGCTCATCCTCACTGCCCGCACCCCAGCCATGGGGCCGGACACCGAGGTCCCCCAGGCCATCGGGCAGAGAGACGCCCGCCCACCCCCGCAGCCGGTGCACACCACGACCCGAGACCTCTGCGCTCGTCCTCCCTCCCAGGAACGAGGGACGGACCCTCACCAAACATCTCAGCCCCCGCCACCCCCACCCTGGGCATCCCACGGAGACCCCGAGGTCCCACCAGTGTCACGGGGGCCCCGGGCGATCGCACAGGAGCGTGACGCACGTAGCGAGGACGCCGCTTCCCCTACCTGAATGGCTTCTGTGATGGGTGGAGGCCAGCGTCAGTCTTCCCCACAGCGTGGTAAGGCAGAGAGTGAGCACGAAAACCCATTTGCTCAGGCTTTGTATGTCTCTCTCACTCATTCTACCAAAACCAAGAAGAGACGGGTGAAGGGAGAGGGGCTGAGGAGGGTCGGGAGGTGCTGCCCCTACACACCGATGCTGCTGCACACAGCGCTGCTGCCCCCGAACACGCACGGCCACGGGGACCGGGGTGACCCGTCTGCGGGGACACGGCCCTGGGGGGCAGGGCACGCGCTGGGATTCCCCCACCGCCCTGGAGAGGCTCAGCAGCACCGGCCACCGCAGCGGGACAGGAAGAAATCACAGAGCGGTGGCACAGACGAGCGACAGTTACCTCTTACTGGGGGTTCACACTAACGCCTGCGCATCTGCC
>NW_009649168.1:749926-750512 GCF_000708025.1 Charadrius vociferus | reverse complement strand
CCGCCGAGTCCCCTGGGGGCGGCTGGGGAGGGCCCGGGGCTGCGCTGGCCCCACGTCAGCACAGGCGCTCTCCCGCACACGAGCACACTCCTGCCCATGGCACGACCAGGACGGCTCGGGAACTCAGCCCGTAACCCCGCTCGCCCCCGTCACAGCAGCGGGATGCCATCCACTTCACAGGCATCGCTCCCAATTCCTACTGCTGAGAGCACAAAATCCGGTCCGTTATCGTACGTTATTAACGCAGATCGCAAATGCTAAATACAGACCCAGGGTGTGTGGGAAGAGCCAGAGTAAATCAGCAGTGAGTCATTCCAGGTATCGCTTTTTCCACGCGCGGTTACGTGCTGTCATCGCCCTCACGTCACCGAGGTCCCTTGCAGTGACACCCAAGGTTCAGCTCTCGCGGGCTGGGTGCTCCTCAAACCACACGCTGACAGACGGACGGACCGCTCTGGCTGTCCCAGGCCCAGCCACCCTCCCGCTCCGCAGCGTCGGCGCTGCACAAGGCGCGGAGGAATGGGCCAGCCGGTGCCCGGCTGGACACGCACAGCTCGCGGCACCGCCGGGACCCGCACCCCGCTGG
>NW_009649168.1:748491-748988 GCF_000708025.1 Charadrius vociferus | reverse complement strand
TCCCCCGGTAACCTCTCTTGGCCCCTCCATGCACACCAGCGCCACGTACCACCACCGCTGCTCACCAGCACCACGCCGGCATCCCCTCCCACGCCACACAGCACGTGCTGGGAAGGAGCGGTTTTACATCGTCTGGAGCCCTTAAGGAATAATTTAAATCCCCAAAGATGCAGTGCTTTACTGTCAACTGCTTTAAATACGTTCTCGGTACTATTGACCAGCTGCAGCCCCGCAGGTGGAAGCGGCTCTGGGGCCCCGCGGGCAGCAGCACCAGCGGGAACAGCTTTGACACCGACATCTCCGCTCGGCATCTGCCAGGTGAAGTGAGAACCTCCCGGCCGCGCTCAGCGCCTGCTGGGATCTAACTGGCTCTGGGACAAATAACCACGGCCCCCATAAAACTTCAGTTTAGGATCATATTTTATTAACAGGAGGCCGTGAGGACATGTGGCAGTGACGCCGAGGCTCAGGAGTGCTGCCAGGGCTGCCCCTGCCCC
>NW_009649168.1:746810-748437 GCF_000708025.1 Charadrius vociferus | reverse complement strand
CGCACCCACCGCGGCCGACGGGGGCAGCGAGCACAGCGCGGGACTGCGGCCGTGCACCGGACAAACCCGAGCTGCTGGGAGAAGAAATCTTTACTTTTCAACCATCTCCTAAATTTCCACCTGCTCTGGACCAGGCTGAGACAGTGAAACATGCTCATATAATGAAGCGCTAGAACAGAAAACACTGACATTTTTAATCAAAGCAAAGTGATTTGAGGTGGTAAAAGGGCATTTATTGTTTTGAAGCATTTCAAAACGAATTGTTCTGTTTTAAACTGACATTTCAAAATGAAAAATGTTTCATTCCAAAATGCTGATTTAAAATGATATTTTCCGTTTTGATTCTCCCATCTGCAAAAAAAAATACCAGAAAATGTCACCAAAAACGTTGACATTTTCCCCAGAAAAAAGGAAAGGTATCTTGACAAAAACACATTTTATGCTAGAAAAGAATTTAGAGGTAAGAAAATATTCCTAATTAACGCTGCAGGATAGTCAGCTTGGCAGGAGCAGACTGAAGCGTGGTCAGGGAGGGCACGGACATGCAGGCATCCCGCTCCGTCCCTGCCCGCCCCGTGACAAGGGACTGACCCGCTCAACCTGGCTCAGGGTACAGCCCGTGCGGTGGGGACCGGAGGAGCTGTGCGGACCCGCACCGCTGCCGTGGGCTGAGGCAGCCCCGAGCCCTCCCAGCCCCAGCACCAACCCGAGACGGCGTAATGTGCAAGAAAACCGTCGCTCCGTCAAGTGGGCAGGAGCTGATGTGACAAGAATGCGCTGGCTCCCTCGCGTAAAGCTGTATTTAGGCAATCTCCGGCGCTCCGGAGGGGCTGTCGGCAGAATCTGCTCTGCGAGAGGCTTCCTCGGATGGGGGGATTTTCACACACCAGCCCGCGCCGGGGGCATCCCTTCAGAGATGTCACAGCCCACCACGTGAATATTGATGGCAGCTTAAAACGCGTACTATTTCCTCAATGAAATAGTAAACAGCGCTCTCAGAGCTGCTCAGCGCTCCCTGTAAACCCAGGGGCAGCGCGTGCATCAGCGTGGCAGCCAGGCGGGACCGGGGCACTATGCCCTCCCACACCACACACATGTACCCCCACACACCCCCACACACACCCCCGCCACGCTGGGCCAAAGGAACCAGCGAGGAGCTGTGCCCCAGCACACATCTGTCCTGCCCCATGAAGGGGCACATCTGGCAGCCCAGATGTCGGCTCCGAGCATCCCCGGTGTCCCAGCTGCTGCTCCGGCTCCCTCACCGCGCAGGAAGCACGCCGGGCTCCCAGGCACGAGCACTGAGCCCCACAGCACGCACCGGAGCCCCTCCAGAGGTGCCCAGCCCCCGCTCCTGCCCGTGGGACCCTCCGGGCCATGCGAGGTCTCCAGGAGACATCCCTGAATCTCTCAGCTGGGCCAAAAAGCAGGCGCACCGCTGGCCACCTCCATCCCACACAGGACAGGGACACGCTCCCAGTGCAAACTATATTTAGCTCAGAAAGGCTGAGCTGTTTGCTATAGTCAAGGAAGCATAAATAAATCACGGTGTTATCAATAATGCAGCCCACACCGTCCATGCTGAGCGCAGAAGGGAAGCCACCGCGCCGAGCGGCAGGACCCGAGC
>NW_009649168.1:742731-746328 GCF_000708025.1 Charadrius vociferus | reverse complement strand
CGGCTCCGAGCATCCCCGGTGTCCCAGCTGCTGCTCCGGCTCCCTCACCGCGCAGGAAGCACGCCGGGCTCCCAGGCACGAGCACTGAGCCCCACAGCACGCACCGGAGCCCCTCCAGAGGTGCCCAGCCCCCGCTCCTGCCCGTGGGACCCTCCGGGCCATGCGAGGTCTCCAGGAGACATCCCTGAATCTCTCAGCTGGGCCAAAAAGCAGGCGCACCGCTGGCCACCTCCATCCCACACAGGACAGGGACACGCTCCCAGTGCAAACTATATTTAGCTCAGAAAGGCTGAGCTGTTTGCTATAGTCAAGGAAGCATAAATAAATCACGGTGTTATCAATAATGCAGCCCACACCGTCCATGCTGAGCGCAGAAGGGAAGCCACCGCGCCGAGCGGCAGGAGCCGAGCGGGCGGGCGGGGGGAGCAGACAGGGTTCGGAGGAGCAGGAGGCCGAGAGGCACCATCCCTGGCAGCGGCCATGGGAGCGCTGCTCCTCCCCGGAGCCGCGGCGGCACAGGCACTCAGGGCGCCCACTCACGCACAAACTTCCATCAGAAAACACAGCTTCGCAGAAATTGCTATTTTGACAGTTATCAACCTCCATCGTCATGAGACTCCGAATACAAATGTTTGGTCTGACTTGAAATTTTTCAGCCTGGAATGTCATTTTGAAATGAAGAGTGGTGTTCTGGCACGTCAAAGCACTTGATTTTGATTGAAAATATCAGTATTCTCTCTTCTGTTACGTTCTGTTTGGAATTTTGTGGAATTTTTCAGTAACATTTTTTGTTAGCTGCTTTCCGCCTTCTGGATCCGAGCTGGGACCTGAAGTAACTGCAAAGTGCCCAAATCTCTCTGAAGATAAATCTCAGTGGCAGGCAGCGTGGCAAGAGATGACTGTTCCTCTGCACGGGCCCACGTCCCTCCCCACGGACACAGACATCCCCTGCGCCGGAGCCTCCCCGAGTTCCCCCAGCACGCAGACACAGGGGTGCAGCAGGAGCCGCTCCGCGCTGCCCTCCCAGAGCCCGGCCACAGCATCCAGAGACTCTTTCCTCCTCCTTCATTAAAGCCACACGTAGAACTGCAACCCTCCAGCCAGGACTGCTCCGGCAGAGCTCGGCTGGAACGCAGCCCGGTGCCCCGCGGTGCTAATGAGGGACTCTCTGTCATGCCAAATTATGCTCCGAGTCCTGCCAGTCTGGAGCATTGTTTGCAAAGGTCCGTGTGAGCTGGATAATGACAGTTAGCAGAATTCCACCCAAAAAAGAAACAGAGCGAGGTGGGGGAGGCTGGTGCGTCGGCTGGTTTTCTGTGCCGAGTGACACGAGCCCTCCCGCTGCAGCTCCAACACTGTCAACCTTCATGCACATCTGGCCCTACAGTTCTGCTGGTTTTCCGAAAGCTATTTCCATACTGCTGCTGTTTCAGCACTTCTTGCAACCTGGGCACCTTCCTTTGGTGCAGGAAGAGGCGCAGGCTTTGGCCCAACAGAGCACAATGCAGGGGTCCACGGTGCCCACACCGCGGAGCACGGAGGAAGCCTGAGCCCGGCAGGCACGGAAACCTTCCCATGACGCTGGGGACGTTATGCTGCCTGTTGGAGAGGGTGATTTTGTTTTAATACTTCCCTGAAGCAAAAAGTCAGACCATCTTAGCAAACGTCCCACCGCACAGGAACAGGACGGGGGAACAGGCTGCGCACACAGCCCCGTGACCACCTTGCACATCCACGCCGTGCCGCACGGCTACCTGGCAAACCTCATGACAGCAGTGGCTGAGCCGACCCTCGTACAAGAGGGAGGGTTGGACCCCCGGACCACCCTGCTCCGTGCCCGCAGGCGCTGCCCGGAGGGAGGGTGTCCTTCCCTCGCCCCGAAGCACAGCTCCATGGGCTGCACAACAGGCGATGGCAGCAGCACCGAGAGGTGGCTGAGTCTCCCGAGAAGCTGACGCCTCCTTGAAAGGTCTTGACAAGCAATGAGACACCCCCACAGTCCCCCGGGAAGGCACAGCACAGGCTCCGGTACGGCTCTGCCTCCAGCAGCCAAAGAGAGGGCAAAAGCAGCAGGGTGGGCTTGGCTGAGGGCATCTCCCTTCTCCCCCAGGGCTGGAACACCGGCCGAGAGCAGGATCCTCCAGCCGGGCAGGCGAGGAAACGCTCAGATGTGCACCGGCTGTGAGGGTTGCGCCCAGGACCTCCGAGACACTCTGCTGCTGCCCGTGCTGGGAACAAGCTGCAAGTGCTGACCATGGCTGGGGGTCCCTGGGGACACTGGTCAGCAAGGGGCTGCCATCCTCTGAGCAGAGAGCAACAACAGCAGCAACCTCCACAGCCACGGCGTCGGGACCCGCAGCACAGGCCGGCACACTGGCTACATCCTGGCTCCCTCCGCAGCGTGGAGGATGCTCAATTTCAGGCGAAGCTGGGAAGTCGGAGCTACCACGGCCGCAGAGCTGGGGGCAGTGCCCGGGGTGCTGGTGTGCCCGCACTGAGCTGCACTGATGGGAGCTGCATGCAGTAACTCCTGCCCCCTCCCACGCTCCTTACTGCCCCAAAAGCGGCACTGCTCCTCCCCAAAGGGAAACCCCACCACAGAGGAGCCCGGCCCGAGCCCCAGGTTGAGCTGAGTCCTTTTGCACACTTCATTTTAGCTCTTCCTCTGGGTGCGCTCACAGCGGTCCAGCCCCAAAGATGTGCTGGCGAGGGCGGCATGAGGCACGTGCCCTCCGACCCAGCAAAGAGGTGGCAGGGGAACACACAAAAACACAGAGGACTCCTTCCCCCAAGCGTGATCTCTCCTTCTCTCCTCTACGCTGATTTATTTCCAGCTCCTTGCTCATTCCTCCAGCGTCTGCAGCATCTCCTCCCCAGCCAAGGTGAGCAGGAGAGTTTTTAACTCTAGTTCTGCCCAGGCAGGGGCCTGTTCCTGCTCCCTCACTCGGTGAATCCCACCGCCCCGCTGCCGCTGGCATTTTGAAGGTCAGCTCTGCTGACAGCTCGAACCTCAGACTCATCCAGTGCCAGGAACCACTCTCTGGCAGAGTGTGGCCACTCATCTGGGGTGTTGAAACCCAAGGTCAGACAGTGGACAAAAGCAGAGGACTTGACAGCTCAAATTGTTTTCCCAGGAGATACAACACCTCACCTGCACAGGCCCTTTGCGGGGGTGTGGGTGCCCCCGCACAGACGAGCTCTCCCGGGGCAAGGGGGCACCCGCACACCGCATCGCCCCCCAACCTCACACTGCATCACGAGGGATGGCTAACTGGCAGGAGGAGGGGACTCCTGCCCCCTGCCCAACACCACAGCATGGATCCGCTCCCGCCTCTCTCCAGAATGGGACTGGTACCACTGATGCTCTCCTCCAGACGGCTGAGCCTCCCCTTGCGAGTCGGGGGGACACGCAGCCCGTGCAAAGCTGCTCCCCGTCCTGCGCCCCTCCGGCCACCCCAGGAGGCAGCAGGACACCCCCCCCCCTGCCCCACTCCAGCCTGGCATCGACCAGAGGCAAACCCACTCCGGCTGAAGGAGCGACAGCGGAGAGGAACTAAGTAGAGGAAGACTGCAGCCCACATCCCATCCCCTCCCGCC
>NW_009649168.1:740435-741836 GCF_000708025.1 Charadrius vociferus | reverse complement strand
GCCGCCCGTCCCTGCTGGAAGGACGCTGCCCCGCCCCAATTAGCCCCGGCGTTCGTTAACGTCGCCGGTAGGGAGGACTGGTCAGAGAGCTAATTTACCTGAAAACCAGTTTCCCCCTCCCCAAAAAAAGGTGTGGTGGCCCCAACGAGCGGTAGTGTACGGTGCGGGGACGGACAGACGGACGGGCTGCTGGCCCCGCTCCTGTGGCACTCTCCTTCTCAAAGCGGGAGCTCGGCTTCGGGGTCAACCCACCTAAACCCGTAGCTTTCCTGGAGCCACGAACTGCCAAAGTACGGGTTCCGAGCTGGACCCAGCTCTGCAGGAGAGTCCCAAACAGGGGACACAGGGCCCCCGACCCCCGCCTGGGACGGCGGTTTCCCCAGAGCAGCTCCGGGCTGCTCCCCCCAGGACACCCCGCGACACGGCTCTGCAGGTGCTGCTGCACCGGGCTGCAAAATGCCAACAAAGAGCCAATGCAAGGGTTGGATTTTCACAACAATTGCTGCCAGGAGTTGGTCCCACAGCCTCAGGACAGCTGCAACAAGAGGCTGGAATTGCATATAACTCATTTTCTTTGCTTTGCTCAAAACTGTTTGTGTATCGACGAAAGCCTTTGTTTTTGGAAGACAGCTCACTGTTTACTCTTGGACCTTTCAAGCTGCTGCTCAGCTGGAAGCAGGGAATGATTTCCAAGACCAATCCTAGTTACAGATCAATAGCAGCTGTTCAGGCAAACCACATGTGGGTAGTTTGCAAATCTCCCAGCCATTTTCTTTCCATGAGTTCAGCGAAACCTTCATGCATCCCCTCTCCCCACCCGGGCACCAGTCCTTGGAAAGGGCTCCGCTGAAAGCCCCACCGAAGCGCCACATTCGGGCTGACCCCTCCAGGCACCCACTGGCCCTCAAGTTTGTACAAGCCCCGTAGCCCCCCGAGCTCCCTGCACGCCCAGGGACATCACAGGCCACCACCAAGCCGCTGCCACCCAGCACCCCTGCCCGGGGCTCTGGCACACACTGGCTCTCAGCCTGTTCCGCTCCCCAGAGCCCTGGCTCCTGCTCCGCACCTCGGACAAGCCTCATCTTCTGACCTGTTTTCCTTCCTCTGATCCAAGCAGGTTTCTGCAGCCTCTCAGCACTTCTCATCAGCTGTTTCCATTTTTCCCCGGGACAGGATGTGGGGCAGAGACAGGTTCCCCCACCAAGGAAGTTTTCTCTCCCCTTCGTGCATCCCCAGAAGCCCAGACTCATCCCTCTTTAATCCTAGCTTGATTTATAACATCAGAGCACTACAAGCAATTAGCGCTGGTGAAGGCAGAGAGCAGGGCCGGCCAGCATCAGCAGGGGGGCAGCGGCAGTGCCCGGCCCCAGGCAACCTCCCCCCACCCATCCCACCCCCCAC
>NW_009649168.1:736327-740423 GCF_000708025.1 Charadrius vociferus | reverse complement strand
CTCCTGGCCCCAAGCCCGGCAGCTGATGGCCCAAGGTGACCCACCAGCTCCTGGGGGACCCGAGACCTCGGCCTCTTCCCTGGGGGAAGAGTCACCCTAAAACGCACATAGGGAGCCAGGGGAAAGTACTCCTGGTTTTAAGAGGCCCATGATAAGAACAGATTTCTTCGCTATTTTATCTGAGGGAATTAAGTTCCTGTTCTCCTTTTTAGAGTGAACATTGTCTTATGTAAAATTCCAATTAATTAGGCTCGGTTGCTCAAAAGACAAGGGAAAAGCTCTACAAGATTAACCAAAACCCCAGTAATAAGATATTAAGGAAATACAAGCATCTCATTCTTCAGATCAGAGGGTTTTAATAATAATGGCAAAAATCAATATGAAACTAAATTAAATCGGCTGTTTATATTCATCAGATAATTTGGCAGAGAGTCTGCCAATTCAGGTCTCTATTGCTATGATAAGTAAATACAAACATACTACTTTTCAGATCACAAAGTTTTAATGGAAATGATCAAGAGCAAATGCAATCAAAACTACCTTTCACACCAGCCAAATTCCGATTAAATTAGGCCACATTATTCAATAAGGAAGCCTGCAAAAATCAAGCTCTTTATTGATGTAATGGTACAGAAATACAAACTTGCTGTTTTCCAGATCACAGCATTTCAGGGAAGAATTAAGACTTCAGTACAACTGATGTCATTTAAACTCTGCTGGAAGTGAACACAGTAATTCCTCCTCCCCCCGACTTCTTGCTGGAGCATCCGGCACTGCTCCCTCCCAGCGGCGGTGCTCCGGGGAGCCCATTATTTTACTGGGGGGAGGGGGCGGGGGGACAGTTCTTCCTATCCGTAACAAACCAGGTTTGGCAAGGAGAGGAACCACACTAGAACAATCTTAGTGATGAACACTCCTGATACGGTGCCAGAAGTCGTTTCCCCTTAGCCTGGGTGCCCGTCAGCATACCCGGAACCCTTCTGTACCCTCTAAGTGGCCACACAGCTTTTTGGGGGGAAGGAAAATTGGGATTTACTACAAGGGCTCGGGTTCAGTAGTCACGACGAGGCAGACGGGCACACCAGAAGACTTTAAATCCTCAGTGCAATCATATTATCTGCAGCTGGTTATATGCAGAGGTGTGAAATTATTTCATTAAAGCTGGAAAAAGCAGAACTCCTGATAGTCCCAGGGAAGATTTGTCCCACCCGTTTCCAGCAGGTCACTGAGTTAAGGCTCAAGCTCATTTATCCCCTTCCTCTGATGAGGCCCCGGTGCCTCCAGGCTGTCTCCGCACGGCCTACCCAGCTCTGAGGGCTTTGTCCTCTTTTCAGAAGACTTTGCTGACAACAGGGAGTTTCAGTGTGGATTCCCAGCCTGAGGATATGCGGTACAGGAGGGGGATCTCCGGGGAGCCGGGGCACAGCTGCACAGGGGGGGACGAGTCCCGCTCAGGGTCCCTGCGTCCTCTGGGGTGCGGGTCTGAGCTTCCAAGCTGGAAAACACAACCCCCAAGGGCTCCATAAATTCCAATTAGCCTTATTGTGATGCATTTTTTTATCATCCTTCTGTATTTCTACTCTCAGGTGATGTTATATGACAACAGGAGATTCATGAAGCCTTTGAGAGCAGAATTTCGCATGAGCGTCCCTCGGGCGCTGAGAGAGGGATCAGGCAGTTTTGGCAGCCACCAAGCCAAGCGACCCAAGGGTTGAACGCGCTGACCTGCCCTCCGCGGCAAAACCCTGCGGGAAACACACCCCAACACCGGGTCATCTCCTCGGCGAAGCACTGAGGACAGCACAGCCCCTGCAGAGAGGCCACGTGCCCTCAGCTGCAGCGCTCCAAAGGCTTTTCTGCACTGGAGCAGGAGCAGGCGCGGGATGAAGATGTGTGGTTGCAATCAAATTATCCCTTAAAAGAAATAACAATAAATTCTGAACTTCCCAATTACAGGGGACAGGCAAACCTTGGAAACCATTAAGAGCTGCTTCTTCTGTTGATGAATTATCCAGAGTGCACAGAGCTATTTGCTGAGCTTCACTGTATTACACTAATTATAAATTAATATATTGCTCATTACACGGTAAAGCTGTGCAGTCAACTAATGCACTGCTGCAAAGAGCCTATTTTAAAACATCCTCTGGTACTTTTATGATCTAGATGTTTAATTTACTTCTGTTCTGGTTTAAATGCCACCAACATGTCATTCTTTCACAAAGAAATCTCTCTGGCTTCACCCTACCTCCCTTGGGGCTCAGCGACATAGGTGAACGATGAAACTCAGAAAGGCTTTTTGTAATGCTAAGCACTTGCATGAGAAATTAAGGAAAATAGCATAATTTAAGCCTAATTCCTGTGTTATTAGTTTTTAAATCGGTGTTTGTCATGGCAGCAGGCTGGCAGGGCAGTACTGGTCCCGGTGCCAGTGCTCCCCAGGCACAGCCGCTTCCTCCTCATGCGTGCACGGCCGCTGCCCCGGTGAGCTCGGCTCCTCTTGCCCCGCACAGAGACAGGGAGAACCAGCAAAAGGGCTGCTCTTCTCAAAGAAAAATTGCTTTTTGAAAGGAATTAAAATCTCCACACCTTTGAAATAAATCTTTCCATTTAAAAACGGCTTTGGAAAATTGTTCCTCCAGCCCCTCACTAGAAATTAAAAGGAATCAGTTTCACTACTATTTTCACATAGCTTTGTCCAGAAACAGAGAAGATGTCATAGCCTTACATCCCTTCTATTCTGCACAGGCAAACCCCTGGAGATTAGTGAAATTACAGAGAAACCCGGGGTTTAGATCAGCCCGAGCAATGCCAACAGCTCCGGAGGCTGCAGGAGAGCTCCCCCAGCTTTGCACCCACTTGAAGGGAGCAGTTCCCATTTAATTTTGCTAAAAACGGCTCAGTGCAGCCTGGGGGTGAAGAACTGTCTCCAGAGCCAAGTTTGGAAGCAGAAAGCTGGTGGCTCTGGTAGGAATCACGCAGACAGCAGGTCTGCCAAATAAAGCAGGGAAGGCTCAGCGGAGGCCATTCCCGCGGAGCGCCTGGCCCCGTGCGGGCAGGGAGGGATGCTCTGGGTGAGATGGGGAGGCAGGGAAAGCTCGGGCATCCCAGGCAGGAACCCCTGAGGGATGACGGAAGGGCAAAGGGCAGTGTCAGTGACATCCAAACTGGCCGTTTACCGGCATTTCCCTCCCCAGGCTCATAGTGTGACTCAGTCTGTAACTGTCTGTGTGCCGGGCACACGCACAGGTCTGGTGCCAGGCAGCCTTGTGACGGGGAACACTGGACTCGCAGGCAGGGAGGAAACTTCACACTGAACTGGCAGGCGGGATGAATAGGAGGAAACGCAGCCCTCTTTCTTGGAAAACAGCTATTAGCATTGCATTGTTTTAGGGAGCATTCTTGCAGCGTGTTTTTATGTCAGACCATTCTTTTTGTGCAGCGCTTGGCATAACGGAAACAACAAATACAAAACAGGATCAGCCCTACACAGAAGTCATTTTGGAAACTGCCATTTCCTTCTTTCCAAGGAAAGCATCCTGGTGACTCAGCACCACAGGGCGGATTGGCAGCCCTACAGAGGAGGGAAACATTCCCCAGAGAATCCGGTGATTTTCAACCTTAATAACACAAAGGATATTGCACTCATAATGTTTGAGACCCCCCTGCGTGACCAGCAGCAGGGCAGAGATGCCGTGAGGGGGAAGGCATCTGGAGCAAAGAGAGGGCTGCTGCAGAGGGACGGGGGGGTGCTGGGCTCTGGGCTGGCACAGCTGCTCCCAGTCGGCCCCTGCCCACCGCAGCCCCCCCCGTGCTGGGGCAGCCCCGGGGGTCCGGGCTGGCAGAGCCCACACGCAGCCAGAAGGCAGCAGAGGGCCGCAGGGAAAAAGATGGGGCGACAGCGGCAGAAGGAGGCGAAGCTGAATCACCTGTGCGTGTGCCGGGGCTGCACACGCAGCCGAACCGCGGGGTTCCCTGTGTCCCCCCCCGGGATAAACCCCAGAGCGGCTCATGGCGAGCGGCTGAGAGCGCCAGGGAATTCCAACATCGTTTGCGCTTGGCTGTTCCCGAGGCAGCTGGACCGTCCGTCCTCGCCACC
>NW_009649168.1:734977-736118 GCF_000708025.1 Charadrius vociferus | reverse complement strand
GGCACCCAGGGCTGGGGAAGGGAGAGAGGAGACAGAGTGAGTACGGGGATGTTCTGACCCGGGCAGCTCGGTGCGAGCAGCAGAGCAGCTCCTACAGGAGCTCAGGGACCACTACGGTTGATGGGGAGAAACTATGGTACAGTCTGAGCCACTGACATAAGATGTAGTGAAGAAACCTCTCTCTCTGCTGGTAAAGCTGCCTGCAGCTGCGTCTTTCAACGCAAAGAGCTGCAGGTCAGAGCTGCTTCTGGCTCTCTCCCTCAGTCTTACAGCACCCATAACGGGGGAGCAGGGGCATATTTGTCAGGGCACGCTTTAAATGGAGCCAAGCGACAGCTGGGACACCAGGTGAGCAGTGGGCGCAGGGCAAGGCAGGAAAGGAGGCAGCAGCTTCAAACGGGTGTGCAAGTAGGGAGCGGAAAGGGGATGTGAGCCCGAGGGTGTGAGGGCCTTAAAAAGGCAGGCTGCTGAACGGCTTAGAGCTTAGGGATTAGAAGATGGGAATATAGGGAGTACTGATTAACTTCTGTAGGGTGATCTCGGTACAGTTAGAAGAGCTCTGGCTGAAGAAGGCAGTTAAATCTTGGAGAGCTTTACAGAGCTGGCAGCGAGAGCCCTGCTGCTGCTCTGACCTTGCAGCACGGGAGCCCTGTGTGGAAAGGCATAACCGGTTCCTCTGGGGAAGGGAGAGCACTGGGGCACACGAGCCTTAGGAAATACTCTCGGTTTTACATTACAGTGGGCAAACACCGTGTTTTATTCAGAAGGGTTTTTGTTGTCATAGGAACCCAGAGGCAGGGGGGTGCTGAGGTCGGGCTGTGTGAGTGATGCTGTTGAAACTGCCGGATCCTCCCCGCCCAGCCAGCGGGAATGTGCTGTTCTGGGTCAGCTAAATCTGCATCCCGACCGGTGCTGGAGTACGGCAGCGCGGGTGGGAGTGGGAGAGGCGGCTCTCTGTTAACTCCCTTCTCCTCCGCAGGCTCTGGCGCTTTATGAATAGCCCGGCGGGGCTGCGGGGGGGCTGGGTGTCGCGGATGGGCGCAGGGAGGGTGACAAAGCACCTGCCGCCGGACGGGGATGTTCCCTCAGAGGAGGTGGCTCTGCCGGAGCCCTGGGAAGATGCAGCCGGGAGACGCTCGGG
>NW_009649168.1:732677-734159 GCF_000708025.1 Charadrius vociferus | reverse complement strand
GGGAGGAGCGGGGGCAGTTCGCGCTCTGAACGCCCGCGGAGGGAGCGCCGCGCTCCGCCCCATCCCCGGCGCCTTCAGCCTCCTCCGGCCTCGCTGTTTTCTGCGCTGATGTGCACAGCACCCGGAGGCACTGATGGGGAACTGACACCGGGGGGTGAAGGAACTGCTGCGGCTCTCGCAGGACTCGGGGGGAGGAGGGAATTGAAGCTGTCTTGGGAACGGGACCTGATTTCGACTTCCCCTTCAGGGGCCTGATTCTCTTCTCCTTTTACTCGCTGCGAGTTTCACCCTTAACTGAAGGCAGGTGGGAAGGTCAGGCTTTGAAGGCCACCTTTGCTGCTCAGTGCTGTCAGTCTGGTCCTGCATCCCTTGCTCAAGCTGACCTTCCTGATGCCCTAGGGAGCTTTTTGAGATATTAATTTGCCCCGGGAGATAATTTGCCCCAGAGCAAAACCCACCCTCTGCTCAGCAGCAAGACTTCTCTTCCGTCTCCCAAGACTTCTTTCTGCAAACCACTTGAGAAGTCTGTGCCCGAAGAGCTCATCCTGTTATGCATGTTTACAGCTTCCTCCCATGAGCAGCTTTTGCAGTCTAGACCTGAAATCTGCTTTGCCAGCGTAGGCTGTGGAAAATTAGTGTGAATCTTTTTGTAAAAGTTCTGCTAATGTCACCTTCTCTCCCCCTTCTCTGAGGCACCTGCTCCCTCTGAGGGGTGCCGGGTGTGATGGGACACGGATGAGGCTGTAACCCCTTTGCTGTGTCCGTGGGTCCGGGCTGGGGGTGTGTGTTGAGGCTGGTGCAGGTTTTCAGGCAATTGCTGGGCTTGGGGCAGTGCTGGAGACCTGCAGTGAAACCCCAAGCTTTTTCTGGTCACGTCCCTCGGTGGGGGCCTGGATGGCCGCCCTCCCCTGAACCCAGCTGTGCTGGTGGGCGCGACTACTGCCGCTGGCTCCAGATCAACCCCTGCAACTGGTCCGAGACGTCTCCTCGGCTGGCTGCTGCCGCCCCAGCCAGGGCAGGAGCACTGCGGAGAGCATCCCCAGGGATGTGGGGGCACGAATGGAGGTCGGGGGGCATGAGGTGCTGTGGGGTGGCCTCTGCCAGAGCGTGATGTGAAAGAGTGAGCCTTTACACCTTGTTTCCTCCTGGCAGGGTGATAAATGCGGGGAAGAGCCAGCACAACGAGGACCAGGCATGCTGCGAGGTGGTGTTTGTGGAGAGGAGGCCCAGCCCGAGGGGGCGGCTGCCGTCCAGGGAAGGCAGCGGGGAGCCGGACGGGGTGAGAGCTGGGGTGGCGTGCGCAGACAGGGACACAACAGGGAGGATGCCCAGCGGCAGGACGCGAGATGGGGCACGTGGCATTGTGTGCACACCACCGCCTCCCTGGGGATTCCCTCGGGTCCCAGACTGGCTGCCCCTGCTCCCTGCCAGGTCCTGCCCTCGTCCTTGCTGGGCCCCGCTGAGCTTGCGGGGGGTTGCAGG
>NW_009649168.1:731760-732149 GCF_000708025.1 Charadrius vociferus | reverse complement strand
GGCCCCGCCTGCCCGTCTCCCAGCAGCTCCAGGACCTCGTGGACATCCTGCAGGACCCCTCTCCGCCTCCCATCTGCCTCCCGCACGATGCAAGGGCCGTCCCCGCCGAGCCGAGCCGGGTGCCCCTTGCAGAGGACGACGGGGAGGTCCCCAACAATGCCGTGCCACGGTTTCACCTGGAGAAGGCGGTCTCTCATGAGAGCCTGGTGATCGGTGCCATCGAGAACGCCTTTAAGCACATGGTGAGCGAGCCCCTGCCTGTGGGGACGCCCAGGACGCCTGGGAGCATCCCTTTGCTGTCTGTGTCTGCATCGGCTTGTCCCCTCTGGCAAAGGGCAGCTTTGCAGCTGCAGAGGAGCTCCAGGACCCTCCCCCCCCCAGCCCTGCAG
>NW_009649168.1:720647-721109 GCF_000708025.1 Charadrius vociferus | reverse complement strand
GCCCGAGACGCCCCCTCGGCTGGCTGCTGCCGCCCCAGACGGGGCAGGAGCACTGCGGAGAGCATCCCCAGGGATGTGGGGGCACGAATGGAGGTCGGGGGGCATGAGGTGCTGTGGGGTGGCCTCTGCCAGAGCGTGATGTGAAAGAGTGAGCCTTTACACCTTGTTTCCTCCTGGCAGGGTGATAAATGCGGGGAAGAGCCAGCACAACGAGGACCAGGCATGCTGCGAGGTGGTGTTTGTGGAGAGGAGGCCCAGCCCGAGGGGGCGGCTGCCGTCCAGGGAAGGCAGCGGGGAGCCGGACGGGGTGAGAGCTGGGGTGGCGTGCGCAGACAGGGACACAACAGGGAGGATGCCCAGCGGCAGGACGCGAGATGGGGCACGTGGCGTTGTGTGCGCACCACCGCCTCCCTGGGGATTCCCTCGGGTCCCAGACTGGCTGGCCCCGCTCCCTGCCCGCTC
>NW_009649168.1:720042-720435 GCF_000708025.1 Charadrius vociferus | reverse complement strand
GACACCCTTGATCAGCTGCCCACATCCCTCCTGCCTGTGCTGGGCTGGGACCTGCAAGCCGAAGGCAAAGCCCCGTGTCACTGTCCCCAGCTGGTGACCCCAGCTGCTCTGAATTCCCCATCCCATCTGCTTCCTCACAGGCTTGCTAAACCTTCCTGTCTCTCCCCACAGGGCAGGAAGGGTTTTTATTTCCACTACTGGGCCTTGTTCGATGGCCACGCGGGCAGTGGTGCTGCTGTCATGGCATCCAAGAGGCTCCATCTGCACATCTGCCAGCAGCTCCAGGACCTCGTGGACATCCTGCAGGACCCCTCTCCGCCTCCCATCTCTCCCGCACGCGATGCAAGGGCCGTCCCCGCCGAGCCGAGCCGGGTGCCCCTCGCAGAGGACGAC
>NW_009649168.1:718615-719891 GCF_000708025.1 Charadrius vociferus | reverse complement strand
GGTCTCCCCAGGATGACGAGATCGAGCGGGAGCGAGCGTCCCAGCGCCTGTCCGGGGGCTGCTGTGCCCTGGCTGCCGTCTACCTGATGGGCAAGTTCTACGTGGCCAACGCCGGCGACAGCAGGTACGGCCCCACCGGGCAGCCCCGGCCCTTCGCCCAGTGATGGGGGAGCACCCGGCTCCATCCCCGGCCCTGGGCTGTCCTGGGGAGGGCAGAGCCACCCCTGCCCGCCTACGCGCTCCGGGGACAGCGTGACCCACCGTGATCTCTGCAGTTGCCCGGTGCACAGAGGGGGCTGCAGGATCTGGGACTTGCTCCCTTCCTTCCCGGCAGTGTCCCGTCTGCTTCCCAGATGGCTCTGGATCACACCCCGGCCCCTGCTGCTGACACTGGCCCAGGCTGAGAATTGGGGAGTGAAAATTGCCCTCAGCAAAGCTTTCAAAAATGTGCAAGAAGTCATTTTAGGGCACACTTTATACCAGTGAACTGTTCCAGGAGAAGGACATGCAAATCTGTGTACGGATGAATCCTGTGAGAGCTTGGAGCCCACGGATTTTGACCGATACACGCATTTCCTTGGGCTGCTGTAACTGTGCGTGGGTGTGCTCAGCCCCCGGGCAATGGCAGGAAGGCAAGTCCACCTTACACTGAGGCTCAAGCTCTTTGAATTGCCCTGTATTTGCTGCCGGGTTAGCTTGTCCCCGCCAGTATCAGGCCAGAAAATACAGGTTCTGCAAATTGTCTCCGGCTGGAGAACGTGCTTCCAGCTCTGGGACAGAGGAAGAGGAGATCCTTCGTGCCTCCGCTTTTGGGTGTGGGGTCCCTCCATGGCAGCAGTGACCAGGCGCTGGCCGTGCGGGACGGCAGTGTGTGCAGGGTCCCCAGCCTGTAACCCTGCCTCTGGCTGAGGGTCTGTGTTGGAGATCCTCAATTCCCCCCATCACCTCCAGAAACATCTCATAATCAGACTCTTATTTTTTTCAACACGCCAAACAATCAGACCGGCCCCAGCAGCGAGGCGCAGTGCTGGCGTGGGCCGGGCGCTTGCACCCGTGTCCTGCTGCTGGTGGTTTCTGCTGGTCCCGTGTGCGGCTCCCCTCTAAAGGGGGGTTCACCACCTTTGTGCTGCTCCTTTTCTAACCATATTCTGTCCTTTGGTTTGCTCTGCTTCATTCCCCTCTCTCTGCCATTTTCTCTTACTCCCTGCCCCTGTCCTGCGCAGGAGGGATGCGTGCCCTGCCTGCCCTGCCCGCCCGGCAGGGCAGGCAGGGCACG
>NW_009649168.1:718235-718576 GCF_000708025.1 Charadrius vociferus | reverse complement strand
CGGGGGCCGGGCCACGCCCTGGCCAGCCATGCAGGGAACCAGCCCCGGAGAGCCGGGCTTCGCTCCCCCGCCTCCTCTCCTCTCCTCTCCTCTCCTCTCCTCTCCTCTCCTCTAATCTCATCCTTCCATGTTTCATTGCAGGGCCATTATCATCCGTAACGGGGAAATCATTCCAATGTCCAGGGAGTTTACTCCAGAGACAGAGAGGCAGAGGCTGCAGTTTTTAGTAAGAAAGACCTTTCTTCTAACCTCGTTCCTCCTGAACCGCCTCCCAAGCCCCACGGGGCAGCCCCCGGCTGGGACCTGCTGGCGGCACACTGACGTCCCCGCCAGCTCGCCGG
>NW_009649168.1:716961-717973 GCF_000708025.1 Charadrius vociferus | reverse complement strand
ACGCTCCCTCACACAGTCAAAGGAGCTGCAGCGCTCGCACCGAGTCCTAGTTTCTTGCTTGGCTGCTCCCTGGGGAGCACGGAGCTGATGTGTGCCAACGGGTTTCTGGTTTTCTTCCTGAAAGCTCCCTCTCCTGCCTGGCCTGGGCAAACCCCCCCGTGCCGCACAGGGAGACTTTTTAAGGTTATAAAGACCTCTCTGACGGCAGCGCAGAGGAGGAGGCGTTTGTGTTGGAGGAGGTCTTGCTGAATGCGATTTCCTGGCTTGCAGCGTACTTGGAAAAACACTGAGGCGTTTTTTTCTTGAGTCTATTTTTGAATGACCGAGAGGAGGAAACTGCTGTGAGCGGGATCCTCCGCAGCCGGCTGCGCTGGGCAGGGCGCAGGCAGGGGGCCAGCGCACGCTTCTCTGCTGCACGGTGCCCAGGCCATGTCAGGGCCCCCCCGGAGTGGGACGGGGCTCTCCATGCTTCTCTGCCCAACCTTCCCACGTTCCCGAGGGTTCTCCTCCTTTCTTTCACCTCTTTCTTCCTCCATCTGCATTTTCCAACGCTGTCCCTATGCCCAGTCCCCTGCACGCTGTGCTCCAGGAGGCCCCGGGGCTGCGGGTGCTGCCGCGGGAAAGGGCTCTGCTGCTCCTCGTCCCTTGTCACTGCAGCAGCCGGGACACGCTTTCTGAAAAGACCCATCGGCTCTTTTCCTTGGGCGAGTGCCGTGCCCTGTGCTGAGCCTGGGGTCCTGGGAGGTTTGCGGCTCAAGACTCCTCCTGGGCAAATTCCAGCTTCTCCTGGAATTTGCTGGGGTTTGATCCCTTTTGGAGATCCTGAAACTCTCCATGCAAAAGCTTCCCCTTCTTGCTGGGTGTTGGCATGGCTGTCCCGGCTCGTCTCCCCTCGGGGCACAGCACAGCCGGGTGGTTTGACGCTGCTTTACCACCACCCGTTTGAGTCGCAGCAGAGCTGTTGATGTTATCCCCACTGCGAAATGCCGTAGCCAAGGTCCTGGCAGGCTGG
>NW_009649168.1:713431-716725 GCF_000708025.1 Charadrius vociferus | reverse complement strand
GTCGAGTCGGCCGGCGGAGGGTGGCGCGGGCCTCCCGCTGTGCGTGGCCGCCTGGCTCCAGCATCCCTTCCCGTGGGGCGGGGGGCTGCGGCACACGGGGTGCCCGGGTCTGACGGGGCCTTGTCCCAGGGGCTGCTGTGTGCCGGGCGGGCAGGGGAGGTGCTGGGAGCCCGCTGACATCTTGTCTCTGGCTTATTTTAACCAGGGCTTACAAAAAGATAGAAGAGGATGACCTGAAGTTTCCACTTATCTATGGGGAAGGCAAAAAGGTGAAGTGCTGTGGCAGGAGCTGCGCAGGGGTCGCGTCCCTCCTGCCTGCACTGAATCGGGGGTTTGCTAGTGCTGTCACTGCTCCAATGCCACCGATTCCCAGCCGGGAATGGAGGGGGAGATGAAGCAGCTTAAAGTTTTCTTTTGATTTCGCCATTCTCCAGGCTCGGGTGATGGCCACCATCGGGGTCACGCGGGGCCTGGGAGACCACGACCTCAAGGTGTTCAGCTCCAACATCCACATCAAGCCTTTCCTGTCCTGCTTCCCGGAGGTGAGCCTGGTGGCCGGCTGCTCCGTGCCCACGGTTCCTTCCGTGGCCAGAGCCGGTCGGGGTGACCAGATCCGTGGTGTGCCCAGTGCAGCAGGAGCCCTCTCTGCCCCTCACCCTTGTGTCTTGCCCCGTTTTTGCCAGGTCAGGGTTTACGACCTCACGCAGTACGAGCACTGCCCTGATGACATTCTGGTCTTGGGCACCGACGGGCTCTGGGATGTCACCAACGACAAGGAGGTGGCTGGTGTGGTGATGGAGGTACTGACGAGCTATGAGCCCAATGACCCGTGCAGGTGAGCTGCGAGCGGGCAAGGGGAGGAGCGTGTCCTGCTCCCTAACACCTCCCCGTGGCCTTGCTCCTTGGAGCAGCGTCGTGGCCATGTGTCCCTCTGGCCCCGGGCTGGTGCTGTTGCGCCGCAGTGTGCAATGCTCCCCGAGATGTGCGTATCTGAGCCCAGAGCTCTCCTCTCCAAGGGACCCTTTCCTGCACCTCCAGCTCTTCCAGTTTCTCCTTCCTCGCCAGGGACTGCAGGTTGCTGCATCAGGGAGTCTGTGGGGTCTGGGGTCGCTGCTGAGCCGCGCCGTGCTGTGCTGTGCCCCCCAGGTACACCATGGTGGCGCAGGAGCTGGTGGTGCGGTCCAGGGGAGTGCTGAAGGAGCGGGGCTGGCGGTTGGCCAACGACAAGCTGGGCTCCGGCGACGACATCTCCGTCTTCGTGATCCCTCTGGGCGGCCCGGGCAACTACACGTGATGCCCGATGACGCCGGGGCAGCAGGGCTCGCCGTGCCTGGATGGAGTCGAGTGGGACACTGGCACTGCCTCGGGGCCACCTCTCCCCCCAGCACTTATTTCCTGGGCCGACTGCACAAAGCGTAAGAAACCTGGAGCCTCTGTCTGCGCCCCGGCCCAGGGCATCCCCCCGCCCCGGCTGCACCCGGTGGAAGGGCCTTGGATAGAGCGCGGGGACTGGGGTCGAGGGATGCCACTTTCTTGATTGCTGTGAAAAGCCTACAGGCTGCCCTGCTTCTCCGTGCGTCCTTTGCACCTCTCCCAGGGCTGGGTGCACTGGTTCCAGCAGTGTGCCGTGGCCGTCGGGGCACTCGTACGTGGAGAAGAGCGTACCTGTTGCTGCTATCATCTCCTCTCCCCCTGCCCTGTGGCACCGTGCTGGTGACACCGGAGCTGCTGCTGGGGCTGGGCGCTGGGGCTGGGACGGGCCGTGGGGGGGTGAAGCCCCGCCGGCAGCCGGCAGTGCTGAGCTGTGGGTGGCGTGGTGGTGGGCGAGCCCCACGACTGACATCCCAGCTTCGTGCTTGCCCTCTCCGGCCCCTCACACCTTCGTCCCAGCCACGTCCCTGCTCTCAGTGTCTGGTTTGGGAGGACAGGGCAGCACTCGGTCACTGCAGCTCACCGAGAGCCCCCCGGGAAGGAAAGAGCTGTCGCACTTGCACTGGCTGTGCCACCGGTTCTGCCCCTGCCCCTCTTCGTGCCTGGGATCACTGCTGCGTTTCTGGAGCCAATTATTTATTATTAACTGGAGAGCTGAGCTGGAAAATGTCTAAATCCCTTCTTGGTGCGGGGAGTCTGTATGAATATATGTCTATATTTTTGAGCGGTTCTAAGTGGGCCGCTGCTGAGCCGCAGCTGCACACAGAGCAGCCCCATTCAGCCGAGCTTAACAGCTTAAACGTGCTGCGCGGATCTGCTTAGCCGAGGGCTGGAAACCCACAGTAAAAGCAGCTTGGTTGTGACTGGGGGGGAGGAAGACAACTCCCTCCTGTTTCTTATAGTCCCAAAGCTGGTGCTGAGCAGAGCTGTAGCAGCAGTGGATCTCCGCATCTTTGCATCGCTCTGACCCGGAGGATGCATTTCCTGCACCCTCGCAGGTTGCATCCTCCTGAAACACAGGGGGTGGTCCCATCCTGGCAGTGTGGCGGCAGTGGGGGGAGCTGGGCCGTGGTCCTGTGTTTTGGAAAGGCTCTGTGGCAGCAGTAGTTGGTGTCCTGCTGCCGCTGGGTGCAGCCAGCTCTTGTCAAGTGTCACCTCTGGTGAATGTTGTTTGTCTGTTGTAATCAGTGAGATGTAAATAAACTGGGTGTGCTTAATGGGAAGCGAAAGTTATCCAGCGAGATTTTAACCTATTGACATCTTCTGTGCTGAAGGGAGCAGGGAGCGATACTGGGGCCGGGAGCCTGTCCTTGCGTAGCACCCTGTGTTTAAATAAAGGGTTTGCCACTCACAATCCTGCTTCAAAGTCTTTCTTGCAGAGCTCCTGCAAAGAAGACTTACCTAAAAGCCAATTAGCTCTGATTAATTTACGTAGGCAGGTTTGGTAGCAAATAGGCCCAGGCAGAGCCATGTGAGCTGCTGTCCCTCTGCCCTTGGCGCTGGCCGGACCCCACGGAGTGTCCCTCCCTCCCCCCTGCCGGGGGGCTGCTGGCTGGGGGGCACAGCTCCCCGGGGGAGGGTTGCGGGGTGGGCCTGTAACCCAACCCGGGACCCGGCTGGCAAGCACCGCGTCGGGCTTGGATGAGGATTGAAAATGAGCAGGGACCAGCCTGTGCCCCCCCGGCTGCTCCCTGCTGCAGGCAGCGCCCGGACACAGACAGGGAGTGGAGGGGAGGAAAGGCTGACGGTGTTCCTGCCCGCGGGGTCCCTCCTTCGGGGAGGGGGGTGGGCTGTGGATGGAGGCAGAGCTCTGCATGGCTGTGCCGGAGCGGTGGGACCCCGCTCTGAGAGTTCCGGCATCCC
>NW_009649168.1:709116-711889 GCF_000708025.1 Charadrius vociferus | reverse complement strand
AGTGAACTGCCCCCCGCGGGGGGGGGTGGGAGCCCGGGGGATGCTGCCCCGTCCCGCTGGTCCTCCCACAGCCCCCGCTCCAGCAGCGTCCCCATGCGTGGCCTTGCTCGCGGAGCGGCCTCTCTGTGTTTTCTTCAGGAAAAGGAAAAAAGTTCCCTTTGCTTACTGCTGAGCTCATTTTTAAACATTTATATTAGGGGGGCTTGCGGGGAGGAGAAATAATTGTGTAATGTCTTAGGAGCAAGGGAGCATTCCAAAAGCATGACTGCGCGGCCCTTTCCAGCACTAACAGTCTGGCAGCCAAGTCTTCCCGGCGGCCGCCAAACCCCCGAAATCCAGGCTCAGCCTCTCAATGCCCCCTGGGACAGCGGGAGCGTGACCCCCGGGTTGCTTCGCAGGGCGCGGGGAGCGGGACCCGGCTGAGCCGCGGCACTGCCACATCTCCAGCGACGTGCTCGGGTCGCGCAGCCGCAGCCGGGGAGTAGCGGCTTTGGCTGTCTGTATTTCACTGAGACCAGTTGCCTTTTATTTTCATTTTGCTGAGTGCCTTTTGGTGTCCACACAGTTTCAATTTATGGTCAGCTCCTCCTTCTCAGCCACAAGTAGTGTAGGTAGAGACTATGTGAGATTTTATGGACTTCAAATTGAACCCACGCTCCTGACAACTGCAGCTTCTTCAGGGAAATGTTTTTTTTAAGTGGAAAATAAGCCAAGTCACTGTCTTCCAACAGGTTATCGGGAGCGTTTAACCAGGCTCACCTCCTAACTTGCTGTTTACACTGGAGAGGCGTATTGACATGAAAAGTAAGGAATGTATTAGCAAATATTGATTGGCGCTGGGGCAGCGGCAGCCAGGCATTGCCCAAGTACAGGCATCTGCTGAGATTGGGGCATGTTATTTGAAGCTTTCAGCGAGACAGTTGTGCTGCCATGAGTCTGGGGAGGCTGTCACTTCCGCGGGAGGTAAAATAAGAACATGGCATGATGTCCTTTGGAGAAGGAGGGAAGGGCAGGCAGCGTTTTCCCACAAAGCTCAAGCACTTGTGGTTCAAGCTTTGTTTAGGCTTTAAAATTCTTCTGTTCCAAGTCCCTTTCTGTGTTTTGCTTGTGGATGTTTTTGTGGGATTTAGCAATGAAAACAACCATCGGGGCTGCTCCGCTCCGGGTCCGGGCAGTTGCACTCTGCTGCTGCGCTGGAGCGCGCTGTAAACCCCGACTGTCCGGCCATGCCCAAAGAAGAGCTCACGATTTTAGGAGAAAATTGGTAAGATCTAAACCCTAAGCACTGAGTTTGGGCTGCTTTTATGGTGGTCACTCCTCGTTTGGCTATGGCAGGTCTAGGTCTTAAGAAGGTTTGGGGCAGCTTTCCTGGGGGTGAATGCAGACACTCCTCGGTGCTCAGCGCCGGCGCTTTGGCAGCGGTGGCAGGCGGACGGGGAGGCTGCGAGCTGCGGGAGCCAGCGTTGCTGGTGCCTGTGGGTCGTGCTCGGGGTGTTGGCGATGGTTGTTGGCGTGAGCTGGAGGCTGTTCTCCTCTGCGCTCCAGAGAAATGCGCGGCTGGGTCTGCCTGGGGGCGGTGCAAGCCTGACACCGCAGATGCTGCTGTGCCAAAACCAGCACCACTTGGATCATCTCGAAGCGGTGATCTGCCCGCGAGCTTGGAGCCCGAGTTCTGCCTTGGCCGTTGTGTTTCCCTCTGGCATTGCTCTTTGCTTCAAGCCCTTTTCGGAACTTTCTTCTCTTCTGTGTAAGAGTCCCTCCGATACTCAAGACACTTGCCAGGACACTTGTCCTGTGCTACCTTGGCCATGATTTAGATGTCTCAGCAAATTAATTTCCCCTCGATGGGCATAGCTGTCAGATTTTAATTTGGGAGTTTACTCTGTTTTTCACTGTCTGAGCTGTGCCCGGGAGTCTTACCAGCTAAAACTGTTTCTGTTGTGAAACAGCGCTGCGGGGTGTTCTGGTAACGCACGTGAATGACCTGTGCACCTCTCTCATTCTGTCCCCAAATGCCTTCCAGTTACTTTAACGTGGGGACAGCTGTGGCCTTGACTGACACACACCCACACACACACACACACCCCCCCACACACACACACTCTCTTTTTCGGGGCTCCCTGCTTGTGCTGATGGGAGCCGTGACCCGTTGGTGGGGCGGGAGGAGAGCTGCTGCGGGGGGTTCCGGAGGGAGGCACCCTCGTGTCCCCCGTCCATGGGGCTGTGGCAGCGCCCGTGGTGGCCTGGGGCTGCCCAAAGTGGCTCTTGTTTGCCCAGTGGTGCCTCTCCGGGGGCCTGTCCCGAGGTGCCCTCCCCCGGGCGGTGGCAGCAGCCCTGTGCACACACAGGGCCATGTTTAGAAGTGGAGACAGCTTGTCCTTGGCTGCGCTGGTTAGAAAACATTTTCTGTGTTCCCTGCTGGTGTTCTGGGCTCTGTGGACACTGTGCGCGGCCTCAGGTCTCGTCTGTATTAGAGGTTGCGCAGCCTGAGCTGAAGGTGTGTGTTTGGGGGTGTCTGAAATCCGGGGACGTGCCTCGTGGCTGCTGGAGCCCTGAGCCCGGGCTGTGCTGCGTTAGCCCCGCTCCGTCCCAATCCCGACCGAGCACTCGGGTGCTTTTGTTTGTTAAACCAGTGAAAAGTTCAGCAGAGCTGAGGACACAGCAGCGCCAGGGAGATCTCGGTCTGTTCAAAGTGGTTTTCCTTCTGTGGTTGTGTCGTGGCACCGGGGGGGTCCGGGCAGGTGCCGGGACCAAGACGATCACTGGGGCAATG
>NW_009649168.1:705093-708980 GCF_000708025.1 Charadrius vociferus | reverse complement strand
GTGGCTCCCGCAACGGCTCTGTCCCCACCAGCCCAGCCCAGCTCGGGCTTCGGGGCTGTGCCGCGGCTGCGGCTGTGGGCAGAGCAGAAGTGAACTGGTTTGGGAGGTGGGTGGTGTGACGGGTCTGGCCGGGGTGGAGCCCCCAGCAGCAGTGCTTGGGAATTCCTGCTCGAGAACAAAACCCCTCTGTTGGCTGAGGGAGCTCGAGCCTCGCCGAGGAGGTTTGTTGGAAGATCTCTATCCCTCGTGCGATTCCTTCTTCAAAGCGTTAATGTTCTCTCTGCCGTTTCCTGAGATCCTGTACCAGACACTGGATGACGGACGCATCCTGCTGCCAGAGGAATTCCCCTTTTCCTGCTCAGCATGAACTTCACATTTTGAGGCACGAAGCTGGGAGAGGCCCGTAACGCAAGGGCTGTCCCGGAGCCCTGGCTGGCTTAATGGTGATGGCTTTAGAATAGCTGCTTGGAAAGGAGAGCAGAGCCATTTGGTCTCGTTTTGTCATCTCTTGGTGTGCTGAAGGAGCTGCCGGCTCAGGGTCAGGCTGGTGCTGTCAGCGCGGGTGCTGCCGGCAGTGGTGGCGCAGACCAAACCCATGCCCGTCCCGGCGTGACCCCGGCGCGCGCAGCAGCAGGAGCCCGGCGGGGTTTGGCGGTGCCGCGCTGTGGGAGGTGCCGGCACGAGGTTGCTGCTCCCTGTGGTTATCTCTGTGAATGAGCAGGAGGCATCTCCAGTGAGGCACCCACAGCGCTGCTCACGCCCGAAAACTGCGCTCGCTGTCGGGGCCGGGTTGGGTTGCCAACGTGACCGGGTGCCCTGTGCTGTAACTCAGGGTGAGTAACACTCGGCAGAGGTTAAAATCTGAATTTCCGTGCCTGGTGTGGGCAACTGTATCCTTTTAATTGTTTGGCGCTGGCGGTTGTAGCATCCTTAGGTTGGCTACATGTTCTCCACTCTCTCTCATCCGCTCGTGGTCTGGGAGCAGCACAGAGCCCTTTGCATGGGGCACCCCTATCCCAGGGACTGTCCCCGTCCTGCTGAGTGACAAAGCTTCCCCTGGCAGAGGAGCTAATCTCTCCCCGAGCAGAGCGTCACCGGCATCTGGCATTGGTGTGGTGCTGGCTGGCGCGCGGGGCGAGGGCATGCACGGGGGCAGCCCGGCCGGCCGCCGAGGGGCACGGTGCTCGCAGCCTCCTCACCCCACTCGCCTTTGCATGCCGGCTCCGGATTAGTAATGGGCTATTTCTGGGCCACTCTCGTGAGTAATGGAATGAGTTGTGCTGAGATTTTTGGGTGGGGACAGTGCCTCTGCCCGCTGAGTCACCGCTGGGCATCACGCCGGGCTCGGGAGCTGCCGGCGCCCGGAGCCGTCCCAGGTCAGGGTGGGTGCTGGTGGCAGTGGGAAGGAGCTCTGGGTGCGGCGACTCTTCTTGGTTTGGAGCATCTCCGGTTCCTCCCGCCCCGTCCCAGCCTGGCTGTGTCCCCAGCCAGAGCCCGGGCAGTGGCCACCCCCCTCGCCGGGGCAGTGTGCGGGCAGGGGAGCCGGCAGCCATGCGGGGATGGCTGCAGCGCCTTCTCCGCCACTCCGGCTGGTTTTGGTGTGGGTGTGATGTCCGGCAGACTGGGCACGGACAGGTCTCAGTGTCTGTCTGGGAGCGGGTGTTTGTCTCCCCGGGCATCCGCTGTTCCTCGTGCTGCGGATGTGTCTCCCTCTGTGTTCTGCGGGTCAGATAGCGGCGCGTCCCACACCACCTTTCTTCCTCCGTTTGGCTTTGAGATACGGAGTCACAAAGCAGCAAATCACGTTTTGCTGTGGACAGAGGAACTTTCTGAGTAAATAAACTATTTTGCCCATGAGCTCTCCTTTTTCCACACTGTAGAGATGATGGCTGGGGAGAGGATGAGCCTTTGCTCAGGCGAGAAGGATGCTCTGCAACAGGGGTGATGTGTTTCTTGTGTCCCTGGGGATATGCTGTCCTCGAGAACTTTCCCTCCTCAAGTGGGCAGGAGACAGCAGACTTCTCCGGCCCTTTTATCTGCCTCCATAACACAAACACCCGTCTCCTGTGCCTGGGGCTGCGGGCATCCCTGGGACGGGCGGGAGCGGGAGGGCACAAGGAAAGGGGATGGGAGCTGTGCCGGGTTTCCCCTCCATGCTCAGCCCGGGGCAGTGGGGCCCTTTGGGCACTTTAGGGTTTATTTTCCCCAAACTTTAGTGTTGCACAAGTGTGCTCGGCCTCCGCACAGATGTGCTGCACCACCGGGATGTGTGCTGAGTGCAGGCTCCTGCCGGATGCAGCCCTTCGTCCTCGCTCTTCTCGCCTTACAGGTGCCGGCTTACTGTTTTTATTAATGGCTCCACAGCACTCAGCAGCCGCGAACCGTTCCTGCTCCGGCTTGTGCACCGGAGTGCTGTAACCCGCAAAGATCCGGGGCTGTGGTGGGATCGCACCCGGATTTGGGTGAAACCTTTCTCTCTTCTGCCCCGCCGCGCGGTCAGTGGGGCAGGTTAGTTTGTGAGAGCTGGGGTGGTCCCGAGACTTCCCAGGGGTTTGTGTGACGGCGCCGGGAGGTTCCCGCAGGCAGGAGCTCAGCGGTGACCTGTTAAGTATGCGGATGAGAGGAGCTCTCTTCAGGCCGCTTTTGAAATGTGAGTCAGCCGCTGAGTCCAGTTTCTTAATCCCTCACTTGCAGCTAATTACGATGCAGCCTTACTCGGGTTTTTCTCTTTTCCTTCTTTTTATTTCAGAGACGGGTGCGGGGTGGGCGCCCGGGGAGGGGACAGGCGCCAGACCTTCGGTAGGGCTCGGTGTCGGCGCCCCGGTGAAATGCAGAGCCTGCGACGGCCGGGCCTTCCCGGCGTGATCCCAGCGGGGTCCGCTCCCAGCGCTCGCAGCTCGGTGCATTAGCCGGGGTGTGTGTGTCCTTCCCGCAGGGTTATTTGCCCTGAATCTCCATGACGCGTCGAGCACGACCTGTCCCTTCCAGTCCGGCGCCCCGGCAGAGGGGTCTGGAGAGGGGCAGGGCTGGAGGACGTGCAGCGTCGCCGCCTTCCTGGGCAGTGTTCGGGTCGCCTGTTGTCTCCTCCTGCCCGCAGAGCAGCCTGAGCCGCTCCAGGGGTTAAACCCTGAGCTGCCGTCGTGCATCTTCCCGGGATTTCCACAGGGCCAGAGCTGGTGGTGTGCGGCGGGTGCGCAGGGACTGGGTCGGGCTCTTTGGACTGAAGCATCTGGGAGCTGGGGATGGGAAAGAGCTTTTGGGCCCAAGGTCGGGGAGGGATGTGATCCCGCCACGGCTGATTTTCTCATGCCTCGTTCAGACGCCACGGCAGGCATTCCGTGGCATCGTCCCCGGCGATTCCCAGGCTCGGCTCTAATCCCCTTTTGAAACTCAAGGGTGCCGAGGCATAGTTGTACTCGCAGCACTGCCTCCTTTTCAGCCGGGGCAGAAAGCAGCCCGCTTTACTGCGGGGTCTCGGCTCTGTCTGCTGAGTGGTGGCTGGCAGCTTTTCCTGCTGCCGGTGCCCGCGTTGGCTCTCGGTGGTTATGTGGCAAAGGCTCCTTTGTCAAACGGGCTGGGACCGAGCCAGCCCGGCACCGGGTGCCAGGCGCGCAGGTCGTGCTTGCCCGGACCTCCGGGAACTCAGCTTGGCGCGTTCCTGCCGCTGATCGGATTATTTGGGAGCTGGTGAGCGTGCCCGGGTGAAACCTGGAGTACAGTTTCTGCCCTGAAGAATTTCTAATCTGAAATAAAACCAGTGTGTGTGTGCAGCTCCGAGGTCGTCAGAAAAGCCATTTGCCTGGGGTGGTGGCACAGCGAGGACGCCCAGCGTGGGGGGGATGGAAGGCCGGGACGGGGGCCCTGCTGCCCGGCGGGGGGGTAAGGCA
>NW_009649168.1:701824-705007 GCF_000708025.1 Charadrius vociferus | reverse complement strand
GCCCGTGCGGGCTGTGTGCGGGAGCTGGAGGTGTGCACGGCGGGGGGCCGGGAGAGCCTCTGTCCGGGGGGTCACCAGCTGCCCACGCTGGGATGTGCCCAGGGGCCCGTGTCTGGTACCCTCCCGGGCAGTCGTGCGAGAGACTTTGGGGCCAGGAGGGGCTGAGAGCGTGGGCTGCCTGCCGCTGCTCTGTCCCGCTCACCCGCTCTCGTCCCCGCAGCGATGGCGGCCATCAGGAAGAAGCTGGTGATCGTGGGAGACGGTGCCTGCGGAAAGACGTGTCTGCTGATCGTGTTCAGCAAGGACCAGTTCCCCGAGGTCTACGTACCCACTGTGTTCGAGAACTACATTGCCGACATAGAGGTAGACGGGAAGCAGGTAAAAACCGTCACGGGTGCTGGAGCTGTTCCTGTCCCCTCGCTCCCGTGGTCCCGCGCTGGCAATGCCACCGCCCGGGTGGTGGGTCTGTGTGGCTCAGACGCACCCGTAGCGCTCGGGGGAGCCCCAGAGCTCCCACATTTCTGGGTCGCCCTGAACCTGCCCCAGTTTGAGGAAGACTGTGGTTATAAGTGAGGAAGATAAACCTGCTCAATCCTGGCCTGCGGCGCCGTCTGCGAGCTGCTGAGCCGCGTCCCTCTCCCCTCCCAGGTGGAGCTGGCCCTGTGGGACACGGCGGGACAGGAGGACTACGACAGGCTGCGGCCGCTCTCGTACCCGGACACAGATGTTATCCTCATGTGCTTTTCTATCGACAGCCCGGATAGCCTCGGTAGGGACCAGGGAGTGAGGGGGGACCTGGGGCTCCCGTGGGACCGGGTGCTGCTGCTAAACCCCCCGGGTTCGGGGAGGCCCGTGCTGGCCCTCTGGGGGTGCCAGTCCCTCCCCTCCATCTCCAGGAAAATGCTGGGAACTTGCTGGTGTGGTGGAGGTGGCGGGAGAGGAGGATGCCGTGGGATGAGCTCTCCCCGCTTCCTACGGGAAAAGCCTGGTGCCGGTTGTGGTGCCTGGTCCCACGGCTGTGCGGAGGCCGGGGCGGGGGGTGGGGGGCAGCCCCACGGCTCAGGGGGGTCCACGTGTGCTCCTTGCAGAGAACATCCCCGAGAAGTGGACGCCGGAGGTGAAGCACTTCTGCCCCAACGTGCCCATCATCCTGGTGGGGAACAAGAAGGACCTGCGGAACGACGAGCACACGCGGCGGGAGCTGGCGAAGATGAAGCAGGTGGGGACGGCCCTGGGTGCCGCTGCCTCGGCCAGCGGTCCGCCTCGCTGGGGCTCCCTTTGCCGGGCCGCGTCCTGGCGCTGAGGGCTGGACGCCCCAAGGGCGGTCACTGTGATTTTGCTGCTGTTTTCCGGCGGTGTTTCTGAACCCTATTTTAATGCTTTGTAGGAGCCGGTGAAGCCAGAGGAGGGGAGGGACATGGCCAACAGGATCAATGCCTTCGGCTACCTCGAGTGCTCGGCCAAGACGAAGGAGGGCGTGCGGGAGGTCTTTGAGATGGCCACGCGCGCAGGCCTGCAGGTCCGGAAGAACAAGAAGCGCAGAGGCTGCCCGCTGCTGTGAGCGGCCCGGCGGGTCCGGCCTGCGCCGCCTGGGGAGGGAGCGCGGCAGACAGCCGAAGCGGGACCCCGTGGTGCCAGTACCTGCCCCGAACCCTCCGCTCGAGAGCTGCCACCCAGCCCCGTGGGGTGTCCCTGCGCGGCCCCGGGGCCGCGAGGGGCCAGTGCCTTCAGTCCCTGCTGCTCTCTATGGGCCGGGCATTGGTGTAGTGCGCTCTGTTGCCCCATTTTGTACCAGTCTCCCCGGTTTGCCTCTCCCATGGGGATTGTCGCAGTGTTTGCTCTCCCTCCCCAGCTCCGGGCAGGTGCCACAGAAGTGGGGGGTGCCCGGAGCTCGCGTGTGGGATCTGCTGGGCCCTCGGGGCGCTCTGCCCGCTCCCCTCGGCTGTGTGGGCAGCACAGACCAGTGTTTTATACAGACTTGCCCGGGGCAGCTTTCAGCCCCGTCTGTGGGCAGAGCCGGGTTTGGCCGCTGCCAGAAGCGCTCTGCTCCCGGGAGCGGCGCTGGGGCAGCGTCTCTGCCCAGCTCTGCCGGTAACGCCGCCTTCGAGTCTGCATTGGTCACGGACTTAGCACCAGTAGATTGAACTGCGTAATTGGGAGAATAAATGCAAACTGGTATTTTAGTAGCGGTAACTCTGCTTGCGTGGCATCCTTGTGGCTGTCCCTTGTGCCCCTGGGCTGGTCCGGGCTGCTGGTCCACACGCTGCAGGGTGGGGGGCTTGCTGGGCCCCCAGCCCCTCGTTTCAGCCGCTGGTGCAGGATCAGCGCTCGTCACCGTGTGCTTGGGTAAGACCCAGGGAGCAGCTTACGTGGGACGGGACGGGCGGGAGTTCCGCAGCTGTACCCAGTCCCGGTGTGACGGGCACTGCGCTCGCTGCTGGAGCCGTCCCTCCTCCGTAACCATCCTGGCGCGGGTCGGGGCAGGGCTGCAGCCAGCCTGTCCTGTCCCTGCTCCGGCAGCCCCAGCAGAGGTGGCAGGGCCCAGGACTCGACATCGATACACCAGTTTTCTCTAAACATTTATTCCAGGGAAACAAAAAGTGAAGTGTGTGTGCCAGCGCGGCTGTGCCAGCTCTCGGGCCAGGCAGCTGCCTGGCGGTGAAACCGGGCATCCTGCGCTGGCCGGGTCCCTGCCTGCACCCCAGTCGCCCACCGCAGCAGCGCCGAGCTCCCCTGCGCGCACAGTGGTGCTCTTCGGAGGCCGGACTCTCGCTTAGGCCATTCACTGAACGGTGAGACCAGTCACAGGGAATTGGCTTTCCACAGCCGTGCCAAAAACTGCTTAAAATGGAGAGTGGTCCCAGTCCAGCACCGGCACGGTCCCGCTCTGTGAGGAGCGGTGTCTGCCCTGGGCAGGACCACCCCCTTGCCCGGTGGGCTCAGCCCCGTCTCCGCAGGGACGCGCGGCACACTGAGCACCGCGGGACCCAGCCGGGGGGAGCGAGCGGCCAGGGGCAGGCTGAGGGGTGCTGGAACTCCGTGGGGATTCTCCTCCTTTCCCTGGCGGGTTTCCTGCAGAGAAACCCCGTGGCAGAAGTGGCCCCTGACTCGGGAGGGGACCGGCAGCCCCTCAGCGAGAGCCCGTCCCGAGCCCTGTCACACGCCGCAGGAGAAGGCTCCCAG
>NW_009649168.1:698536-701303 GCF_000708025.1 Charadrius vociferus | reverse complement strand
GGGCACCGCACGGGAGCGGGGGGCTGAGGGGGACGAGTCCACTCAGGGCAGCACAGTACCTTGGGGTTCTTGAGGAAGCCCAGATTGAAGGTCTGGTCGAGTGGGAAGTACTCGCTGCAGCTGCGCACGGTGGAGATGAGGATGACGCGCCGCTCCTGGCCCTGGAACTCCTCCACGGAGCCCACCTGGGGTTGGGGACAGCAGGTGAGGGCCCGGGGAGCGCCCCCGGGCTGGGGTGGGCTCCTCTCACCCCCTGTACCCAGGACTGCACCTTCAGTAGGCTGATGTCTGGCAACTTCTTCAGGAGAGGGTCCAGGGAGGTGATGGCTTTCCGGATCTTCTCCACCTGGAGGGAGGCACACAGCACGGTCCAGCCACCACAGCACTGTCCTCGCGTGCCAGCCCCGGGGCTGCCCATCCGCCCCAGTGCCCCCTGTCGCCCGGGCAGGTCTGTGCCGGTCCCCTGCCCGCAGAGCCGTGCCCCTCACCTGCTTTCTGTAGGGAGAGATGATGCCGACCTCCTTGGGCGAGACGCTGGGGCAGCCCCCCTTGCCCCGGCTCTGCAGCAGCTTCTTGAGGTAGTGGACAAGCACCTCGATCTCAGCCGTGTTGAAGAATGAAGGGCTCTTGGCCTCTCTCCGATCTTCCCCGCAGACCCCGTGGAAGATGATGGGGAAGCCCTGGAGACGGAATGCATGGGGCTCTGCTCCGCCTGCGGCTTGGGGCTCCCCCCAGGCCCCCTCCCTGCTGCCCCCCTCACTTTTTTGGGAAGCTCCTCCCAGGCGCAATACAGACTCCGGACGTCGAGCTCGTCGCTCTCGCAGGCTTTCAGCTCGCTGTCGTAGAAGAGCTCGTTGGGGATCTTGAGGATGGCCTCGTGGGACCTGGCAGAGGCAGGACAGTGCCCAGGACCGGGGCCACGCTGCCCCGGCACCCTCCCGGGCGGTCGGGACAGCGGGTGCGCTCCTGTCTCCCGCACCAGCCGGGCACTATGAGGCTCTGGGGAGCGCAGACGGATCCTGCACGCAGCAGAGCACCCCTATCCCTGCCTGTGCCCATCCCTGTGCTGTCCCTGTCCCCACCTGTAGTTCCAGAGCAGTTTGGTGACGAACTGCGGGTCGTATCCTCCGCTCGACTTCTTGTACAGGGGGTTGTGCAGCATCAGCCTCTCCAGCAGCGAGGTGCCTGCGCCCAGCGAGACCCCGTGGCTCCCTGCGAGGCCGCTCGGCCCCCGGGCGCGGGCAGCGCTCCCACCCCTCCCCCCGCTCACCCAAGCCATGCTTGATGGCCAGCGGCGACCTCAGGACAGGGCCCAGCTGCTGGGGGTCCCCTGCCAGCACCAGCTGTCCCCCGTTGGGGTTGGTCTCCTGGTCCATGGCGTTGAGGAGCCCTGTGCAGAGGGAGAGCTCAGCAGGGGACAGGGGGTTCCCTGGGCCATGCAGAGACACTGGTCCCTCAGACGGCAGCCGGGCACCACTCACCTGCGATGGCGACTACGCTCTCCGGCTCTACCGCCTGACCGCACTCATCGATGAAGACGTGGGAGAAAAACCCTGGGGGGAAGTTGGCCGACGCCAGCCTGGGGGAGAGAGAGGTGGAGCATGGCTGCCTCAGCATCCCTGCCCCGGCTGGCCATCCTTCCTCCCCTCGCCCTCATCCTCCCGCAGAGGAGGGGTCCCCTCTGCTGCCCACCCTCCTCTGCACCCCCTCCCTGCCGATCCCCGGCGGGGCTGCCCTCACAGCCTGCTCATGAGTTGGCCCCAGGTCCACCCGCCGTGGGCGATGGGGACACCCCCAGGTCCTCTGACCTTCCTGCTGTCACCAGTGTGGTGATGAGGATCCGGTAGCGCCCCAGGTGCTCCTTGCTCGGGTACACGTAGCAGCTCTGCTCATCGTCCCAGTTGCAGCAGGGCTGAAAAACAGGCGTTTGGTGGGATCCTGCTCTTCCCGGGCACCGCCGGCCCGGCCATGCCATGGGGTGCCAGGACAGGGGGGCAGAGACATACCCTGATATCGGCAGGCACCTCCTGGTAGTTCCTGGAGTTGGCGATGAGCCTGTAGATGTACCGGGGAGCGATGTCCTTGATGAGGCGCTGGCACAGCAGGTCTGCGGCATTGTTGGAAGGGGCGCAGGCCAAGATTCGGGCGTCCTTGAAGCACGTCCATACCTAGGTGGGAGGAGGGGGCGATGGCACTGAGCCCCACAGGCTGGGGTGGGCAGCGATGCCGGGGCTGGACCTGGGCCCTGGCCGCTCACCTGCTTGATGGCTTCCACAAGGGTGACCGTCTTGCCGGTCCCAGGAGGGCCAAAGATGAGGTACGGGGCTGGCCTGGACATCCCCGTCACGATGTGCGTCACGGCTTTGCACTGCTCCTCGTTCGCCTGCCAGTGGCAGCCGGTTGAAGGTGAAGGTCACGTCGAACTTCAGGTTGTTCACAAACTTCTTCTGCAGCCTGGGAAGGAGCAGTGTGAGCAGGGCACGGGATGCTCCCCGACGCCCTCCCAGCCCATGCTCAGCCTTCGGTGTGTTTGAGGGGGGCTGCCGGGTCCCCACCAGCCCGGCCGGGGCCAGACACCACTCACTTGGAGGAGAAGCCCAGCCTGACCTTCTCCAGCTCCACGCCGTGCACGTAGCCCTTGTACTGGACGAGTGGGGAGTGGCCCCGCTCACTGCTCAGGTGGGCGAAGAGGTGGTCCCCCTTCAGCACGGACGGGCGGTTCTCGGCCACACCGGGTACCTGCGCCGAACGGCCGGTGTGACGCTGG
>NW_009649168.1:697606-698131 GCF_000708025.1 Charadrius vociferus | reverse complement strand
CCTTGAGGCTCTTTGGGTAGTGGTAGGCGCCCAGGGGGATCTCCTTCTCCAGTTCATTTTTCAGGGAGCTGCGCAGAGGGGACGGTGGTGCCACAGGGACCACAGGGCTGGGCTCCCCGCAGGCTGCAACCACCCGCGGCCCCGGCGAGCAGCGTGTCCCCAACCCTGCCGTCACCAGCCACTGCACCAGGATGAAGCACTGTCCCGCGGTGCCGGACAGCCGGGTCCCAAGGAGCTGAGCTTTGCCCCAGGCAGAGAACAGGCCGGGGCCCTCCGCGCAGGAGGGCAGGCACTGACTCCGCCACGTACCTGTCAGGGGGAATGCCGTCCTCCGTGACGACGGTGACAGGGCGCTGGAGGCTGGCCTGGTAAGGCTGGAAAGGCGCCGAGGGCCCCAGGTCCTTGGCCAACTGGCTCTCGGCGACGGCAGTGACGTACCGCCCGATGCTGAAGGGCCCCTCCGGCTCCTTGGTGAACTCGAAGACCACCACAGCGCGGAAGCACCCGTTGCAGGCGGGTCAGCGC
>NW_009649168.1:695764-697199 GCF_000708025.1 Charadrius vociferus | reverse complement strand
CGGGGCCGGGCTGCTGGCCTGAGGCAGATGCGGATGCCTCTGCATTTGTCCTGGATCTCCGGTACTGGTCTGCCACCACCACACGCCTCTTCTCCTGCGAGAAGCAGCCAGGATGAGTGCAGCCCCGGGGTCCTGCCAGGGCCGGGGGCTCCCATGGAGCCAGTCCTGGTGGGTGCGGGAGCCCCTGCGCAGCCCCTGTCCAGGGCCTCCCTCACCTTCTTGAAGTGCACCGATTCCCCGTGCACTTGGGCCCGGTGGCTCACCCTCAGCGCGTACAAGGTGCAGGAGAAGTTGGGAATCTTTGTGTCAGTCCTGCACAGACAAGAAAGAGAGGTTTCTGTGGGGGCCAGAGCGCGGCTGGGCTGCCGGGGCATGAGCGGCTGAGAGGAGGTGAGTGGGAGGGTGAAGTGGGGCACTGAGGCTGGAGTGATGGGCACCCGGTGACACCCTTCTGCCAGCGGAGAGGGAGAAGGACTGGGGCTTTTCACTGGCCCTGTGCAAACCTTACATCCCTGCAGGATGCTCCAGCAACCCCAAGCAGTGGCATGGCTGTTACAGCTGTGCCGTGGCCATTCCAGCTGTGCCGCGGCACCACTGTCTGGCCGTGCAGTCCCTTTCCCTGCCAGTGTGCAGGTGGCAGCGGGGCAGGGATCTCCTCCCTGTCCCCAGATCCTCCACGGCCTCAGCCGGTGCAGATGGGGGCTCCTCCAGGGCACAGCCACTGCTCTCCGACAGCGATGCCTCCCCGGGCACCTCCTGCCGCAGCCCGGGGCACGTCCCTCCTGCAGCCTGCGGTGGGCTGAACCCCGGCTTTGCCAATGATTAACAGTGGTGACGTTGCACAGGGGCCAGAATGACTGGTGTCAGCGGGGTGAAGTGGGAATTGTGGTGGGCAGCGGGTGCCCGAAGCCGTGCCCAGGCGGCTGCCGGGGGGTGTCCCTACAGCCAGGGAACATCCCAGCAGGGCTGTGGCGAGATGGAGGGGCTTGGGGGCAGCCAGGGCTGGTGTGCAGAGAGGCAGCTCTGCCGCTCACTGCATCCACAGCCCCGTGAACACGGGCTGCCCCAGCAATGCTGCTCAGTGCTCTCCGTGCCTGGAGAGAACGGAGCCCTGGCATTTGAATTTAACTGGTCCGGGTGTCCCCAAGTTGCTCGGAAAGCAGACGCTCTCCATCCCACCCACCTGCTCCCCAGTGCCACTCACACCCGGCTCCTGTCCGGAGGTGGCTTCACACCCCATGTGAAGCCCCAGCGATGCTGGCCGGGGACCAGCGGTGGTGGCCGGGGACCAGTGGCGGTGGCCGGGACCAGTGGCGGTGGCCGGGGGCATGGGTGGTGCCGGCCGGGGGACCGTCGCAGGCGATGCTGGGCGGGTCTGTCTCTCACCTGCCCCGCAACTCCTGCGTGCAGACGCTCCGCCGAGTGGCCCGCCCGC
>NW_009649168.1:682388-695183 GCF_000708025.1 Charadrius vociferus | reverse complement strand
TTTACCCAATGACGAGGGGCGAGAGCTCCGGGAGCTCTGTAAACAGGGGGGCAGTGGCAGTAAGAGGTGGTCTCTGTGTTGGTCTCTGCCCCTGCTTTCACCCTCCAGCCTGCCTAGCGAGGATGGTGCCCCCCCAGCCTGCCTCCGTAAGACGGCTCGAGACCCTGGGGCGGCTCACGGTGCTGCCTTCCCTGCGGCCCGAGGATGTTGGGGTAAGTCCACCGTTTTCCCCACCTCAGCTCAGGTGGCTTTTCCCCTGCCCCAAGCTCTGCTAATGCCACTGTGGAGGTGGCTGATAGACTGTGATGGCGTAGGGCCCCTGGCAGGTTGTGGGAGGGCTCTGAGGCTGGAAAAATGGGGGTGTTGCCGTTGGAGAAGTTGCTTTTAAGTCTTTCTGTCATGTGTTGCAGGCAGAACCCTGAAGCTTTAGGCTTTGATTTTGCAAACGGGTAGGAAAGCCCTTCCCTGGGCAGGCAGCCAGGCTGCTGTGAGGGCCGGCGGGACCCATCCTGCGGCGCTGGGCTGCCTCTGCCTCCCCCGGCCCAGCCAAGCCGCACCGCCTGCTCTCAGTGATTCGTCCGGGGTCAGGGTTTGACTTCAGCAGCGCCAGCCCAGGGTACACATCGCTCTGGAGCTGGCCTCAGCCTCCGCTGAAGCCTCTGGTCTCCGGCAGACAACAGCCGATGGCTTCAAGGATTAGAACGCCCCTGGGCATGTGTCACCGCTGGGCTGGCGCTTGCTTAGTCACACCAAGTGTTGCTTTTCCAAGGAAGAGAGAGGAGCCGGGAAGGGGCGAGGACTGGGATAGCGGAGCCTGCTGCGGAGAAGGCTGGTGGGGGAGAAGGGCGAGGAGGCAGGCAGGGAATGAGTCAGCCTAAAGGATGATTAGCTACAGATTTGGAGAAGGACAAAGAGATAGAAATGGTCTTAAGACTGGAATAAGTGGCGGTGAGCTACTCGCAGTGTAGGCCAGAGTGAGAAAAGACTAGCCTTGAGGCAGATAAAAGCTCTGTTGTGTGCACAGCCTTATCTTGGGCCGCGCTTCAGTGTCACATTCTTGGAATTGCTGCAGCGCTTGTCTGGCTGGGACCACGGCCGCAGACCACAGCACCTGAGGTGCTCATCCACATAACCTTTCATCTCCTCTTGGCACTGCAGGCAGGGAGGAAACCCGTTCCACAAACACCCGCTGGCAGCAGCACTGTCCTTGAGCAGCTCTGTGCAGCGCAGCGTGCAAACCCTCCAGCGACAGCGCGGCTCTGCCCAGCGCGCCCGGTGCCGCACGCAGCCAGCGGCGACTGCTTCACCAGCTGCGCAGAACAGGCGAGGGAGGCGTTACAGCGGGACACAGGTGGTGAGTGGAATAACCTCCTTTGCTGTTTTCCCTGAGGTGAAGTGCTTCTTTAGAGCTGCGTGACTCTCTTTCTCTTAATTTGGAAGTTCTTAGTCCTCCAGTTCCCTGGTCTGCGTACCAGGGTGGGAGCATCACCTGCGGCTTTGCAAGCGACGCCAGCCCTGCTTTCAGGCTGTCACCCGCAGATCTGCCTTCCTCAGGAGCTAACAGAAGTGAGACCATGAAACAACAGACACAAATGGTGTTAAAACAGAGAGTGGTGTATTTCTACTAGACTACTTGACACAGAGGATGGCTGTAGGACTGATGGTCAGTCTCAACAGCAAATACAAATATATTTATTCAGACAACACATCATTTTGTGGTACTACTGTGCAAAACCTGAAGTGTTAATGCACAGGCAGTCCCAGCCCTATTTTCCCAACCCCTTTGGGTATTTAACAATCGGAAGACACCAGCCCGTTTAAAAACCAGAACCTGCAAGAAGGCCCAGTGGTGACCGTTTGCACCAACGCAACGTGAGTTCACCAAAGGGGTCTCATTTTGCAGCGAATCCATGTTCCAACTGAGAAAGGCACAGGAGTGCCCCTTCAACCCCTCTGAAGAGAAACTGGCAGGACTGCTATTTTTGATTTTACAGGGAAAAAAAATAACATAGAGCACACATTTTAGAGAGCAACAAAGAGATTAATTCCCAAATCCCCTTTAAGTATGACAAGAAACTGGCCACAACTGAGACAAAACAGAAAGGTTTTTTTCTCTCACTTTGGTGCAAGTTTATTTATTTTGTACACAATCCATCCGTACACCTGTGATACAAATTCTATGAACCTGCCACAAAGCATTAAAGCACAACATACCTATTATTCTGTAGACATTTGCATTTTTAATCACCATCCAGCCTACACGGATCAGCAGTGATTCAACACGGGAACCTGCAGTTCTGCAAAAATGCAGATGTCTGATAACCGTACATACATGGGGGGGGGGAAGAGCAAAAATGTTCACTTTTAGGGAACATGGCTCAAATCTTCAGATTAAAAAAAAAATAATTACATCCCTGAAAGAGCTGGCTGTGCGGGGCTTTCTGTAAAGGATCTTGTAAACTCATTTTATAGTAAAATCTAAGCCTGCAGGCTTTTTGCTTTGTGGAGGTCAGTAATAAGGATACATGAGGACTCACTGTCTTTTGCATTTCTCCCATCTTGCAGCATAGTGCCTGGAGCTGTTGGCAGATTTGACAAACTTACTGGAGTACCTGGAGTGCTGTATACAGGTGAAGGGAATGCTCTGCACCCTCAGCTGTATTTATAATAGGGCTTTTCCAGCTAGGAAGTTTTCCAACCAGTACAATCAGTGATTGAAAACAGCTATACTTCTGAACCACGAATGTGGCTTAATTAAAACGACCTATCAGTAAATGCAGTCACAATAGGAAGTTTACGCGGCAGGAAACACAAAACACAAAGACAATGCTATCTGTTCCACAGTTCTCTCTGAGGCTAGAAAACCTGTTAACTCTGAAAGCCCTAGAAAAATGCTGCACTGGTTTAGAAACCATCTACTTGGCATAGGACCACATTTGTTTTTTGCACACAAACATTTCATAAATCTCCTTATTTCTGCATTAAGCATTCTGCATTTCTTTTCCAATCTTGTAGCTGAGGATTTTGTTCCAGTCGATCTTGGTGCGGGTGACGGGCAGCTGCCGGCGTAAGGCTTTGAAAGTGGTGTCTGACATAGTCTGGTAGTTTTCACTGATTGCCGTCTGCAATGGCAATAAGTTCAGTTACGGCATCATAAGACACTCTGAGAAAGCATGACTCGGGGTTAAAGCACAAAACCCTTTCTACGAGGCGAATGCACACTATTAACTACATTAATAATGCGGTCACCAGTGTGTGTGCAAGTAAAAGGGTTTCTATTCAAATTCCCTGTGAATGTAGCAGTGTCTCCTGAAGTGTGTCACTGACTTATCTGTGTCGAGTCTCCTTGCACACAGGCTGGGACAACGTAAAAAGCTGTCACACACACTTCCTCTCCAGTGTTTTTAACTGTCACAGAGGAAAACATTTAGACTCACCCACTCCCCTTCCATGCTTGTTCCAGGCATCATTTGTAACCCTTTAAAATAACTATACAGCAAACTTGATTATTAATTACACATAGCTTTACAACTACAGTCGTTAAGCAAACACTACTACCCTTTTCTAAGTAATTCTTACAGTCAATGTGAGACTCAGCCAGAAACAGAATTAGAGGTCAATTTTCCGTGTTTCCATTAACTGTAAATGGAGACTGATATGATACCATCCTATTTAACAACCACTGATCTTACCTGATACTCGTTTTCTGCATTTTCTATTATCTTAATAAATTCCTTAGCTGTCTGGACATCACTCTAAAAAGGGGAAAAAGAAATTTTTATAAGTTTAAGAGCAACTTACAAAAGCTACACGATAGATTTCTTCCCAAATGATAGGCTGAGTACAGATGAAGTGGATAATATCAGCAGCTTCCGCCACATGTTTGCAGCTGGGTTCCTTTCACTCACTACGGATGTCTTAGTGAGGGTCAAGACAGAGGCATGTCCTGGCTAGAGCTTCTGCTCCAAACCGAAACAGGACTGCACCCTAGTGAGCAAAAGGGAGGTAGCCCTTCATGGTATGGATTAGGGATTTTGTGACTGTTGCTCCCTCTACTGTACTACAGGACTTCTTATTTTCCCTTAATACACCACTCTTACTGTTTGTTTTCCCTTGCACATAGGTAGAAAAGCATATTCTGCCCTCTTAAACCGAAACTCGTAAGATAAGCTTTGCAACAGAGACTGTACTTTCTAATACAGTCTCACTTTAAGCAATTGAGAATCTGGGTTTCCCACGTGACGCTAAACACTACAACTACACTGATGAGTCACCCTAAGATCACATTACTTCAAAGTCAAGAGAATGTAGTCAAAGAAGTGTATGCTTCAGGAGATGTTTAAGGAATAAAAGAGTTCCTTTATCATAAAAAAAAGATCTTTTAGCATACTTACTGAAACCTGTACAGAGTCCTGGATATCTTTATGACTAACCAGTTGAACGTTGCCATCTTCATAATAATGAACCTGAACAAAGAGACAAAATGCAGGTTATCATTAACACTCATTTTATAATCCCTAGAGCCCCCAAATGCTACCAGAATGGCACAACAGCATTGTTGTGCCAGTCTTCTCTGCTTACGTGGAGACTAAAAGCAGGATGGATTTTCTAAAAGGTTTCATTCTTTGTCAAGACTGTTCAAGATTATGTTAATGCAGTAAACGCCTAGAGTTGAAATAAGAGCAATTACAAAAGAATTCATGGAATAGGTTTTAGCCCTATAAAGTGAAGCAGACTTGGAGGCAAACAGGATAATGCTATATAATAAGCCACAGGCCAGATTGTAGACTATGCCTGAAACACTAGTTTTAACAATTAATTTATTGAATGGTATAGTTTAATAGCATCTTCACTTGAGAAGGACATCTCGGCTGTATTTCAGCATCTCTGAAGTTGAATGCATTAATGTAAGAGAAGCACAATGCAGCTTCTCCTGCTATTGCCAGAAAAAGTACCTCACCTGGATTTTGAGCACTGCAGCCACTTGAGCCGTCGGTGGTGTGATGGTAAACTTCCATTCTGATCTCCAACGACCGTTCCTAAAAACAATTAAAGCATGAAAACTGTGTTTCCAAAAAGCTCTGACAACAAAAAGAACCAAATTAACAACAGCAAGTTGTTTCTGCTGTTGTTTTATGACCAGTATTACAGTGCTTTACATGGCATTGAATTAAATTTCAGAAGCACAGCAGAATACAATGCTGTTTCAGTACAGACTAGCTCCAGTACACTCGTGCTCTGGAACAAGTTAGGGAGTATCTATCTAACTCTGCTAATGCCCTCCTCTCTGGATGGGTCGCTGAGCCACACTGAAGGCTTTAGACAAATGCCCAGAGGGCTGCAAGGAAAACAGACTACAGAATGAGAAGCAGAACTTCTTGGGAAGCCCAAGACTACCTGCCCTTCAGACTGCGTCAGAAGACATAGCGGATGGGTTTGTTTGAGGACTAGTAAAGGAAGAAGATAAACTATGTTGAAATAGTCTTACCAGAAGTTTTTGGGCTGGAACTGGTGGCTCTCAATACAGGCAATAATTGTCTGCTGCCCATCTATAGTTTTACCATAAACCTGTATTTAGAAAAAGAGTTAAAAAGGCCAAGAGCTGAAGAAAGCCATTCTTAATTTCTGTTCTTGGCAGCACTGTGGAAGCTTGCTATTGTGGTATCTCATTGGGAACACGTACCACTAATTACACTGTCCAACACCTCCGCTTGCACATATGTGCAAATAACGCCTCTCCTTTATTAACTGCAGGTGTTAAGGTGCTTGGTAGTCATGACTATGGAAAAAAAAAGTCTAATACATCTTTACCACTGTTTGCATACCAAGATATTTGCCCCCTCTTTGGACCTTGTTATTCCAAAGTTAGCAAAAACGCTAGTGAGGATGGAGAATTCAACCAGCACTAGGTCCGTTCAAGGGATGGACTGACACGGAGCAATGAACTTTCAGTGAAACAAGATGGATACTCAACAGTACAGAAGCCATTGGGGTAATGATCTTTCACATAAGCTCTCAATGCACTGTCACAGGCGTCTCTCCATTGTTTTAACGCTGATTCTGTGTCTTCGGGCTGGGGGTCACTCGCTTCTTTCCTTAAATGATCAAACTTAAAAGAAAGTTTGTTTCTTGGGTCTAAAAATCTGCCATTGCCCAGATCACCATGTTCTGTGATTAAGACCTGCAAAAGAAGTTGAAATTAAGATATGCTTATGCTGCTGTAAACGTGTTGTTTTGCGTTTTGCCTATTTGAATAGGTATCAATGTTTCAATAGATTCTTTCATTAAGCTATAATATCCACAAATAAACAAGGATTTTCAGCAATAATTTCAACTAAGAGTAGTTGTAGTGAGGCCGAGTGCTGTAAATTTCTCTTGTCAAAGCTATTTCTATGGACAACCCTCTTAAAAGTATCTGCCCCCCATGAACCTGTGTGGGACACCAGAAAAGCTAGGTCAGTACTCGGCTCAGAGTGGAACAGATGGTCAGGCCAGCTTTCTGTCTTCTGTAGGACTTGCTTCTTGTTCTCCAAAAAAAATTGTTTTGCTGGCATAGACTGGATTGGTGCAATCAACGATACAATGTTTTTAGGGTAACTGGGAATGGATTAAAAATGCAGAAGATGAAAAATGCCCACCTATTAAGAATCTACTACTGATTGTCAGTAGGAACGAAAGCAGGTAGCAACATAAGGAGTTGTAAGTGAGCTTAAAATATACAGTAATCTTTACTCATTCATAGTCTAAGTAGAAAAGTAGAATTCTAGTGACTTCAGCATGGAGCTTTACTTAAGGAACAATGAATTAGAGTTACTAGGTAGTATCAGACAATGCTTTAAGAGAACATTTCAGCTATGCTGCTTCTATAAGAACAAGAGTTTGGTAATATAATGGGGGGGGGGAAGGAGGAGAGGCGATAACTTGTGAGTAGAATGCAACTAGTCAAGATCTCGATGAAACAACATATTTATTGTTTTTGCACCGTGTAGTAATACCAACCTGAAGCGTAAAGAGTTTTCTCTTACCTGATCATCATACCCTTCTATCTTCACCGGAGTGAACTGATCCATGTTATACTGTGCAAATGCACTGTTAAGAATTAAAAGAACATGAGCTTTAGCTGTACATGCATATTTATTTTGACTCAAGAATAAGTACATGGTGTGATTTGTATTACAGAAAAATTCAACTCAATTTGGCAAATAATACACATGAGCACTCTTAAAGGATTTGTCAATACCTTTTATTGACGATAGCTATAAAAACCCAGGTCTAAAGCCAGGTTTATTTAGTGATGATTAGGAAAGTACAGAGTTCAAAAGTAGAACAGCAGGCAGCCTGGGGGAACATGAGCAAGCCAAGGCAAAACAGGAACACCGCAGCTACAATTTAGACGGCAGCAAGGTAAACAAATGAGTACACTAATATTTACAACAATTTTTTAATGTAAAGACCTGCTGCGTGACATGTCACCTAGCTTGAAGTAAAATCTTAGCATCAAAAAGCTTGTATGCATAACCTTTACACACCTTCTGATGAGCCTATGCAAGTAAACACGGTATTTTGAAAGCTTTTTTTTTTTTTTGAGGGCAGTCCTTTTTCTAAACTTTGGCTAAGGATTACTCAGTATTTCGGACTTCCCTTGCTTTACAAATCATGCTTCAACAAGATCAGACATTCATGCTACTGCAGAGTTAAACTTTTTGGCAGAGTGCCTTCCTGCCAGTTTTATAAGGCCTCTCCAGCACAAATTTCAATTTTGGGCTTTTAAAAAGAATAATCCATGCCTTTCATTATGTATTTTGCTGGGGAGATTAGGAATTACAGAAGATTGCTCTCAATACAACAACTGGCTTGCTTTGTCACAGAATGATGGGTGTTAGAAAACATGCATCTCTGATGGTAATTTCACTTGTGTTTGAAATATTAGTACTTACTGTGCTGCTCCTTCCCTGAGAAGATTGTCATTGTTAAGCAATAACCGGACATCTGGAGAAGAGAGAGTTCAGGTAAGTTATTGGATTTTTTTTTAATCAAATGTTTCTCTTCATGAATTTCAACTGTACAAATGCAAACATTAAAATGATTAAATCATTTCATTAAGCATGTATAGTCACAGAATGACAGCATGCTTTTCCCTCACCATTTCTTAACCTTAAAAGCAGTATACCATGGCACAGCCTTAAACTTATAATAGATGAAATGTGAAGAAAACACCACTGATCATTTTTCCTTATTTACTTACCATTGAATACTTCATTAAATTCTCCAGGGGGTGCATGAGTGATGAATTTTGCAGCTATACGCACCTACAGTGAAGCAGAAAAGTAATTAAACTAAAGACAAAAGATAATTTACTGAGTTCATACGTACTGCAACCTACCCTGAAGCAACTCACCAACACAACCTACTCTGACAGTGATAGGAAATGCCAGCTTTGGGGAAAAATACAGACGTGCATTGTCAACATGGGAATAGTCAGTCTCATAAGACCAGATTTTTTTCAGTGTAACTGAGCAGATTTCTGAAGGAAGAAATGCAAACTTCACATGGGCACCTGCAAAAATGGGAACTGTTCAACCTACATAGTATTAACCTATTTAAAGAATATGAATGCTGGCTAGCCACTCTTCTTGGTGACATTCCTAAACGATGTTTTTTCCTGATCCTTGCTAGTAATCAGAAACCTAAATGCCAAGGTACATAAGGAGTAAGAAACCACTGCAGTAAAAGTGACACTGCAACTAGATGGTAACCTACACCACAACCACACAGCTACAGAGTATCTGACATACATTGCAAGACGGCGCGATACCCTGTGATGCAACTTGTTGCTGATGTCGGGCTGAAGGAGATGCCACTGCTTCACAGCAAACAGCGTGTGAAGAATGAGAGGCTGATCCCCCTAGAAATGGAGCAGTAAATCAATTACATCAACTGCCATGGGACTGCTTCCAGAGTTAATTAAGCCTCATGGACTCTGAAAAGCCACTGATGTGATCAGAGTGCAGAAATGGGTACGGAAAAGTAAAAAGCTGGGAATGGGGGGGGGGGGGGAGATGATGGGGAGTGCCAAAATGAACTTGAGAGGTCAGACAGAGCCTCCAAATGCAACCATCCAAGTTTCAGTACGTGATTTTTTTTTTCTTGATCCTCTTCTAATGCTGCTCTGGTCACTCCTAACCCCGAGCAGCAGACACACCACCTGTGCCATTCTGTGGCATTTTACTCCTCTTATCTTGAAGTAGTATTTTATTGGAAACTGTAATGTAGTCCAGACATGAACTGTTACAGTAGCAGAAGAATTAAGGCATGTGGAACTGTGACTGAAACAAAAAATAACTAAATGGCCAACTGTAAGGAAAATACCTGGATATCAGCAAACTTTGAAGTTGGAAAAGGAAAACTACATTCTCTTCTAAAAAGTAGTAAAACTGCCCGGCGTTCTGAAATCCAATATACACGTCTTGCATTGTTAGAATTTAGGCGGTCTAGGTACTGATTCTGTTGAAACTAGTAAGAGTTTATGGTTTTCATAATCAAATCCTTTATGGTTTTTACAGGACCAAAGGGAACAGACTCATCTTGGAAGACTTGAAACAGGAAATGTCACAAAATTAAACCTCTCCCTCAGAATAATAAAAATGTCACATTTCTTCCAATAAGCACAGCTAACAAAGCTGTGCAATAGGCCTTCCTTGCTCAACTAGGCATTTATTGAAGATGACTGCAGAACAGTCCTCATTACAACTCTGATTACTTTTTCTACTTTTCATTTTGAGCAGTAAAACAAAGGAGTGTGTATACATCCAACTATTTCAGCTGAATTATTGCCTGAGCTGGAAATAACTTGCTTCTTTCAACAGTCTTCCCCGTTTTAATTAGAAATTGTTGTTTGTATTGTTTGTCACATAGTAATTTAAAGCAAGCCATGAAAGGAAATAAACACCTTCCCAAACAAAGGGTATATTCCTTATTCCAGCAGTATCAAGTAACAACTCTGCCTTAACTGGACTGAGCTTCAGATAAAAATGGATCATTTTCCAAATTAGCATCTATTTCAAAAAAAATATATATACACATTCTTTAGGCTTTAAGTAATTATACAACATGAATGAAAAAATAAAAAGTCAGTAACTTGTGTACTTGAGACAATACAGACTGTCAAACTGTTTTCTCCTAATTTTCTGCTTTTAGATAAGGTTGGTATGCATACAGCAATCCTAAAAATGTAGCTCTTACTGTTTAAAAATTTTCACTGTAATTAGGACACATTGCTGCTAAAATCTTGTTAGATTTCACGATCAGAAACTTGGATGGCGATGAAGATAACCTAGCAGTGATTAAGAGGGACACTGCTGCTTTATATCCGGACTTTGCCAAGAGTCAGCCCTAAATGGCTGAAAGCCTTCGGAAATGACACCATGCGCTCTTCTAAGAAAGCACAAGTGTAACCACTAGTACAGGCACATCAGACTGTGGTAAAGCGGTACAAATATGGACTATTTCATGCCATGATGCCTGTCAGTGGAAGGATGGCACTAGAATACATCCTGCAAATTAACTCCCCAGATGAGGAGATTGCCTTTTATAAGGTGCTTCAACATATGGAAAAATAAGGCCCCTAAAAAGCCACAAAATTTAGTATCTTATAAATTCCTGCAACAAAGTTGTGGCGGCAGCATTGTGCTGTACGTGGAACCCTCATAAAAGGGAGGACTGTTTTAATAGGCTGACTTCTAGATCAATGGATTCTCATAAACAGATCCTCGTCGAAAAACAAATACTACAGGAGAGATTTTTACAGTCTTCCACGAATTCTCCCACTTGGAAGGATGAACAAAATTAAATCAACACTGAAAGGTCTCTCTGCATTTCAATCAAATCTTATCACAAAACCAGGCATAAACAAAGCAAACGAGGCAAATGAGAAGTGTTCACTTTTACAGAGTATCCCTAGCCCTGCCTCTCTTGTGGAGCAAAAAAATACAAAGCATTTAAGTCAAACTACTGAAATCAGGAGCGAAGTGCAGGAAACAGGCTGCGGAGTAATTAATTCTAAATGTCAAGCATTTGAATTGCTGTTCGTTTTTAGAGTTGACTTGTTTCAAAGTGGTGTCAGCACAGTGACAGGATGTTCATTTGCAGAAGCTCGAAAATAAGACTTTGCAAACCGACCTACTTCCTGACCATCACTGCCATTTCAGGTAGCTCGCAGCACGCTAACAAAATGAACTTCCCATTTCTAAAATGGGGAAAGCGTCTGGGAGGGAAGCTGCCCAACCACTGCTTTAAGCTCTCAGAATGGCAAGAGAACGAACTTAAGAAGACAACAGGGTAGACCTTGAACTAAAATGAATCCCTTAGCTTACCTAAAATCTGCCTATAGCAAATAAAGAAGTGAGGCTTGGGGGGGATGGAATGAATTAATTTTGTTGCTCTATTGATTTTTTTGTTTCTTTGCTTTATTTTAAAGCACTGGTAAACTCAGACTTAAAAAAAAATTTAAAAAAGTTCTAGACCTATATGAATGGTTATAAAATGGATACTACAGTAAATACTTGCTGCACATTGCTTTTTCTGATCCTCACTTAAGGTTATCCTTTTCTACCTGTGCTAGGCATAGAGCTACTTTAAATTGAATTGAGTGCTGAAGGGTCTCTTCTTGAAGGACAAGTCTTCCCACAAGTGCTTTGAAAGAACTGGAGACTTCAGGTGAATGCAGTGGGAGGGGGAGAAAGATGCCACAACCCCAGGTTCTGGCAGCACTGACTCTCGTTCCCAGGCGAACTGGCCAGCCGAGGGGTAGCCTACAACCAGGACTCTGCCTCCCCTTCCAGCTCTGTGAGGGACCTGCTAGATTACCACGGGCAACTTACTTCACCTCCTTCACTCTCAAACCTGTACCACCATAACCCCCAACATGATAAAGCTTTACTTCTGTTTTCATTTTCACATCAAATGTAACAATGCCTTTGGTTTTAGGAGTTCAATGCAATTCAGCCAAATGACAAAGAGTAAAACATTTTATACAGCATTGGACAGATTTCAGTGAAGTGTTTAAGACCATATGAATTCTGTCCTGGAATACTCATTTCAAACAATGCTCATGTGATCAAAAATATTAACTAAAGCATGTATCGCACCTTTAAAGCTCTACCTGTTTGTTTCACAATGAATCTCACTGTAATGAAGATGAAATTGGCAGTTTAAGGGAAAAATGAAAGCAGGCTCCAAACCGTAGGACCCTTGAAGATCTATCAGCCTATCACTCCAGAAGGTTAAAGAACAAAGGAAATATCATATTTTTATGACGTAAGGAGGAGTAGCAGTGGATTTTTTATCTACCGTTTGTAGGTAACTAGTGTCTACAGACTTGCAGAAAGGGCTACCTGTTCATTTGTTACATGAAACCCAGTGCTCCTTGTAAGGCTGTCGTATTTCCACGTTCCTACACAAAAAGAACAATCTGTTCATTTCGCCATTTTGTAAAATAAGTATTGCTCTATTTGCTCCTGCTTAGTCTCTTCCACCCACTATAAATGGCAGGATCTACATTAAAGGTACCGTCTGCAACTGGGGCGAGCAGATAACCTGAAAAAAACGCTCTGAAGGTGTTTCAGAACCGAACAGTCTCACAGCACCTTTTAAAGACGCCGCTAACTTTCCTGACCTGGGAAAAGAAAGCCGAAGAGCAGAAAACCTACTTTCATGCACAAAGACGCGCCGAGGCACCTCAGCTGCACCCAGGCAATAAGGAAATGGAAAGGCAAAGCGCTGGGCTGACAAGTAACC
>NW_009649168.1:652443-681210 GCF_000708025.1 Charadrius vociferus | reverse complement strand
GCCGTGCCCCCTCCCGGGCCGGACTGGCGGCGGGTGACAAAGCTGATGCGCGATTTGGGTCAAACCCATGGTCAGAGTAGCGCTAAAAAGCTGCGTTGCCCGCCCGGCGCTGGGAACGCCGGGAAGGAGAGGGCTCGTTCTTGGCACTGACTATAAACCTGCATCAAAACAGTACGTTTCTCGGTTCAGATTGAAATAATACATTAAATTGGGTTGTTGCTGTCCACCAGCCGTGGTGCGGTTCAAGCCGTGGGCTGCTTTGTCTGAGAACTTACACTGAATTTTTTAGATTGGGTATGTAACCGAATTCACTGTCACAGATGGTTACAAACAGAAAATAAGATACGAAAGGATTCTCTAACAAAGTAACGTTATCTGTAAAGTTTCTAGGGCTGTATTGTATTACATTTGCACAATATTTCGTTTTGGCATTGTTTAATAAAAAGCTATTTGTCTTTTCCAGTTCTGCTTGTTAAGTCTTTGTTTCTGTTTCTCTTAACAGTGACTGTGTTCTTAAGCACTTTGACTCCAAAATTCTACTTTGCCCTTACGGTGACGTCGTCTTTTATATCTGGACTTATATTTGTAAGTAGTCCACTTTTATTTTTGTAGACATCTGTAGCACCTCTGGGATGCTTTCATTAGGGGTAAATGCAGTCGGCCTTTTTTGGATCAGACTCTAGAGGGTGCCTTTGTACTAGGAAGGAACTTGTTATTGAGTAGCTTTTCTGCTGTATTATATATACTCTCTTGCTAAGTGTGGTGTACATTGGTGGGATTCTATGGAAAAAAGCTTGTACCTGTTTTAGAAACTCAGCCTTGTTTTAAGGAGGTCGGTGACCACATGTGTATGCAGATATGTGTGTATATATATAGATACATAACAAATGCGAAATATACGTGCAAACTCTGCAGACCTCTCTATGTAAAGAAAACACTGAGATTTTTATCTTTTTAAACTAGGTAGTTAAGAGGTTAGCTTCCCACAGTAATTTTTGGGGGGCTTTTATGCATGTGTCATCAAGTAACTGTCCTAACAGCTGTGGTGTGAAAATGGGCCAATAATTCAGGTCATCGTCAGATGAGAGCGTGTGCGGACGTGGCTGACTGTGCACGAAATGAAAGGGGCACACTTGCACGGTCAGTTCTGCTAACGCAGCTGTTTCTGCAGCGCTCATCAGCTGATCCTGATGCGGACTGTGACACTACCTATGAATCTTTTGGGTTAATCTTCATTTTCAGTATTAAAAGCTAAAGAAAAGGTCTCTTCTCAGCAATTTACCAGAATGTGCAACATCTGTTTCTTAGGTGGGTTTTTCTGTAGCGACCATTAACAACAAAAAAAAAAAGGTTTTATGTGTCAGAAACAAATTGTTTGCCGTAAGTAATGTTGCTTGGGTTTTGACTGAAGGATTTGAGGAAAGTCATATAAGGAGATGGATTCTGCTTGGGTCTTTTATGTAGGTTTGCTCTCAAGAGAAAAAAGTGGTTATTGGTCAGATGCTATTTATAGTAATGCTTCTTAACAAAGAATGCAGTTTGTCTGAACATCCCTTTCTGTGTGTTAATGAAAACACTCAGATAAGTTGGTCCAGAGCTGACAGTACAGTATAGTGCTTGAGGACTGTGATGTGCAGGTATTTTTAATTAGCTTCAAAGAGTGAGAGAGTAATATTTCTGACACAAAATTCCTGGTAAGACAACTTGATTGCTGTTAATTCGGCCTTCTCTCTTTGGGCTTTTCTGACTGGCAGAACATGTAAGTTTAACTGTCCATTTTGTGCTTTATTCTTTTAGATTATTTTTGTGAAATGAAAAAAACCCACACCCATCTTGCAGTTCTTGCCTATATGCAGTTTCCCTGTACAGGCACTTTCTGAAAGGGTTTAGAAGTTATCCTTATGATTTGAGTAGAGAGGAACATGTTTGACTAAAATTGTACGGGTTTTTTTTCAGTCTCTTTCATGTTATGTGGGTGATCCTGCATGGCAAGACAGGCCAAAAGAGATAATTAGCATTGATTTGTATGTGGATAAGCGATAAGTTCCATCTAAAGTCATTTGCAAGTGGATGTCCTGGCTGTAAACAACTGGCTCTTCATCGCTGATGTTTACGTTGGAAGGGTGTTGCCTAAGGAAATCTGTGGTGCTTTTTTCTCCCGTGACAGGTGTTTGAGTGGTGGCATTTCCGAAAATATGGGACGTCTTTCATTGAGCAGGTTTCTGTGAGTCATTTGAGGCCCCTCATTGGCGGCGTAGAAAACAGCCCTCCAGCACCAGCAGCATTCTCGGCTGGGGAGAATGAGACAAGCAGGCAGAATATGCCAGGTGATTGTTAATGTTAATGATTGTTAAACTCAGCAGTTTTCCCTGAGCTTCAAGGGGGCTGGTTCATGTAAACTGGTTTTTAAATGGCTTTGGCTCTACATTAGTGCTTGTAGTGACTGGAGAAAGGTCTACATCTTACGATGTGTTTTTTTAAATAATGTTAAAGATAAAGTAAGTAATAACGTACCTTTGATCTAAAACATTCATTATTAAAAACATCTTTTAGAAAATATGTAGGATCATAGAATAGTTTGGGTTGGAAGGGCCCTTGAAGATCATCCACTCCCACCCCCTGCTCTGGGCAGGGCCACCTCCCACCAGCCCAGGTTGCTCCAAGCCCCGTCCAACCTGGCCTTGAACACCTCCAGGGATGGGGCAGCCGCAGCTTCTCGGGGCAACCTGCCCCAGGGGCTCACCGCCCGCACAGGCAAGAATTTCTTCCTAATATCTAAACTAAATCTCCACTCTTTCAGTTTAAAACCGTTCCCCCTCGTCCCACGGCTCCCCTCCCTGATCCAGAGTCCCCCCCCAGCTCTCCTGGAGCCCCTTTAGGCACTGGAAGGGGCTCTGAGGTCTCCCCTTCTTCGCCTTCTCTTCTCCAGGCTGAACCCCCCCAACTCTCCCAGCCTGTCCTCCCAGCAGAGGGGCTCCAGCCCTCCCAGCATTTTTGTGGCCCTGTATATGACACATTTAGCTAAACTGTTTCAGTAACATGCAGTATTTGCTATTTTAAATATATGGAAGATGAACATTGCATCATTATAGATGACAGTGTTTAATCTTTCCACCGTGTGCTTTTGTACTCCAGCAATGTTGGGGAGCAAAAGTATTTATGGGATAGCAGAAGCTTAGGGAGAAGATGATGATGGTATGATTGTGGTCAGGTTGTATAAAAATAACATTAAAGCGGCTTTTGAAAGTAAAATTGCATTTGCATTACTGTGTTTTAAAGTCAAGGTAGTATTTCTTGTGCTCTTAATTCAAAAAGTACTTTTTTTTTCTTTTCAGAGTGCAAAGTGTGGCGAAATCCTCTCAATCTTTTCAGAGGGGCAGAGTACAGCAGGTATTAATTATCTTACTTTCCATTGCATATTTTTAAAATTAATTGGGAGTATACATATGACTTCTTTAGAGCGCTTGCTCTAGTAATACGGGGAGACAGCTGAAACTTGCAGGATTATGGGGTGAGTGATGCCAATCCTGTGTTTAAAAGGCATCTATCCAAGCTTTGGCAGTTTCAATGTTAAGAATGCAAATATTACTGTAACATCATCAGTTTTTTTGAGAGTTAAGTAGGAGAAAAATATTCCCAGAACTACTTTCCTCCTCTTTTCCAAAACTATGAAAGTAATGGTCTTACAGCTGTTATTATTTTATTCAGAGGTTGAGACAATGATTCTGAATCTAAATTCTCTCTTATTAGACTGATACGGCTGTGTTGTAAGACTGCTTGTGTTATTTCATAGGAAAAGCAGGTTTCTAGGAAGCTAGTTCCCAAACTGTTTAGAACTTCAGGATCAAAAAAAGACTTCTTTCCCCTCTGCAGGAAGCCGTCTGGCAACCTGTGCTGATTATGGAGCAGTAGTACTTGAAAACTTCTGGTTGGTGGCTCCAGCCTCTGATTAATAAAGGCCGCCGGCGCTAGCTTCGGTTGTTAAGCACATCAGATTTCCCCTTTGGTATCAGCGTTACTGCTTATTAGGAGCGCCTCTTACTGAAATTTCTCCCATTAAAGATACATGTGGGTGACTGGGAAGGAGCCTCTTACATACTATGACATGAATTTATCTGCTCAAGATCATCAGAACTTTTTCACGTGCGATACAGATGCCCTTCGGCCTTCCGATACAGGTACCGATGTCGTACACATAAGGTATATAACTGTTGGAGAGTGTAAAGTGGGTACTTTTAATATGCTTTGAGGTAGCACAAGTTATGTCAAATATTTTGTGAAATGATAGCCTTTCTTTACTGCTTAGGGGGTTTTATAGATGTATTCAGTGAAAAGATGGGTTTTGAGCCTTGTCCACTGACTTTAAGGCTGTCAGGATATAAGGGTGGCATATTTTAAGGTCTCACACTTTTCAAATAATAAACAGTGTGATAGTGAAAACCTGGATTGTATTCTCCACAACAAAGACATGGTCTCATTTAAACCGTAGTGATGAATAGTGCAGTCTCCAGAATTTTTTCATTGTGTTCCACATGTTTAGTGCAGCAAATGTTCTCTACTGGTTATTGTCAGACTAGGTGTGAACTATCGTCGATTTGTCAGGTTCCGGAAGTGTTCCTTGTCAGCTGGCTGTGACATGCCTGATATGAACGATATGTTTTTATTTCACAAAAGGAGTGTATTGTCTCACTTACTAAGCCAAGACTAATATTTTGTTTCCAAAAGAAAACTCAACCATTTTTCCTCGTTTTTCTTGCCGGACAGCAGAAGGTTTTGTTCCAAAAGAAACATGTATAGATTCTTCAGTTTTCTTATCATACTTGAGATAGGCCAGATATGTACCTCCATGAACGTAAGGTTTTGGAGTTCTTTCAGAACTGTTATTTAGTGTGAAAGCTATTAGTTCTGCACAGAAAATGGTAGCTCCCAGTGTGTTGTTTTTCTTTTGCTAAAAGTTTGGTTTCAGTTTGGGATTTCCATTTTTCCCTAATGGAGGCAAAGTGGGGAGGGGTTTAGAGTCACTGCATTGAGCTTTGGTTTGCTCCTTTTCTGACCATGATTTTGAATTCAAGTTGCAATTCAAACGACCCTTTTGAATAGATAGAGTTCGCCCTTTTTAATTGTTTCCTACACCACTTTCTAATAAGATGATAAATTATTATAGTATATCTTGAATTGGCTTTGCCATGTTATGCCACTCAGAAGTGCTTTGTAAATTTAAGAAGAAATTGTTTAACCCTTTATGGATCTGGTGGCTGTCTAAATACTTAAGTCTGAAACTACACCTGTGCAAGACACAGCTTATTCTGTCACTGTTTTCTTTGAAGTTCTGTTTGAAAGCTTAAATTAAAATTCTGTGCAGGTCCGTGCAAGAACCTGTGTTTAACAATTGCTCCTGCCAAGCTTTCAACAAGTCTTGGGAAATGTTTCCAAAAATCTGTAGCAATTTAGAAATTGTACGTCTGCCTGGTTATGTAAGCTGTCTTTGCTTCTCAGTGTAGGAGTTCCCGAATGGTCAGTGAAGAATCTCCCTGCTGGTGTTGCTGTCTTAAATTAAATTCGGGGCGTAACGAGAAGTTGCAAGATTCTGCTGCTTGTGGTAGAAACTCATGCTGGAATTAAAACACTTGTCTACTCTTCCCTGTAGCAATTGTATAGCAAACAGGAATTTGCAGAATCGCAGTGAACGCTAATGTAGAGCTGAGGCGTGAGCAGGCGGCGTTGCCACCGGTGTTCCGCCGGTGTCTGTCCCTCACCACCCTTTCAATGTCTTTGCAACAGTTATGCAGAAAGCATGGCGAGAGAGAAACCCGCAAGCCCGCATTAAAGCAGCGTATCAAGCGTTGGAGTTGAACAATGAGTAAGTTTTAGAGTACGAGTTCAATCGCTGTATTTCTAGTGTGAAAGATTAAGTGGAGTGATGCTGGGCACGCTAGCAGTTTCTTGTTCTGATAATTTACTTTTGGCAAAGTTCTGAACAGCGAACGAGGGACTTCCGTGACTGCGAGAATTGCACATGGGAGTGTCAGTTGCACTGAAGTATTAAACTGTTCTGTAAAAAACAGCTTTTATTCTCCCTTTTTCTTGGGAAAGATTTTTTAAAACTTTGTATCAGTAACAATAACAAATGAGAAATCTTGCTCAGACCGGAACAGTCTAAACAATATGAGATCATATGTGTTTCAGAGATGGAATTGTGGTAATAACCGAACACAGTTATTCACAGATGCCACTCCTGTAAGGGATTTAAAAATACGCTTATAATACAAACCAAAGAATTTCACGCACTTCTGTGATCCACTTTATGTAGTCTCGTTGGTTTTGTGTAAAATGTCTACCTCCTGGTTTTAAAAAAGCAAGGCAAACCAAACACAAGAAAACCTCTCCAGACAATCACCAGAACGGTTCTAATATTTCAAGGAAAATAATTTGACTTGCTGTTACAATTCTTTCTTTTGTTCTTTCTCCAAATGTATGGTTTTTTCTGTAAAATGGAAAAGGTTTCTGTTTTCTGGACACTCACCATTTGAACTCAAGTCAGTATTTTGGTACTTTAATATTGTCAGTGCTTAGATATTAAACATAAGCGAAAGCTGCCCATTTCTAATGCTTTTAACACCTATTAAAAAAACACTAAACTTTGTCTCTCAGAATAATTAGTGGTTTTTTTCTTTATTACAGTTGTGCCACCGCGTATGTCCTCTTGGCTGAGGAAGAAGCAACAACTATTGTGGATGCTGAGAGGTATTTCAAGCAGGCTCTGAAAGCAGGAGAAATGATTTACAGAAAGTCTCAGAACTGCCATTCCCAAAGCCCCCAGCACGAAGCACAGCTGAGTAAGCACTTTTGAATCATATAACCTCTTGGTTTTGTGAGAGCAGAAATGTAAAGCTAAGGTTATAATTAGTGATTCTAGTTTGATTCCCAATTCAGTGAGGCAGTTCCTACTGTTTAAGCTATGCTTACACGTGGCGTGCTGTACGATCTTTTCCAGTACTCAGAGAAGTGGCAGTTACGCCGTGTGTTCGTTGTGGGTTGTCTCGCTGACATTGTCTTGGAAGGTTGGATAGGTAGAGCAGGCTAACGGAGCAGTTAGTGTGTGTCAGTAGCACCGTCTTTTATTTCACCCAAAATTTTGGAAAAAAAGCAGATTTTTTTTTGTCTTTCAACCTAGTTAAAAGTTGTTGGTGTTGGTCTAGATGGGTCTTGGCTGGGACAGCAGTAGTAACTATTTTGTACTTTTACATGTGGTTAGGAAAAAGGTTGGGGTTTTTTTGGGAGGGGTGGGGAGAGGGAGAGTGAGGTCAGGATTGAAACTGATAGACTAATTTTTATTTTTTTTTGTCTTTTTAATCAGGAAGAGACACCAATGTATTGGTATACGTGAAAAGGAGACTAGCTATGTGTGCAAGAAAACTTGGAAGAATACGAGAAGCGGTAAAAATGATGAGAGATGTAAGTAAAAAAAGAAATAAAAAAGCGTTGCAACTCCTGTTGTTTTCAGTTACGTTGTCCTAATTGGTGGTTTAAAGCTCCTTTCTAGGCATCATAATCTAATTGAATTGTTTTCCAGTGAGATTTGCACATCATGATTCATGGGTTTTTTTAGAACAGTTTTTTTTTTAGTTCCTACACCGAGGTTTTAAATTTTGAAATTGTATAACGTCATATGCTCTCAGTTCTGTTGTCCAGTTTGCTTCATGCTTGACTCAACAATTAACTTGTCAAAATAGCCAGCTTTATCCTTCAGCATGTTCACTTGCCCAAGGTGTATCATAAGTTATTTTTGCATAGGAAAGTATTACTGACCAGAAGAACTCATTGTGGGAGGTGTGCAAATTTGGGCTGAGAGTGTGTTGTATGAACCTCAATATGCTTATTTTCTAGTAGGTGAACACAGGAAAAAAGTGATGCCTTAAAGGCAGAAATGATGCAGTTCTTTTCATGCTGCTTACACGCCGGTTTCTAACCCTGTGAAAGAACAGAATATCGAAAAAGCTTATGTTGTTGTCCTGATTTCCAGTAAGTATTGCGGGGATTCAGGGGCAATTCTGTATGTGCCCAATTTGTTTCTCTTTACTGATTTGCAGCTGATGAAAGAGTTTCCACTTCTCAGCATGCTGAATATTCATGAAAACCTCCTGGAGGCACTACTGGAGTTACAGGCTTATGCAGATGTCCAGGCAGTTTTAGCAAAGTATGATGGTAAGTGATGGCTATTGGGAAATACTGGTGTTTCGGTATAAGAGCAGAGGTGGAGCGGGCAAGGTGTGCCTATCCAAAAGCAGATGTCTGCCCGTGATCTCAGCTACTTGACTAGATTCCCTTCATCGGCACAAACGGGCACTTCCAGAGTGCAAGTCTTTTTTTTTTTTTTTTTTTTTTTTTTTTTTTATTATTTATTTTGTTTTTATTTTGAATGATGAGGTCAAATTTAGGCAAGCTAAATTGCGTACAAATTACTTTTTACGTTTTTAAGTTACTTCTAATCTGTAAAGAAATCTTGGAGCTCACTTTGCTTCAATTCAGGGATTATTTTAATTTTTTAATCTCCATCCATGGTTATGCCTAAATTCATCAGCCTTTTTCAGTCAGCACATAGCCCCCTAAGTAATTGATGTAAATAAGCTGGAAAACATAGTTCTCTCTTCTGTCATCTTCCAGGCTTGGCCTCGTCATTCGGTAATACCGAGGTTGCTTGCCAGAGATTAGCAGCAGGCAAGCGTACTGCTTGCCAGAGACGGGTGCTATGTGAGCTTTGGTCCATGAAATGGCAGTAGTTTGCTTTCACTTTCCGTCTCAACAAATACGTTTCAGGTGTTGTGCAAGTCTTGGTAAAGGCTAATAAAAGATATACTTACTTTCTTATTGTCCTCAGAGTTTTGCCACCTAGATAATGCCCACATCATTAGTGTACAAAGTGCTGCTGTCAAAGCTGTCCCTTAAATCATCTTCAGAATGGAGGGACATAGAAGCAGTATTTTGTGGCAATCGTTCCCTGCCCTTGAGAAGTCGGTATGTTCTCTCTTGTCTCTCTGTTCTTTGTTGCTTCAAGGAATTGAAACTATGATACTCTTGCCCAAATCCTCTGCCCCTTGTGCGCAGCCGCCCTAGCTGCCTGCTCCCGGTACTTCACTGTTCGTGTCCTTCTGTGTGGATTCTTATTAATTTAACAAAACTATTTGCTCTTTTCCTGGTGCTTCTTAATGTTAACATCAGGAGTTGCGCCACTTCCTTAAGAAAGGGTTGCTGATTTTTTTTCTAAGTGTCTGGAAAAATGAGTATGAGCTTCAAACTCTCTGTAGCGCCCCTGTGTTTTGCTTGACACGACAGCCAGACTTCTAGTAAGTGATGGACAAGCCCAGGATGGGATTTACAAAAAAAGCAAGCGCCATCTGACTATACACAACATGGTACTTGGGAATTAGACCCCAGACTTTGTCTGCTTTTAAAGTAAACTTGTGCTGTGGAGTGCTAACCTTCTAATCTATAATTGTCAGCTCAAACTTGGCCTCAGATATTCTAAAAAACCTACAACTAATAGAATTTTTCCCTGTGGAACTGGAAGAGAATGGAAATTGTGTTTTCATTAAAATTTGTCTGCCTGTCTGTGATCTAATTTTTTTGGTCAGCTTCTAGTCAGTCTCTCTTTGTGTTATGTAAAACGCTGCGTTAATGTACAGTTGCAAAATTAGGTAAAGATCAGAAGCTTATTTTAAACTTTTGTGAGTTAATACAGGGAAAGTAGACTGTTCTTAAGTGTGTATTTATACATATGTTTCTCTTTTAATTCAGTTTCAGTGTCTTGGTATGTTTAGAAGAAAAAATTACTCTTTACCACCTAACTACAACTCTGAGTTTTTAATCTGAGACTGACTGGTGACCAGAAAGAAGACTGTACAAAGAGATTCGAAGTTTCTAATCATAGCTGAGATGTTCCAGATGTTACATTCATTGTCTGTCCAAGCAAAAATCTTTAAGCTCAAAGGATGTTTGTCTCGCATTAGAATCTTACAGCTTAATTATTTCATTTTATCATAGATATCAGTCTTCCAAAATCGGCAGCAATATGTTACACAGCAGCCCTGTTAAAAGCCAGAGCTGTTTCAGAAAGGTAAGGAAGCACTTTTGTGAACAGTGGTTTGTTGCTTATCGTGGGTTGTGCTGTAAAATAAGAACTGAAAAAGTCTAAATCCAGTGTGTAGCAGTTACATTTCTAAGAGCAAGTGAAGTGTATTTACATATACATATATATGTCTGTGTGTGTAATTAAATGTAATTTAAAGTTTCTTTTAAGCATCCCTAAAGTTAATACCGGTGAAGACGTTTTTCGAGAGGCCATGTAGGCACGTGTGCTTCTGTATAAATTCTGTTTTCAGGGTCATGCTTGTGATGTTCGGGAGTCCTTTGTTTAGTGGATGGGGTGCAGGATATTTGCGGTAGTTCGTGTTGGCATTTCGCTTTCGTTCTGATCTATTTGCACAGCTGATTCTGGCTTTGCCTCTGAGGAGGTGATGTAACAATCTGCGAAAGACTGGGCACTCAATTACCTTATGTGATTGACAGGAAGTTTCAAAAAGTTAAACATAACTTTGTCATGTGGGGATGGATGACAGTCAAGATGCATAAATTAACATGAACATTTGTCTCCTAGAAGGGTTTGTTTATCTTCCTTGATAAATCAGTCAATTTTTAATGAACTCCAAGATTACAATGCAAATAAACACCTGGTTAGCATTTATTATTTACTTTTGCTCAGCATGGGTTTGTCCCTTCAGGTTCTCCCCAGAAACTGCCTCCAAAAGAGGGCTCAGTACAGCAGAAATTAACGCTGTGGAAGCAATTCATAGAGCTGTGGAATTTAACCCTCATGTTCCAAAGGTAAAAGTATTTTATTTCCTATTGGACCACTTTTTATTGTCTTCTGAAAGAAGTTTTGTTATCGTCTTGTTGTCTGAGCCTTTCTAGCCCCGTGTTTTCTTGGTTATAACTCCAGCTGTTGAATTGTGAAACACACTAGTATTTGTATGTAAATGTCTGGTGGCCAGAAACAGTTGTTTGCAATAGCTGATATGGAAACTGTTTTTTACAAAAGATTTAAACTCAACATTTTCTAACTCATTGGAAAAGCCAGTATGTATTAATGAAGGCCCTTTGTTGGGTAAGAGTGAGCATTAATAAATAGAAATCTAAAATCCCTGAAGCCAAATTAAGTTCTCCAAACAATAACCACTCATAGAATTTCAAAGTACTTTTTTCTGCTGTGCTTCCAAGCATGGCTCCACAACTTGGGTTGTTGAAAGATCTACAGTCACTTATTTTCTTCATCCACGTGTAAACAAGATTAAGCGTCAGTTTAGCTACAGGCTGCAGTTTAATGTCTGGCATTGCTCGAAGTGGCCAAGATACAGATTCCACTGAGCATTGGGTGAAAATAAAATCTTACGTTGCTTTTACTGTACCAGTATTGCGATGCATTTGGTTTGAAACCTTGAATGCAGGAGGTTGGCTTAGTCCTGGACCTAATCCTCTGCAAATGATGATGGAGCCCGAGTGACTATTGCTGTGAAGGCTCAAATTATCCAGCCGCTCTATTCTGTCTGCCTGTCCAATCTAATAGAATGTGCACTGAGAAAGCTAATTGCTGGGAGAAATTGCTGCTTGTTTGCATGACTGATCAAGAGCGTAGCAAGTTCATTTCAGACAGTCTCAGACAGATTTTTCTTTAGCCTCTGCCTTTAGGGGAAGAAGATTATAACGCATTATCATTATCTAAAAGTTCTTTTATTTTGTATATCCTTCAATTGTTTCAGGAGCCTCATGTACCTTTTAAAAGAAGTTAGATATCATTTCAAACAGGCTGTTTGCAAAATGTGTTCCATAGTTCTACGGACAATCACAGAAACTGATTCCAGGCTTCAGTAATTTGATCTTCTCTTCTAATTGTGTACCTATCCCATTGTCTTCATTATTTTTTTTATTACAGTACTGCCTGGAAATACCAATTTATTAGATGGCAGGGCAGAATTTTAGTGGTGCTGGCTGTCGAGAGCTCTGAAACGCTCATAGTCAAAGAAAACAAGTGAACAAGGGCATGGACAAGTGAAGTAGCTTGCCCAGTGGGTTACAGTGGACTACCGGGGAAGAAAATGTGGGTTTTGATTTTGCAGTCTGTTCTTTCCCATGGACTAAAAATCAATGAATATGTAAAGTGGAAATCCCTTTGTTCTCACATCTGATGAAAGTGGTTGTCTTTGCACATAACATCGTTTTGCATAAGGAAGACAGTGTTTGTTTCTCTTTGTTCCGAGTTATGCTTTTACAAGGGTGGGTTTTGTTTGGAAAGCGCGAAGGGCGTTTTACAGTGCTGGAGAGCTGGTGGTAGCCTTAAGCCATTTCAAACCAGAGATCTGTAATTACATTTTGGTAATGTATAGAACAATCTTTTCCAATCACCTTCTGAATATCTTACAAATCTTTATTGTGTAGAAAGACTTAAATCTGCAAAACCCAAGCTGTTTTCGGTACCGATACCTTGCCTGTCTTATGGTTAAACACAGACGCGAAAACCTATCAAGCTCCGGGATTTCTCTGTTTATGTGCTAACGGGTGCAGAGCCAGCCGGAGCGTGGAGGTCGGCGTTGGCGTGTTGTGGCAGTCCTCGCAGTGGAGCTGCCCCGTCCCGCTGCGCCGCGGTTCCCTTGCTCTCCGGGCAGTTAGCACAATGGAGGAGCAGGCACCGCGGAGAGCAGGAGCAGTCGGGTCACGGGTCAGATATTTGAGACCATTTTCCCACAGCAGCCCTGTGTGAGTGATCCTTTACTGTGTTAAAAAAAAAAAAATTAAAAAAAAAAAATTGAAGAGGATTAGAGGGGATTAGCGAGAATATTACCCTCCGGAGTGCAGGCCCAAGGCACTAAGAGAAGAACCTAGCCAGGCAGTAAATGTGCTTTATTTGGCCAGGGCATAACCCCTCCTACATTCCTTCAAGAAACTGAATGGGAAAAGTTAAGTCCTCAAACTGGATTAGTAAATAATCTCATAGTTTGTGGCATCTGCTGAAATAAATCGGCGAGTTAGCTGCATTCTTACACTTTGGGAGACAGTCAAAGGAATTGCCAGCTACATTGATCAAAGATGCGGATTAGCGTTGGCTGTTATTGAATGAGACACTATATGCTAGGAGAGAACAACCCACAGGTGAATACTAGAGCTGGAACTGTCACTTCATTCTTGTAAAAATTACTCGTCTCTTTTTAAAAGCTAGGCTAAAATGAATACCTGCCTTTTTTTAATGTACCATGAGAAAACAAAATCTCATGTCCTGTGTTTCAGAGGAAATGGAAAATGATTAATCCTGGTGTTCTTTGACCTTTTTGTTCATCAGAGAATCGGCTGATGTACAGAGAAGGCTGAAATTGAAAAAATCTGAAATCAGAGATACTTTGTGGTTGTTCAGCAAAACCACATGAAGACAAGATTTTCCTGAGTTTAGTGTATTATTCTTCCTTTGGTTAGCGTACTGACACTTCTGGTTTGCTGCTCGCGCTTGAGGGCTAACGAGGACTCAGCCTCCTACATTGAAACTTTCAGAGATGGGCAAAACCACCGTGGGGTTGTTTTTATTGGCCTAAACTCGTAGCTCGTCGGTCTTGTAGCTGCAGCGTTATACTTTGTGTATTCCACAAGAATGTATGCTTATTTTGCCTGACTGAAGATGTGCCTTTTTACCTGATAACTTTGTGTGTGAAAGCCCCAGTTTGTCTTACGCACAGATGTGTGTTTTGCTGCTTTTCACGTCCCAGGGGAGCGCGGGCTGTATGCGCGGGGTCAGGATTGGGCCGTTTCTTCCACAGGGAGAAGTCGGCCCCTGTGCGATGTGATGAGTTACGCCTCACGTGATCGTTTAAGTTGCACAATTAAAAATTTCAGAGTATTCCATGTAAATACGTGTGCTTTCCATTTTTACTCTCAGTATTTACTAGAAATGAAAAGCTTAGTGTTACCTCCAGAGCATATTCTGAAGCGAGGGGACAGTGAGGCAGTCGCGTATGCCTTTTTTCACCTCCAGCACTGGAAGAGGATAGAAGGGGCTCTCAATCTGCTACACTGTACATGGGAAGGCAGTAAGTATATCTCCTTGTTTTGTTTTGGTTTTTTTTTTTCTCTGTACAGTAGGCTAATCTCTCTGCCTTTATTCCCCTCCAACACGATTGGTTCTCTTTGTGAGGAGCTGGTCGCTTAGTTTAGATACAGATCTAATGTCACTCACTCTTTTCAGCATTTAGGATGATCCCATACCCGTTAGAAAAAGGTCATCTTTTCTATCCCTACCCGAGTTGCACAGAAACAGCAGACAGAGAACTGTTGCCAAGTAAGTGGTTTCTAAGCAGTAAAGATAATAAAACATAAGCTAAGGACATGTTCAGTTTGTGGTATTCTGTATTTACCTTACTGTGGTATTTTAGTTTGAGCTTCCTGTGAAGGGGATTCAGCTGTTTGTTGATGTCCCTCCCAAACGATCCTGAAGCACTTGACGTGTGTGCGGTAGAATGTTAATTGATTCTGTAATAACAGAAGTCCTTCGAAGATAAAGTTTGTGTGTGGTACATTCAGACTTAAGTTTGGGCAACTTTGAAAACAACAGAATGGATCAGTTCTTTCAATTACTTTTAAAAGAAGTCATGGATTTGGCTGCTGTCATAGAGAAGCCGTTTCCTTTTGGTGAGGAATAAATGCATTGTTCAGTCCTGCATTCAGGTGTCTAGCAGAACCGTGATCCTACGGAGAATCCCCGGTTAATCGATAGCTTTGTAGATGCTGTATTGCTTCCTGCCATTAATTCATTGGTGCACATTCATCTGCTGGACAGTTGCGGATTTATGCTAATGCTTGACGGTGAACAGTAAGTCATCTCCAACTGCCCATTACTTCAAGATTACTTCAGGATGCAATTATGAGCCTACCTATTTTTTTCTTTAGGTAAGGCAAACGAACTAAAGCACTCGGTCCGATGCTTATCGCATTTAGGAAAATAACATTAGGTAGATTTGTATTGGACTATTAATTGTGCATGTTAATAGAATTCCTTTGGGAGTGAATTTCTACGTTATGAAGAAACGCAAGTCCCGTGGGACTGGAAAGGGCTACTGCAAAAGCAGCATCAGACCCACGGAGACCACAGCTGTGGAAAGGAAAACTACATATACGTGTTTCTATTTAAAAGCCTGAAGTTATATTTAAAATGTGTAATTTAAATTTGCCCCTAGACTGCTTTAAATTACTCATTTCACACTTATGCAGGATATTGCACAAGGAATTCCTTGGTTAGCGACTAACCCTAAATTGTCGACTTCCCAGCATAATTAAACACCAACACATGCAGATATTTCAACACGATCACTCACGCATTCCTGTTATGTTTTAAATATAAAACTACCCATAAATAAAATCATCTTAACACTTTTATTGCAGTACTTCCTTGAGAAATCTTGACACTTATTTTTTTAAATTTATCTATTTATAATAATGTTGGCCAAATTAATGATTCAAAAATCCTGTATTGGCCTAACTAGTAACAATTCCCAAATGGCTCTAAACATATAGAATTATCTTTGGTTGTCTCAGTCTATTTTGGATTTGATCTTAATTTCCCGATGTAGGAAAATCTAGTGCAAATAGAATCTGTCCCATTTTTTCTTTTTTTTTTTCCCTTACATTTTCCTGATGTAGGTTGGGACTTTTCCTAAATTATATAGCTCAGTGTTTTAAAAATCAGGTGTGGGAGTTTCTACGTAGTATAAGAGCTGAACAGTGTTCCATAGGAAACGAGGGGTTTCTTTGGTTGCTCAGCAGAGGCGCGTGGTGCTCGCGTACGCGTCGTGGCCTCGCAGGGCTGGTTGCGTGTTAGGAACAACTGATAATCTGTGGGATAACATAAAACACCTCTGATGGGCATTAGACATGGAACTCCGAATGGTCTACCCAGTTGTGCTCCAAAGTCACGTACTTGAAAGTGAAGCAGAACCCAAGTGCTCTGCCACTAAGGAGTCACAACGGCACAAGCCGCGTTTGCCGGGCTTGTAGAACGATGGCTTTCTGTGTGCCAACACTGAGAAACAGTAACTGAGAGGGTGAAGTGTCTCTTTCCTCCTCAGGCTTCAGTTTACTGCTTCTCAAAAGCCAAAAAAGTATGAGATGAAAAACAAATACAATAAAAATGAATACAATTGTATTTCTTGTTTTCCAAAAAGGCTTACTTCAATTTTGATGCTTATGTTAGATTTTAAAAACAGCTTGTCGAGAAGTGTGCAGTCCTTTCGTAATTACTTATGTCTGTAGACACTATTTTTTTCTTCATGTAAAAACCCTTTAAAATCATTGGATGAAAGTCAGAGCTGCAGGTATTCAGCGCCAGTAAGTAATTGCCTATTCACCGAACGGGTCCTCAGCTGGTAACCAGTAGTAGTGTCTTGAGTGCTGAAAGCCCCATATGCCCGCCCTTGGCCCGTCTAATCGCCTTCTTTTGATTTTGTTACCACAGATTGGAAATTGCAAGGAGCTGCTATGTACAGAATTTATAACCTGGTCCCGGTACTGTTTTCTTTGAGGTCTACTCTGTCGGCTGCTCTGAAAAATGTACTGTAGCCTACCAGCCAGAAATCTTTGAAAAGTATTAAGGAGCTACCTTGCACATATATGTAACACGATGGTTGTTTTGTACTTGCTGAGCTGCTTATAGGATGAGGAGATGCGCTGTTCTCTTCAGATAACAGGATTAATGCTTCAGAGGCTTGAAAACACCCGAATTGTTTGAACTGGTCTGGGTAATTCTGACAGCTTGTGAATCTTACAGTTTTTCCCTCTGTCCTGTTAGCAGAGCAGGTACCAAAACCTAAGCCTGATGAAGTGCTTTAAAAATAAAGCCCATGCAAGTGAAAACGAAGATTGGGAAGAGGAAGTTGTAATGACTATTAATAACGAAGAAAAGCATTTAACATAGGGGAAACATTTTTGAGAGGTTGAAGTACTGGGCCCTAGCATGTGCTGCACACTGGTCTTGAGTCCATGCGTATTCCTCCTGAAAGTCTAGAACCGAGTAACAAACTGTGTAAATCATTCAGAAAACTGTCCTCAGTTACCAATGCCAATATTCTTCATTTGTTTTCCTTTCAGCATTTCACGAAGTCTCCGTTTACCCACAGAAGGAACTTCCCTTTTTCATCCATTTCACAGCAGGCCTATGTTCCTTTTCGGCGATGCTCGCTCTCCTTACGCACCAGTTCCCGGAGCTGATGGTCATTTTTGCTAAAGCTGTAAGTGGTGTCTCTCTCCGGGGCGTGCTCAGGCAACCGTGGGAACTCTGGGAGTTTTGAGGTCCACGGTGCAGTCGGCTCTAGTCAGTCTCATGCTCCTGGGGCATGAATTATTTTATCTCCCTTTGTAAGAATCTAATTAGTGACAAACGCTGGTTGAAATTTGGGCAAAATGTCTATTTTGACAAGAAGGAGAACTTTTACTATAACATACTGTGGCTTTAATCTGCACTCTTATGGCGAGAGCAGCTTTTCAGCACCAGAGAAATTTTGCCACAGGGCGCTGTGGTGAGTGTGGATTTTATTCTCATAGAAGTGGAAGACTGCAGTGTGAGAGCCTCAGAAAATGAATCTGTTGACTGGAGATTTTGAGAAGTGAGTGAAAGGCAGGCCAGACTGCAGACAAAACGGGTTTTTGGTGAGCACTGGAAACCAATAGCATGATGTGAAGGGAACGGCTGAGAACAGAGGTAAAGTAGCTGTTAACTTCCAGGCCAGGTTCAGAAGTTGGTTAGCTGTCACGTACCTTTTGGGAACTGGACCGATGGCTTTGTATCTCATCTGGTTCCAGTTACTAGGTGGAGAACGTGTTCAGTGACCACAGTTCTGTCATCTGAGTACCTGTTCAAGGATAGAAATTGGACTTGACAGTGGCAGTCGGGCTTCTAGCTAGATACGCTTCTAATCCGTGCTGCTTTAAATACACCTGAATAGGGCTGCCCTTGCGCCATTTGCTCCTACGCCTGCCTGCCCTGCGCATCTCCTTTCTCCCTCCCTCCGCCCTGCTCTTTCTAGGGTTTCTTTTCCTTGCTTACCTGTTAGCATTGCTGCTGGCTGGAACCTTGTCATCTTTCCCTGGGCTCCAAAAGCTGTGCTCTCCTACTCCGACCAGGAGATGCTGCGCCGGCAGCTTCCCCTCCCCACTTCTCAAACTAAGCCGTGCAGTGTGTTTGGCCTCTAGTGAACTGTGGATCTCCTGCAGTAGAGCGGACTGGCAAATAAAGAGCTCTGAACTCTCAGTGAATCAGTTATTCTAGCTTTGCTAGTCAAAACACAGGGTGAGAGGCGTTATGCTTTCTTGCTGTTCTAATGCGGCAGGTAGCGGAGACCCGGGAGGTGAGCCTGTTTTCTTAAGAGTACTTTCTTCCTAAAAGCGTCGGCTTTGCTAGCGATTCTGGTCTACAGTGTCCCAGTCATGCAGGTCTGAGAGTGGGGCCTCATTTCTACCCAGTTCTGTTGATCTTTATGTTGGAAAATGTAGTTGGACATGCCAGTGACAAATTTCAGTGCTGCTCATAATTGGCTGGGTTCATAGTAACTAGGGTCTAACTATCTGCTTGATTAATTCTGTAAGGATTGCATTAGCAAAGTTGTATGATTTCCAAAGAGATACAAGGTCAAATGTTATGCTAACAAAGAATTGCTTGGTGAAGTTCTCTCTGCTGGGTTTCTTGAACCAAAAAAAGACTTTGTACGAGTTAGTTGGCTTTGCGTAATGGCATTTTGAATGTCAAGTGGTGTGTCCAAATGTGGGGGGAAAAATCCCAGGGTTTGGTCATTTGGCAGTGTGTTTATTTCGCTTATTTTCTGTAGCAAAGGATGGAGAGTGTCTATTCCACTGAAGAGATGATGATCAAGAAGCACACGTATTGCCGTATCATTCCACCAGCCGAGTCCCGGTGGTGGCAGGCCCAGACAAGGAGGTTCTTGCCACTTCCCGTACTGGTTTAATACTGGCAAAAGTGGAAACTGTGTGTTGAGATAAACAGACAAAAAGTGAATTCCGTATTCATCTCTTGAGATTGACAGCCGAGAAGGAAATACCATCTCCCACGATTCTGCTGGTTTAGATAGAATTAATGTTAACTCCCAATCATACTCTAATGACCAATAGTCTTCCTTATTTTAATTATTAGATCATTGTACGCTTGATCCCATTCCTGATGCTTTCAGATGCATTCAGAAAACTTGCAAGAAATAATTATATTAAATACCAAAGTAACACTTCTGATTTTATTCATTGTGTTCAGTGTTTTAACTATAGATAATGCTGTGATGGCTGCTAACACTTTACAAAGTATTCTCTCTCCTGTTATGGATGTATGGGGCAGCACTAGTTGAATTTTCGTATGGAAAATGGAAGTTTACCTTCTATTTAATGACACTCACCTCTGCATCCCGGAGTACTGTAATGACACAATTATTATTTGCTGGATCTAGTGTTATATCTGCAGGTAATTCCAGTGCTTTAAGCTCTATACACGAATTTTTTTTCCTGTCTATTTCATTATTTCAAGTATTTTTTCACGATACTGTGCTTTACCTTATTAAATATAGTAACGTAAGATGATAAAGTTCTAGATGGTAGATACCTGGAGTGCTTTGGCCTTAGCAAAAAACAATACAAAATATATTTCCTACAAATTGTTGAATTTCCAACAAATCCAGAACACAGTTTTCAGAATGACAGTTGGAAAATACTGCATATGTGGAATTTTTCACTGTAAATCTCTAAGTGACTTATAAATATGACTCCTTAGATTACATTTCAGTTGCTTCTTAATCAAACTGTTGTTTCCAGTAATTGAATCTACAGCAAACTGCATGCCTCCAAAGGGTTTTAAGAGGTTGAATACCTTTCTATTGACTTGAAAAGTCTGAGTTTACATATTTTCATTTGTTAGTGCTTGAGTTTGTTTCCTCCATAATAAATCACAGCGTAAACCTTGGCAAATTGCTAAAAATATTCCAAGTGGCCAAAAATCACAAGGAAGCTTTTGCTGGTTCCAATGTATACAGTGTAATCCAGCGTCGGCAGCGAGCGGAGCGCGGGCAGGGGCTGGGAGCGCGCTGACCGGGGCTGGGGGCAGTGCTGCCCCCCCCCTCCCTGGCCTCAGCACCGGGCGCCGCGGGGATTTTCGGTGTCTTGCACAGGTTTGCAGGCACCAGGCGCTGGTGCTGGCAGATGTGCTTCGCATCCACGGGTGCAGTTAGAGCCAACTGTGGCTTGTTCGTCCTCTTGCAACCCGGAGTTTGGCTATTCTTTGCCCAAGGGCAGCTGTAGGGTGTGAGTCAGTGGCGGTGAGCACAGTGGGACGGGCAGCGGCAGAGCGCTCCGTACGCCCCGCGGTGCTGGTGGGAGCTCGGCCTCGCTGTTTGTTTCAGCCAGATTTCCGATCTCGTGGAGAATCACTCTGCTCTTGATCATCAGAGACAGCTCTGTTTCTTAAGTAGGTGCCGCTGAACGTTCTCAGTAAGGGCAGAAGGGGGGAGGTACGCAAAAGGGATGACAATCACCTGTACAGTTCACTGAGCAAGCTGAAAAATACTCTGTTACATAAAACAACTTCTGTTGAAACTGCGGACAAAAGGGTCTGATTGGTGAATTTTTATTTTTTAACAATTAGAAAGGTGGAGAAGCGGGTAGCTCTATATCGTCGTGCAAAAGCGATGTTGCCCAATTCCTTCTGTAGTACCTTGTAAAGACACGGAGAAGTCTGCCGTCAAGAAACCTAGAGATGCAGAGTGAGAGTGGGCACTGTAAAGTCTTGTCAGAAGTTCCTGAAAACAGCCAACATATTTACCTTCCAAACAAATCAATCCCATTTTTTAAGTCCGAACCTTATGTTACTGGAATAGACCAGTATTCGTTAATATTAAAGTGTTGAAAAAATACTGCAGCAGTGTTCGTGCTGAATCCTGCTGAAAATAGCTTCCTTCTTCAGAGAACTGGACAAAATCCGAAGACTGTCCGTGTTCCAAAGGGTTTTGATATGGATCGCTTGGTATTTTCACAACAAAGAAAGAAGTCATGGGACTTAAATTAAAAATTGGCTAATTCTTATGATTGCAAGACTGGAAGAAAACGTTTCTCATTCTGGTTTTCGGCAGCTCCCTGGTAGAGGATTCCTTGCCGTTTTGCTGATAGCAGCCATCTAGAGACAGAAAATAGGACTAAACAGAGCCCCGTCTGGCAAGTCCTGCTTTCTGTGACACTCTGCTTTACTTTCTGAACAAATCCCCCTACCACTTTCCCAAAGCTCATTAAGTGAGACTGGAGAATTAACTTTTTAGCCAGCTGCTGAACTTTTCATATTTATAAACACTTGAGTCTTTTGCTTATCTAAGAGAAAATGTGTATAGTTTGGAGATGTGCACTTCCCTGCCAATGTGCAATGAGTGGTTCTACACTTCATAGAAAAAAAGCCTGAAGTTTCCTGTCACAGCTGAGTGTCGATGCCAAGGGCAAAGGTTTCTTGCCTTGCTAATCTACAACTTAACTCATGCACTTAATGTGAAGGTGCCACACGCAGACAGGCAGGGAAGAAGCTCGCTGCAATGAAAAGTTCCTGCGCTGCTGTGAATGTTATGTTTTAAAAGCCTTTTTAATGTAATATTTGAGGTTATGATAGAAGCCAGGAGGGCCAAAGTAAAGCCCTCAAAGTAAATGAGTCCTGTCACTGCTGCCTCGTGAAGAGCGGGTTTGTACGAGGATAACACGAGTCCCGGCGGAATACTCGGGGGATGGGTTGAGAAGGTGCAGGGGAGTTTGCACCATTTGTTTTAGCCTAATCTTCATTTCTGGAACTGTTTAGATGGCATCTAGAATATGGATCCTGTCTGGGAGCACGGGCCGGTCTTGGTGGATGGTCTGTTCAGTTTTCACACGTTTGAGTTGATGACCTATACGTATTCCATCCCCGAATACCTGAGAAGATCCGCTGCCCTTGTCCCCGCTGGGGTCAGCCCGGAGAGCGCAGTGCTGGGGGCAGCGGGCAGAGCCGTGGCGCAGAGCCGTGGCGCAGAGCCGTCGCGCAGAGCCGTGCCGTCCTAACCCTCCTGCTTCCGCCTAGGTGCTGCGGGTGCTGTGGCCCGTGAGTGCTCCCAGCGTTCTGGCCTCCAGCTGAGACACCGTGCCGCGGGGCGCAGGGGTGAGTGGACAAGGCTGGAGCCGTGGCTTCCAGGGGTTTTTTTTTTTTTTTTGCTTTTTCTTGGGTAATGTTTAATGTTTACTATAAGCCTATTTCGTGGCATCAACATTGAGGGCATCCTAGCTCTGTTGCCTTGAAGGACAGACAGAGGGTGGGTTTTTGTTCATCCCTTGAGCCTGTAAAAGTCCATCGGTTTTGAAACTGATCTGATTTTTTGTTGTTGTTGTGTTCTGTTTCTTCCAGTGCTTTGGGACTCTTCTTTCACCCTTCAGCTTCATTATGGAGACATAGAGGTCCTCCTGCTGTCCTGTCCCTGGCATCAGCAGACCCCAGTGTGACTGGAGTGTGCTTTCCACGATGGTTTGATTTTGTTCTCACAAGTCTCACCCCGGTGTTTCGCTCATCCCTGGGGATGGGGGTGAGGAAGAAAGCGGTGCTGTTCAAACTGGTATCTTTGACGGGCTTCCATGTTGGTAAAGGTGCTTAACATACGAATTTCTTCTTTGGCCTTAGTCTGTAATCGTCTAAGAAAATAGTTTTTTGTTGAGCAATACCTTGTTGCTCTCTTAATCACTTGTACAACTGGAAGCTAATACTTCCTCTGTAAGAAAGGAGAAGACACAAACTGAGCAGATGTTTGGAATATTGATGCTTCCTTCTCAGCTGCAGATGCACCAGATAATTGGCTTAGATTTCATTTTATAAGCCTTTTTCAAAATATTTGTTAACAGCAAAGTATGGTTCTGCTTTCTTTATTAAAAGGTTGCTTCCTAACACATTGAATTTGTTGACTTCTTAAGCGTCTGTTTAATATAGATTATAGTGTGAAAGCAAAGAGTTGTTTCTTCTGTATCCTATAAGCTTGCGTTATGGGAGGAAATCGCAGTATAAACTGTGTTTCATATTGTTACTTCTTTAGATTTAATTGTGCATCTTTTGTCTTTCAAACCACTTTGCCTTGAAGAACAAGAGGGTTTCTGAAACTGCCAAAAGCGGTTGTGGTATCTGCATGGGAGTCTTTGGGAGACGTGAACTTTCAAGTGTTAGTCCGAAGTACTGTCATTGTTGATATCAAGACTTGAAGAGAACTGAGATGTGGAGCCCTCTTCAAAGGAATTGCTTCACATACGCACCCGCCACAAGGGTTTGTTTACTGCAAAGGTGAAAAGATGGCTGTGGCAGCCAAGTGGTTTGAGGTGGTGGGTGCGACCTCCATTTCCACTCTCCCCCATTAGAGAAAACGTCTTTTGCAATTTGGGTCTGCTGCTCGGTACTGAGGAAGCAGAGTCATGTTAGCCAAGGCTTCTTAAAAGTGGAAATGATTAAAAAAAGCACAAGCTTGTGGATAAATGCTCATTCTGAGCACACAAAAGGTTGTCCGTCATCTTATATTTTACAGATAAACACATATACTTACCTATAATAACTATGGAGATTTTACATGTTTAATCTTCACTGGTCTTTGTGAAGGACTAATGTAAGCCGTGATGTCAATGGCTTCTTTCAAAGGTGTTGTAGATTATTCTATTTACTGAATCCTGGATGGGAGAAGCTTGCTGTAGCCTACTCTGTTTTCTGAAATAATACCTAAATCAATCAATTACAGGTCAATTTGAATTGACCTATAATCTATCTTGACGCAGAAGCCTGCAAATTTTTTTTCTCCAAATCCTTCTTTACCTCGTAAACAAAGTACTGCGACGTGGACAGTCACCTGTGCATCTCTTCAGTGTAGCTTATCTGTAACTGGTGGAGAGGAGACACACGTGGTCAGGTAGAAATGCCATTGTTACTTTCCACTGTGTATTTCTATCGACTCGCCTTTAATCCAAGTTAAATACTTGAATTCATTGAGGAGTCAAGAGGGAGCCCTACAGAAAGGTACTACCAAATTTTTTTGAGTTGCCTAACTACTAGTAGGTAATTTTCTCAACTTTCTTTCCAGTTGAATGTACGCCATCGGGGCTGTTTCTCACTGTGGAATCATCGTGGTGATTAATAGATATGTTGTGTTCATGTAATTTCACTTCTTGGGCCGCAGGGGCCCATAAGGTAACCAACCTAATGCTTTTTAAAGTTGAACATTTTCCAGCATTTGTGTGGGGTTACAAATGAAGCAGTGCCTCCCATGCATCATCCCAAGAGCTGCTTTCTTTCACTGTCCGCCCCTGACATAGCAGTAACAGACAGGGGATGGGCTTACGCTGAAAGTATAGCTGGCAGTAGGCTGGGTAATGAAAACCTGCCTGTCTCTCTAGAAGTGCCAGTAATTCTCGAGGAAGGAGGAGCTCTCGGTAGGATTTCCTAGCAGGAGTGCTCGTGCTTTAGAGGAACCTGCCTTTGCCACTGAGGAGCAGGGACTTCCCACCTATCTGTAGCGGAGTAACACCGTATCGGTCCACATGCAATTAAATTGCATGCATGTACATATATATAAAAGACAATTATGACTTACAACAGATAAGTGTTGATTGTTGCCATTTCCCTGAGACATGCGCGAGGGTGACCTTACAGCCGGTGGGATGGCAGAAGCCTGTTAGTAGACTTCTCGAATTTTCCCTTCATTCAGAGTAGGCAGTGGAAGTTAAGGAACTCAACAATCAGCGTTTATTTATATACCTGATGCCCGTACGGGTGTGTGTAAAACAGGGTAGTTACAGTCCCTGGTTCATTGCGGCAGGGTCTGAGGGTGGGTGGGGGGGGTTCCTTTCTGGGTTTTGTTGCTCGCAGTGTCTCACCGCGTTACGACAGATCGGTTTTTGATGGGAATGCCCCGGCAGAGGAGTGCTGCGTTTCTTCCTGCCAACGGCTTACTTTTCTAGAAGTGATCTCCAAAAAGGACCGAAAGGGAAGGAAAGAGGGCGGTGTTATCACAGACAGTAAAGCTATTGTTTGTGAGGCAATTAAGCAACTAAATTCTTGGGTGAATTTGTCTGTCTTGCCACTGATTTTAATGAGAAGTGTCTAAAGATGTGTGTGGATCGGGACTTCTATTGCATATGCATCTGGAGAGATCACATAAGCATGATTTGTTATCTTGTTATTGAAACAGAACTTCCTAATGTTGGCTGACTTTAAATGAGGCATTTGGAAGCCAGTAGCTAAATGCTGTTGGCTATTTGATGTCATTTTGACTCTAATCCTTTGAGCCTGACAGGTGTCCATCGGGGGTACTGCTCCGCTGTACCTACTTTGCAAGGACGCGGGGCCGAGCCCAGCCCGCGCGTCTGCAGGGCCCCCGCCAGCCGCCGCTCTCGCAGGGTCCTCTCCTCCAGAGGCGGTGTTTGTACGGAACAGCTTCCAAGGGGTAAAACTTTCCACTGGCTATTGGCGCTATTACAACAATAAAACTCGTAACGCAGCGGTGAGGCGGGTTAGACTAATACATATTTCTGGGTAACAGGGTCTGCTCTTGGCGACTCCAGTTCCTGGGGGCTTATAAACCACATCAGGGTTACCCTCTAGGGAATGAGCCCTCCTGCAGTTACCACGCTGCGAGCCCTTCCTTCTTTGACGCGGGGGATAGGTGCGTGCGTTACTAGCTTTTATGCGTGTACCCATGTGGCAATAGGACTTCTCATGCCGTGGGGAACCCTGGTCACGGAGGTTACGCTGCCAAATGCCTAGTGGAGACGGTCGCCCCTTGGCCCTGGTGCTGCGCTGGAGTGGTTCTCGGCCGGGTTTGTCGCGGGCCGGTTCCCTTCCCGCAGCCCCTCCGGCGCGGGCCAGCGCTGTTTATTCCCTATTCCTCGTCCTGGAATTGTTGTGAGGGTGCCAAGGCTCGTAGATCCATGACTCTGAGCAAGGCAGGGTTTAAAGGTCATAGTCAAGACCATTAATAACAAGGTGCAAACGGCTGGTTTATATGTAATGTGAAGCTTTTTACTTATTTCATTTTTGCACTTTGGGGGCTCTGTTTGCTTATGGAGCTCTTGGTGTCTGGTACCTATTTAGGCTGAGAGCAGGCAATTGGGTTCCTTCAGGCCTTCAGAGGAATGCAGAAAATTGTTCTCTGGTGTTGTAATTCTGCTGGGATAACTGGAGCTTATTTGTCTCACTACTTATTAAATGCATACTTGTCTTGAGCTCCTCTTCTTTTTTTTTTTTTTTTTTTTTTTGGAGAAACATTGGGTGAATCCCAAGGACCACAAGTGAGAGGAAGATTCCAGGGGGAGGGGGAGAGAAGTGCCTGCACCTCTCTGCGAACTGCATCATCCGCCTCCGGTGCCAGCGGGATGAAGAGGTTAAACATGAGAGCAAACTCCCTTGGAGAAAAGGAGACGTACGTACGGGGCTGGTACAGACATCAATTAACGCTGCCCTTCCCCTGCCCGGAGATGGCACACGGAGGGGAGATGCGCCTCCCAGACCGCCCGTGCATTGGGGCCAGGGGCCGCCGGGGGCTGTGCGGCGTTCCAGGATGGGACCAGTGGTGGAGGCAGGGAGCAGATGGGCACTGGTGCGGTATTCTTAGCAGAGGGCAGTGTTGGCAGCAAGGGCAGGGAGGGCGGCGGGTTCCTGCTCTGCCAGCCCCCGTGTCGTGCCCACCTTGCCCTGTTCTGCTCTTAAAACGGGCAGAGAGGCTCCTCCTTCTCTCCTGCCGTTAAGGCTGTTTGGCCGCGTAGGTGACGTACGAGCTGTCCGATCTTGTGCTCGCAGGTCAAAAATCTAAACATGAGGTGACGTGGTCGGTAGCAGTCACGGTGGGCTCCTGGGTGCCGTCTTCTGTGGTCTGAATTCTCCCCCCTTTGAGAAATGGCGACAGAGGGGAACGGCAGCTCCAGTTCCCCGCTCGCCTCTGATCTCCCGGCCCCCTCCTCCCCTCCCCGCTCCCCCGCAGCGCGGTGTGCTCTGCGCGCCCCAGCCCTCAGCGCCGTGGGACGAAGACTGTGACCAGGGATGCTGCTCACGGCCTTGGAATTTTCCTCATTTCCAGCTTCCATTGTTGTGTTGTGCTTTTTGGTAGGCCCTTCGGTGAGTGTGGTCACTGGGGACAGGCAGATAGCACACCCACGCTTACTGCATGGCTGAGGCTGCGCCCACCGCGGTGAGCGTGTTTCTCCATCGGGGATCTTCTTGCTTTGGCTATTTCTGGATGGTGACATTTTCCTTTTACTCTGGATGCATCGAATTGTGCAATCACAGCGCAGCCTCGTCAGCTCGGACCCTCCTCTTAAGAACCTCTTGATTTCTTTTCTAATTTGGCCACAGGCTATCATCAGTTATAAAACTGTGACACAGTGTGTGACTATTGCATTCTCCCGCCTTGACTCACGGGCTGAGATTCCAGAGCAGCAGCCCCCCTGCTGCTGGCTGGCGCTGCGCTGCGCTCCCTGACTCGGCGTCGCTAGTACGGGATGGGGGAGCTCCCACGCAGAGCTTGGCGGGTTATGCAAATTTAGTGAAAATGCCCCAATAAATCTGTCCCTGAGCTGGCCCCGTCACAGCAGATGCCCCCCGCGCACGCTGTCGCTCGCCCCGGTACACGAGCAAAGCCGCCTGCGTGCGAATGCGATGGTGGAGAGAAGGGGCCGCCGGCAGCGACCGGGTGTAGCTGAGCACTGTCGGAGCTCCGAACCTGGATCGGTCCTGGCACTGCGTCCCTCCGTCCAAAGGGGGTGTCCCCCGGGCCGAGGCCCGCTCTCGCTCCCACGTGGGTTAGGAGAGAACTACCCTGCCTTTGCGTGGATCCCGTGTTTCCAGAGCCGTCTGCCTTCTCCCGTGCGTCCTGCCCAGCTGCTTTGGAGGTAATGTATTCAGAAGCTCATTAAGCAATTGGTTCTGCTCCTTGTCCTTGGGTTCAGGCATGCTTTGGACTGGAGGATGGATAATTAGAAGATGATCTTGCATGAAAGGCGCCCTCCACATTTCAGGCAGATTACTGAAGAGGGGTTTGTGAGAGGAACGGAGTGTTTCCTGACGAGGCTGCAGCCTTCATAAACGTTTCTAGATGGAAAACATCTGCTTGCTGAGGATGAGTGTGCTGGAGGGGAGCTTCGGTAGGACTCCTCTGCGGGAAGGCATAGAGCAGCCTGAATTTCCCTCAGCCCGCGATGGGACGACGTCTTGCACAAGCGCTGGGAGTTAGCTCTGGCTAACCACCGCAGTCCTGATGCTCAGGCATTCTGCTTGTGCTAATTGCTTGTTAATAAACAAGAAGCAAGCGTAGTTTCGCATGGCCCTTTGCAGAAGAAACGCTCACCTCTCCTGTCGGACAGACTGGAGCCTGTCGGGCTCCTCCACGGCTGCTCTGGTGACACCAGTACCTGCGTCGGGGTGTTTTCGCTGCTGGGCTGGGACAGCGCTGCGGAGCGTTGGTTGCCATCTCAGCCGTGGTTATTCTACGGAGTGCTGAAGGTATCCCGTCTTGGTATCTCGGTGATGACACGGGGAGGGGGGCAGCCTATAAACCCAGGACAACCTGTCCTCGGGAGTTCTCTCCTTTATTTTAAAATGTTGAACATCTGCATTGAAAGGGAAGAGATATTTTGGCAGCAGCCATTGATTAAGGTGTCACTTGT
>NW_009649168.1:646080-652300 GCF_000708025.1 Charadrius vociferus | reverse complement strand
AGGGCTGCTCGGGTGACACCAGTCCCTGCGTCGGGGTGTTTTCGCTGCTGGGCTGGGACAGCTGGTTGCCATCTCAGCCGTGGTTATTCTACGGAGTGCTGAAGGTATCCCGTCTTAGTATCTCGGTGATGACACGGGGTGGGGGGCAGCCAATAAACCCAGGACAACCTGTCCTCGGGAGTTTTCTCCTTTATTTTAAAATATTGAACATCTGCATTGAAAGGGAAGAGATATTTTGGCAGCAGCCATTGATTAAGGTGTCACTTGTCAGGTGGGCCTACAGCTCTGCTCCGGAGCAGTATTTCTGCTGGAGGACACCTCCCGGGGGTGCTCTGGAGAGGAGGCAGCGTTCCCCGACGGCTGCCCTCGGCTCCCGGGCACTGCGTCCTCCCAGCCCGCGGAGCGTGTCCCGCTCTGGGAGTGGGAGGGAGGGAGGTTTGGATTGATTGCCGAGGGGGCAGCATTTTTTAAAGCCTGTCGTAAATTGATGGTAGGTGGAGCGGTAATGAAGATAAATGAGGGAGCTCTTCCCGGTAGATTAGCCTGTGTGCTGACGGATGCTGTGCTACGGCTTGAAATGCCTTTGGCCTGGCTCAGACCTCCCGCTCACCTGCCAGCACTCCTCGGCACAGCTGGGACGGAGCAGATCTTCGGGGAAATCGCCCCCCCTTGAAATTCAGAGGGCTTCGGAGGGCCTGGGGTGAGACCCGGGAGCCTCCCAGGTAAACGTCAGCACGAGGTCTGCAGGAGCAGAGGGCGGGAGGTGCTGCTCAGCCCTCTGCTGCTCTCGCTCCGGGGTTCGAAAGGGAGACGGTTTCATTCTGTGAGGAAGGCGTTGGGCAGTGGGGAGGTGCGGTTCCCGTAACTGTTTAACACTCTGTTAAAACGTCACCTTTTTGCTTGTCGGTGGCTCTGCGGCAGCTCTGCTGAAGGTCCTTTTTCTGCACGAGCGATCTCGGTGGTCGGGCACGGAGTAAAGTGCTCTGATCTGGCCCATGGCACACTCTTTAAATTCTTTGAGCTGTTCTCATCAAAGCAGTTTTCAGAGCGGTTTTCTCTCACCCCTTAAACTAATATTTCTAGGGCCACTGGGTAAAATCCCCGCTCAGAGATGCTCTTCGTGCAGTAGCCGATGGGTGGCTTAGGACCAGAATAATCTTCTTCGCCTTAATCCCCTCCTGCCGCTCTGCCCTTCCCTCAGCTCGTGGCTGCAGCCCGCTCCGCTCCCTCTGCCCACACAGCTCGCTGCTCCTCGGAGAGCTTCGGCAGCTCCTCCTGCAGCAGCAGCAGCGTGAAAGCAGACCCGGTTAGAAGTATTTGCAGATCAATGTTACGGTTGACTTGTCCTTCCCCATTGTTGTTGTAAGCTTTTAACTTTTATGAGATCTTGCTTTGAGTGTGTGAAACGTCCTTACCTGCCCACCAGCACGATGATGATCAACATTAGGAAAATGACCATTTTTCCTGGGTCAGGAGGAGAGCATCCCCTGCCCTGGGCGATGGGCAGCCGCGCTCTGGGAGCGAAGTGTCGAAGCGTCCCTGTCAGCTTCAGCATGTGCTCCGCAATCCCAATGATTAAGGGGTTTTTCACCACGATCAGTTTAGTTTGTGGGTTCAACTGTATTACTTGTACATTAAGTCTGTTTGTGTGGACTGGTACCTTTCGACCAGGTATGGACATTAAATAAAGCATCTTTGTAATTGTTGCTCACCCAAGTTGGGGGGGAAAAAAGAATTGAGGAAATTTCTAAATGTGAGAGGAGTTTGTCTCTGTAACAGACCTACTGGCAGCTCTGCAGCCGCCCGTCCCTCCTCTCATCAGTTTTAACTGATAGTTTAAGTTTCGGGTGTTTGGTTTGCTTGGGATTTTTTATGGGCAAGATTTGAAACCTGACATAGCATGTCCTGCTCGACCCAGTGCTATGGCATCAGCAGTCCCAGCATGTGCTGCTGCTTACGAAAGATTCCCCGGGGCTTTGCACGCTGGATGCTGTGGCTGTGCGGGAAACAACAGCTAATTCCTGGGGGGGAGGTCTGTGCTTTAGGATCGCGGGAGCTGCAGGCAAGCATGGAATCACAGAAGGGTTTGGGATGGAAGGGGCATCGAAGACCACCCAGTCCCCCCCCTGCCCTGGGCAGGGACCCCCCCGACCAGCCCAGGTTGCTCCGAGCCCCGTCCAACCTGGCCTTGAACACCTCCAGGGATGGGGCAGCCACAGCTTCTCGGGGCAACCTGCCCCAGGGGCTCACCGCCCTCAGAGTGAAGAATTTCTTCCCAATATCTCATCTAAATCTCCCCTCTCTTAGTTTAAAGCCGTTACCCCGTGTCCTATTGCAACAGGCCCTGCTAAAAAGTTTGTCCCCATCTTTCTTCTGAGCCCCCTGTAAGTGCTGGAAGGCCACAAACCGGCAGAAGAAATACTGTGGGGGAAGTGCCCAACCGGGTGTGTAGGAATTCAAAAAGCAAAGAACATGATTTTCTGATACAGGTTTATAATGAACTTTGACTTAAAATAATAAGCAGTATACACAACATACAAGTGAGTTTTACAGAGACGCTGTTGTATCCGTTGACTTCAGAACCTACCAGTAAGTTCACAGGTTTTGTTTGCTTTCTCTAGCCCTCTGCGGCCGCCAGCATCGAGGGGCGGCACTCCTCTTCGTGCAGTCACTCAGGTTTCAGTTCCAGCTCACAGCTCCGCTTGTCACCTTGGCTGGGGAGACGGGGAAGCCTCGTGCAGAGGCTGCCCTTGCTCTGCGGGGTCGGCAGCGCGGCCGGGGCCGCTCGAGGGCAACGCGGGGAGCACGGAACTGTCTCAGGGGTTGGCAGCACCCTTCCTCTGGCCTTGGAAAAAAGTAAAAGCAAGAATGCTTTCTGCAAGAGGGGATTATTCTGAACTAGTGTTTTTTGCCGGTGAGACTTAACTGCAATGTAAATTCTCTGGGGAGGTGCAGGTTCCCTCAGCCACCGCCTCCCGACGCTCGGTCCTCCGAGTCCGTATGTGTCGCACCGTCCCTTTGCAAAGAGAACAATGGGCAACGGCAGTTTCACGGGTCAAGCAGGGACTGCGGACTCCTCCTAGGTAGGGGATTAGTTTTGCTGAGCAAATAGAAGGGTCCACGGTACCTCCTGGGAAATGTAGTCCTTTCTTTAGTGCTTTGCAGAATTAATTAAATAAAAGCCATGCAGTTGAACTACAGCTCCCAGAATGTCATGGCCCTCAGGGCTGAGGGGTTTAAAAAATTGCAAGGGGGGGTGGCAGTGGATTCTTCCCTCCGTGCTCCCGTCTCCTCAGGTCTGGTCCAACCACTCGGCCCGTTTCGGCGCTTTACACGTGTGCACGTCCACAGTGTCCTCGCACTCCTTGCAGCGCACAGCGCAGCACCAGTGGAACTTGCACTCGCACTTGGTGATGCGCGTGACGCGCGTGGTGTCGTACCCCCGCCCGCAGCACATCACCTCGCAGCCGTCCGTCCCGCGGGACATCTTGTTGCAGATGCGGCCGGCGGTGCCCAGGGAGCCTGGAGAGGGGAGCGAGAGCAGGTCAGCGTGTTCCCCCTCCATCGTGTTCAAATGCCTCCTCCGCCCCCCGCCCCGCAGTTGTTGGCAGTGCCAAGACTGGGCATCGGCCATGGAGACCTCCGATACGTCTGCCTTAGCAGCGGTGAAATCCAATTCCTGTCACAGCGCGTGCGACAGTGCGGTGCCACAGCGCAGCATCCGAAGGCCGGGCACGGGCTGCGGGGGAGAGACGCGGAGCCGTTGCCTGCTTCGGTGAGGGCACGGCTTGCAGTGAGCCTGGCCAGGGACGCCGCTCTGGGGACCCTCTGCGTGGCCCCGTCCTGCTGCGGGAGCCTGTGCCCGCGGCTGCCCAGAGCCCACGGGGACGGGGTGCCCAGAGCACACCCTGGGGCAGCGTGTCCCCACCGAGCCGGCTGAGCCCCCTCTGCTCGGGCTGAGGGCTCGCTGACGGGTGGCGGGAGCACGTGCTGCGTTCCCCACCGAGCCCCCACGGCTACTGCGAACCCCTCCCCCGGGGATGCTCCAGCCTGGGAAACCATTGACCTCCTCTGCTGGGGCCCAGCAGCCCTGACACCGCCTTCCCCGCTCTCGTCCCAGCCCGGGCTGCGTTCAGAGAAGCCGGCAGCCTGCTGCCCAAAACGGGCTCTTTAGTGCCTGTTTAAGGGAGCTTTGCTCTGCAGGAGGAAGGCTCTGAGGAAACGCTGCGCTACATCCATTGCAAGAGGCCTGATGGGTTGGGATCTTTGGTGTAAAGCCTGAGGATTTTGGACAAACCCAGTCCTGTCTGCGCAGGCGTGAGGTGCTGTGGGAACCCAGCGAGCACCGACAGCCGCTGAGGGTGTGGGTGACCCCCCACTGCGTGACTCCCCCACCGGGGACTGGGGCTGGTGGGAGCCGATGTCCCTGGGCAGCCCGACCAGGCTGGACTGGGTGGGAGCTGCTGGCCTGTCAGGAGGGGAGGAAGAGCCGCTTTTGAGCAACAACTGGAGCTTTGTTTTTTACCTGCTGACTTGTCCATCACACAGTAATCAGGTGAGTTCTCAAAATACACCAGATCTGTTTTCGTGGGCTTCCTGAAGTTCTTGTTGGCCACCGTGAAGCCAGTGCCATCCTGGTTCATGGTCACCTGGATGGCCCCGTTGTATTTCTTCCTTAGGTAATCCCCTGTTTTGCGAAAATCTGACATTGCCAGCCAACAAGTCCTTAGTGTGCAGGAGCCGCTGACCCCGTGGCATTTGCACTCCAGCTTCAGGAAACGCTTCACAGCCTGTGGGAAGAGGGATGCCATGAGGACCAGCAGTCACCCCGGGCATCACACATCGCGCCTGCGTCTGCTCGTCCCTGGTGCAGCTTGTCAGCCCTCGCCTGTGCGGGACGGGGCTCCCAACGGGAGAGGGGCATTGCGGACGGAGGACGCGTTCCCACAGTCACCGACGCCAGCATCAGCGAGGACACGTGCTGGCGGCAAAGGTAAGCAGGGCGCTGCCACCCCATGGGGCCATTCCCCAGGCAGAGCGTGCGGGGGACACCGGGAAGGCAGCGCAGGGTCCGGCCCCCGTCTGCAGCAGGACCTGCGCTCCGCGGCCACCCAGCGTCCCGCACCGCTGCCCGTTCCCGTGCCGGGAGGTGCCGGTGGGACGGCTGGCGGGGCACAGGGCTCGCAGCGGGGGCCGCACTCACCATCCTTCCGCAGCGGTTGTTGTGCAGGTTCATCAGCGCCCGGGCGTCCTTCACTTTCTTCTCCTTGGCGTCCACAAAAGCTTTGGCGAACCGGATCCCGTAGTTGATGTTGTCGCTGCAGCCGCCCCAGTCGAACTCCCCGCGCTCGTCCTTGGAGCGGCCCCTCTTGAGCGGGTCGCAGCTGCACGCCTTCAGGTCCCCTTGGCTGCACGCCCGCGTGATGGCGTAGACCACTCCGGCCGAGGAGATGGCGTAGACGAAGGCAGCCTCCCTGCTGCCTGCCACGGGGAGAGAAACGGGGATGGGGAGTGAGCGTGTGGGGCTGTGCTGGGTTCCCCCAGCCCGCCAAGGAGCGGGACATGGTGCGGTGGCACCTTCGTGACTGGGAGGGACACTGTCCTGCACATGGGGAAATCAAACCCAGTCATCTCTGCTGGCCGCCGAGTCCAGCCGTGGCATCCCTGCACCTTTCAGACTAAGGGGGATTTCGTGCTGACCATCAGGGCTCAGCAGCTCGGGGTGTTGGGCTGCTCTTAGGGCTGCCCCACCGGTCCCCCTCGCTGACCCACAACTCGGGGGCCACGTGGTGCTGAGAGGGCAGGACCAGCCGGTGCCCTTCGGCCCAGGCCACCTCCCTCCCGGGGCGATGCCAAGCGCGGGAGCTGGCGGCCACTCCGTCCGGGTTCAGCTTTCCCCACACAGCACAGCATGCCGCCCGCTATTTTACGTCTCTGGTTTGAGTTCACAGCTGTTTTTATAATGCTATAAAAGAAGCTGCAAATCAAAACCATGTTCATCTTCATTTTTGAGAGCCTTTGAAAGCAACTTCAAAGGGAGCAGAGCTCTCTTTGGGCCTCGCAGGATGGGGCTGTGGCGAGGAGCTTTCATCATTCCCCATGCTTCGCCAGGAGAGGACGCGGCGGGAGTAAAGGTGCCGTGGTGGGGATGGAGAGGCTGAGACCGGACAGGCTGCGGCATGGCAGGGTGAGTGCCGCGTCCCGGCGCGTCAGCCCCCTT
>NW_009649168.1:643227-645967 GCF_000708025.1 Charadrius vociferus | reverse complement strand
AGCGGAAAGGCTCTTCCAGCCGCCTTTGATTTGGAGACTGCGAGACTGGATGCGCTCCCGGGGTCCGCTCGCTGCCGGAGCCCTCCCGGGGGCGGCTGGAGCCCACCGTGCTGCTCCTGCTCTGGAACTGTCCCTGTCCCCATCGCGCCCTTCCTCCCTGCTCCTCGGGCACGTCCCCGCTCTTGCTGTACCCGTCCCTCACCTGGAGCGGGAGGTCCCTCCGGGGCAGGGGCTGTGCCCAGCGGGTCCTGCAGGGCTGGCGACTGCCCCGCAGCCGTGGTCCTCCTCCACCTCGGAGCCCGAAGCGAGGACTGGAGCCGCAGGGCTGCCGTGCCTCCCCTGCCATGCACGGGAACGGCCAGTTCCCACGTGAACGGCTGAGTCCTGGCCAACCCCGCTCTCCAAATATTTATATATCTCGTTACTGTTTACATATGAGCCTGTTCTCCGGAGGTGTCTCCTCCTTCCCCCTTCTCCCCCAGTGCTCCCCCTGCTCCATCTCATCTGGTGCAGCTATTTCAATTGCAGTGCTCTGCTCCCATTACTGCTTGATTAATTTACAGGGAAAGGCAAAGCTCTCCGAAGGGAGTAATCCAAGCCACCGGGCACGGCAGCCCGGCGAGAGGAGAGACTCTCCCAGGGAGACAAAGCGCGCGGCGCTGGGAAGGGGACGGGGCAGAACCTACTTCGCAGCATGACGCGGCCGAAGACGGTGTGGTCCCGGTCCAGGGTGCTGCAGTTCCAGCGGTGGTGCCGGAACTGGTGCTGGCACTCCCGGATCCACTCCTTGGCTCCCTCCCCGACCGACTGCATGATGTCGGGGTACCTCTGGCACAGCTGCCGCTGCTTGTTCACCAGCCCGGGGATGTTATCGCAGATCACCCTTGCGCCCAGCGCCCCGATGTACCTGCGAGAGAGAACGGCGACGCATTACTGTGCTGCCCGCAGACGGGGAGGGTGCGGGGCTCTGCCCCCCCGGGCCCTCACCCTCCTGGGGGGGCTTATATTGAAGCCTGCCTTTCGCTCTTTGCTTTCCAGCTGTGTCACAGCTGCTCTGGGCTCTGCCGAGGGCGTCCACCCGCAGCGGCGTGCCCGCCGTGCAGCATCCCCTCGGTGCGGGCGAGCCCGGGAGCCATGGGGCATGCCGCTCGCTGTGGTTCCGACAGGCAGGACACAGGGACAGGGCACTGCTGAGCCATCACAGCCGCTGGGCTTTGGTCTTTGTGTTTAACAAAATAACGCCGAGCTGCACCAGCCGGGGTGGGGGAAGCTCTGCTCGGTGCGTGCACGGCTGTGGCAGGGAGCAGCGGTCCCTGTGGAGCCCATCTCCCCTGGGAGACAGGCGGCCATGGGGGCTGCAAGTCGTGGGGCCCGTGGCCCTGAGAGCCCGGGCTCGCTGTGAGCTCCTGGGGCGGCAGCGGAAGAACTTGCTGATGTGCAAAACCTCTCTCCCGCCCTCTTCCCTGCATCCCTGCATCCCTGCATCCCTGCATCCCAGCCCGGCCCTGCTGAGTGCAGCAGGATGGAGCTGATGATGCTGGTGCTGGCACAGGCTCTGCGATGCCTCCTCCCCTGGTCAGGGCACACTGCGGGGACAATGGTCCGTGGCACAGGCACGCGTGCGATGCTCAGGTAGGGGAGAAAGAGGAGGAGGCTTCATCTCTTGTTGCTGCAGTCCCCGCTCACGCTGTGGTCCCCGGCTCCCTAGTCCTCCCTGGGCATCTCTTGCACTGGCGAACGTTTGTGATCGTGCCCTGAAGTTGGATAATAAGGAGAACTGCTCTGTGTCTCCTGTCCTGCCCGTACCCTGCCCGTACCCTGCCTGCACCCTGGTCCCCTCCCGCAGCGGAGGGCGGGAGATTGAAGCAGAAAGATAATGTGCAAACAGCAGTCTGGTGGAGCCTGGCTGAGCCCCACGGGCAGCCTTCCACGGACACGAGGGAGGGACCCCGTGCCCCGCAGCCGCGCACCAGCCCGGACAATGGCGGCAACATGGAATTTTCCATCCCCGTCCGCCCCTGCCTGTGCTGCCCGCTCGCCCCAGCCGGGCAGCAGCTGCGTGTGCCGGAGGATGATGTTTGCCACAGCACGTGGAGCTGTGATTCTGGCTGGAAAGGATGAGGTTTGGGTGGGATTCAAATTTTTAACCCCCCCCCCCAGACTGGAAGGAAGAACCTCCCTTTAATAGCAGTAAAAAGCAGTAAGCTTGGGCAGTATTTCATTGTCTCTCTCTGGCCGTGTTCTATCACTTCTATCAGCCCCAGAGAGAGCTCACAGGCTCAGGAAAGCCCTGCGAGCACACAAAGCAATGGGATCTGTTCCCTCTTTTAAAATGTTTTGTTTAAACGCTGGCAGAAGCACAAGGTCATCTCAGGCTGGAGCTGAGGATACTAAACCCGCCTGCCCATGGCTCTGCAAGCCCGGACACCGAGGGCCCGCCAGCGTCCTTTTCACAGGCTTGCTCGTCAGCCTTTCATCCTGCAGCAGCGGGACGAGGGAGATGGCAGAAGCCGTTTAGGAAAGAAAAGCCAACAGGAGCTCATCGAGCAATGCCGACTGTGGGCGTTTAATTGCCTCGCTTGTGCTGGGCTGCGAGAGCGGCTGGTTCCTGCCCGCCGTGCGCAGGAGCATCCCACCAGCTGGACGATGGCACAGGCCAGCGGTCTCGAGTGGGGATGCCGAGATTCCGTGGGGCAGCGTGGCTGGGGAACACGGCCCCGAATACGCTCTTCGCCACACG
>NW_009649168.1:640221-643021 GCF_000708025.1 Charadrius vociferus | reverse complement strand
GCTGCCTCCAGCGCTGCAGCACTGGTCCCCGGTACCGGCGGTGGGCTGTGAGCAGCGTTGGCCGAGGAGCTGCGCCCACGACGGGAGAGCGGCAGATAAAGCCCTGACTGACCCCATCCCCTGGGAGACTGAGATCAAGGAAAACCCTCCAGACAAGATAAACACCAGGCACTCCCTTTTTCACACTGAGAGCTAATTACTTCTCGTTAATTCTCCTGCCAAATACCCAGATCAGAGCAAACACTATCAGCAGGAGAAAGTGGAAGGAGAGCAGCGCGGAGGGCAGCGACCGCCGCGGGAGCCCCTCGCTGCGCAGGGTCCCAGGGCCCCGCCGGGGCCGGGCGCTGCGAACAAGCAGCGTATTCGCTGCAGTACCTACAGGCTCCATCCGAGGTTACGTACTGAAATGCGTCCCATGATCGCTGTGGCGTTGGAAAGTGGCACGGCACAACAAGGGGGAAAATTCCTCACGTGTCTTGGAAAGGCTGCGGTTATCTCGGCAGGACCGAGATCTTCCATTTCGTGAGAAATGCTCCAGTTGGGTTCAGTTACTCTGAAATGGAGCGAGACGAGGAACATCAGAAAATTCTGCCAAGCAGAATTTTGGGAGGGAAAAAACCCAAACATTTGTTTTGGATTGATTAAAGCATCCCTTCCGATTTTATTTCAAAAAATCTATGGCAGTTTAAAAACACTGAAATAGGAAAGACAATGGATGTTCCGAGAAGTCCCCAGCTGCTTTATCAGAACTTCATTTTTAAAAATGAATTGTGCTGGAAGTGGCAAATTTCTGTGAAATGCTGTACTCTTGGGGAATCTGCATTTTTACAGCAGAAAAAAAAAACAACCACCCAAGCCTTGAGTTCAGAGAAGTCTGTGAGAGGGAACTGCTCCTGATGCCGGAGGCTGCTCGGGGCTGGACATCGCGTGGTCAGAAGGAGCGAGGCAGGAGCAGCCCGCGAGCGCCGGGCAGGCGGCGGCGAGGGAGAGCTGGGAGGGAGTTAGCAATTAAGTGCGCGTGGGGATAACGATCCCCCACTCTGTCAGTTGGGATTCCATGGGATGCTGCCTCCTGCGAGGCCCTCCGGCAGTGCCTGCAAAGCTCTTCCATCGCCTGTTTGCTCAGCTCATGCCGAGGGACTGGCACCGATCCCTCCGGCCGACTTTGGCTGCGTGATGCTGCACCGTTTACTTCTTCCCACTGCCTGCAATCGCAAGCTTGCTGTATTTCCCACTTGCCGCATTATTTCCCATTTGCTCCCAGAGTTCTGCTGCCAGGAGGTGGGTGCGAGCCGCAGTGCTGCCACGCGTGGCACCGTACCTCTGCCCTCCCCTCCCGATTCCCTGCAAGGACCGATTGCGCAGCCCCAGCAGAGGCCGGAGACTTCGTCAACACAGGCGAGCGTCTTCAGAGCCCGCGAGGTAAAGCAGGTAAAGTGCTCCTCGCTGCCCGCCAGCCTCCCTCCTCTCTGCAAGTACCTCTCCTGCACGGGCGCATCCACCGGCGCAGCTGAAGCTCTTTCCCAACAGCCCGCGAGCGACGGCCGCTCCGATGCGCTGGGGAACAGGAGACAACTGTCACATGTTGGCTCCCAGTTGTTGTTCCTGTTCTAAGAGTCTGCTGACTTCCACTCTTGTAAACAAGGAGAAACCTAAATTGCTTCTAAGATAAACATGCAAATCAGAGGCAGACGCATCTATTTACTTGGCAGCGTGCGTTTTGCGCTAACCCCCTTCCAAGGCTTGCCTCCGTGCTGTATGTGTCCTGCTCCCGCGCTCCCCACGAGAGCTGGCCCGGCGTCCCAAAGGACTTGCAGACTCCTCAGGGCGCTCTCGCGGAACCGTGTGGCCCGTGTCATGTCTCTGCCCTCAGCTCAGCCTCTCTGGTGTAATTCGGAAGATCTGAGGGCTTTCCTGTCCTCCTGCCCGTGGGTGCAGCTCCCCGTGGGTGAGGAGGGGATCCCCGCGGTCGCATGTGGGCTGCGAGTTCCTGGGATTTGCTGCAACTTGTCCCAAGGATCAGATCCCAGTACACCCCGTTCCTTCTCAGTCTTCACTGCCCTGGAATCCTTTCGTGGATCAGGAAACTGTGCTTTTGGCCCCGACACAGTGTATGCAGCTCCCCAGTTGCTGAGCTCTTCAATAGGAAACGCCAAAAGCCCCGGGAAAAGCCCCGTACCCGAGGTGTAGCAGTGGGGAGATCAAGAGCACGGCTGGAGCCTAAGGCACCTTCGCGATAGGCAGACGGGAACGTCTGCTGCCGGAGGAAGGAGCCCTCTCCATCAGCCCGGGCCAGCCTGCCCCAAACGTGTCGGCGTGAGCTTGGCCAGGCGAGCAAACCGGCTGTGGGGCTGTTGAGGGGTTTCTCCAGACCCCAGGAGCACCAGGCTGCCTTTATGGGGCCTTGCCAGCTGCTCTCCAAAACCAGTGGTCAGAGGGAACCACAGCTCTATAGCGATCCAAGCAGGAGGATGCTGCAATGGGCAATTCAGATTCCCTTTCCTTACCAATAACCAGCCCTCTCCAACGTAGACCTGGGCCACCTCCAGATTACTTTTTTTTTTTGTAACTCAGAGCTGTTGGCAGCAATTTTGTTTAATCACTAAAACCCTACTGGCTGACCCAGTGGTTTTTGGGGGCAGCTCTCCAGTCCCGAAGAGGCAACGGCAGCACAGCCCCGGTGTGCACCCAACTCCGGCCGTCACCAGCCACCGGCGAAACGGCATTTCTCCGGGGAGTCGGTAAGTCAGCCCGGCAGAGGCAAAGCCCTGCTCTTCACGTCTCCGCGGCAAGCCCGGCC
>NW_009649168.1:635721-640033 GCF_000708025.1 Charadrius vociferus | reverse complement strand
GCTGCCCTCCTGCCACCGCTCTGGACTCACTCGTGGGTATCGGGTGGAAAACGTCTCTTGGAAAATGAGGTTTAGAAGAAAGGAAAGAATTTCATGGGAACGGGTAAAATTAAGTGGAATCGGAACCTGGTCTCAGTTGCTGCTTTTCTGTAATGCCAAAGCGTTGTTGGGAAGTATGTTAGTGCACTAATTCAGTTTCTAATGAAATTTATAGTAGACACTCTGCTGTATCCAATATTTCATTTGACTCCATTTTATATGGCATTGAAAAACCTATTTCAGCATTACTCGATTTCAAAAGGGAAAGTTTTGGAATTGCCATTCTCAGGCAAATCTCAAAATTTGCAATTTTTGTGCTCTGCTTTAGAATTAAAACAGCTGCTGAAGTGTTGGAAGTTCCCACTGTGGGGAAATTGCGGTTGCAGCAATACCACTAAGAGGCACAGTTTTAAATTAGATTACTGCAAGCCGAGGTTATCTAAGATGTCCATCGCAGGTTGACGTTACGCTGGGAGAAGGACATCCGTGCAGTGGCGCGGTGAGGCAGGCTCCAGGCGCGGGGCAGCCCCGGGTGTCTGCGGCTGCTCTGGCCGCCGCGGCACGCCGAGAGCGCAGGCACGAGGCTTCCTCGTTGCCACTGCTTGATGCAGAGGGAGTTCATGGCTCAAAAATGACGACAGGTTGACAAGTCTCCTTCCTATGGCTTCTCTTCCCGAGGATCCCAAAACCATTTTGCCAACTGTTCGTAGCTCCTTGTTTGGCGGCAGAGCAGGGGGGGAACAGAAGCATGGGGGGATGCAGCGCCTGGGGGGGCAGGAGGTGCTCTGGACAGACACAGCACCATCAACCCTGTCAGCTCGATGGCTTTGCAATCACCAAGAGATGCTCCTCCGACCTGAAGCCGGGTCCCGGCACAGGCGGCAGGCTCGGCTCTCACATCCCAGCTAACAGGGGTGCAGCTTCAGAATTTGCCTTTTACGATATCGCCTCTCCCTATCACGTGCAGCGCGTTCTCAGCGCGGTTATGACAGTTTGGACAGCCTAAATCCCTGTACCCTCGGCCATGTCAACTGCTTCCGCAGATCCTAATGGGCTCCCTTTTTTCGTGACTGGCAGTACAGGGACGCGGCCAGCCTCGTGCTGCGAGGTGATGCGCAGAGCGGCACTCGGGGGCTCTGAACTTGACCAAACCACGTTTAAAACAACACCAAAACAAAACAAGAAAGCAAGCAAGCAGGCAAAGCGCCAAGGTGGTGTTCCTGCCCACGTTACGCACTGCCTCTCAGCTCCATACCCTCTGATGGCCACCGACTGTCACACGTAGCTCTCCCACCTAACGTCACTCAGGCAAACAACCTCAGCCCCGTTTGGGAGAAGCGCTGAGCTTCGGGCCCCTGCGCAGCCCCAGGCGGTGCCGTCAGATGCCCACGAGCCCAGCTCTGACTGGGGCTTGGTCCCGGCTCGGGATGTTCCCCTCAGCACCGGCTCTGCTCTCGCCCCGACCGTGCTGTGCCGTGGTCAACTGCGAACGCTGCCTGCTCCCGAAAACAGCCCTGCCAGGGGCGGCCCGGCACTGGATTAGGCTCCACCATCACTTACGGCGTTGGGGCTTTCTCTAGGTCTTTCTGCAAGCCAAGTGCTGTCAAACCCCTGGAGTTCCCCTTGTCTGTGCCGGGGCGAAGCGTGGTCCCGCTGTGCCTCTCCCGACCCGCCGTGTGCCCAAGCACCGTGTCGTGACACCTCCAGCATCTTCCCCCGGCTCAGCGCGGGGGGACGGCAGTGCTGCCCCGTTCTCTGCCCCTCTCCTCGGTCGGGAGATGCTCAGCCTCTTGTGCAACCCATCCCGCAGGGGCCGTGAGCTCCTTTCACACGGAGCCTCCTCGCTGCTGACTTGTGCTCCAAGAGCTGTGCCGCTGAGCCTGAGATGAGAGCGTGGTCTGGCTTCTCAGGGGGATCCGGGGCTGTTGGAGTCCTTCCCCTGGGAAAACTGACTCACCTCCCCATTGCTCTCGTAACCACTTCGATAGTCCTGAAAGATCCGCTTGGGAGCCAAACTATCTTGGCTTCTGTTCTCTTCCCTTCCCTTTGAGCTGACACAAAACCTGTATTTTGGTGGGAGGCTGGAAAGCCCTCGGCAGCCGTTGGAGACACCTCGTTCAGATAGGATCAAATCCAACATCCCTGCCTCTCTGCCTGATAAAGAGCGAATTCCAACACGCCTGGCAGCATTTCACCTCCTCAAGTTCTTCGCATACTTCCCAAGGATGCTGCGCTTTCCTTCCTCTGTTCTCCCTGCCTGCGGGCAGACAATTTATAGCCAACTGCAAAGCGCTTCGGGTTGCAAGGTGCTATAGACATTTGAGATATTATTTTATTATTATAAACTCTGAGTATTTTATTAAGCCCCTCTCGGAACGGGGCCATCCTGTCCTGCTGGAATTGTTAACGCCTTGGAATGATTAATAGTCCTAATTTCCTCACTTAGAGCCACTACTCTGTACGTTGAGAGTGTTAGTCTCACTTGAATAATTTTTAATATCATAATGCTGAGCCACTACCAGTGCCATTCAAGGGACATATTTTTCATTTTCTGCACCGTGATCTTTGTTTCTTGCGTGTCTCCCTTTCCCCAGTTGTGTGCCTTTGGTTCCCTGGCGGTCCCCCCCGCTGCTTCTCCGGCGCCCATGTGCTGTTGGTGGGATGCGGTTTCTGTGGGAAGGACTGAACTGTCCGGGAGATGCTGCGGTCCCGGGGAGCTGGACCCAAACGGGCACCCTGCCCTGCGCCCCTCGGCTGACGCGGGAGTGTTTGCTGTTGGCATCTCGTATCGAGAGTGACCTGGAAATCGAGGTCTGTTCTGCGTGCCGTGGTGTAAAGGTGAGACACGGTGTGTGCAGAACACGTATCGGGTGAGCACAAAGGCCCGGAGTGCTGCGGCCGCTGCAGAGCCGGAGGAGGGGTGAGGGCGGGTGGTTATAAAAGCAGTGGGAGAAAAGGACTCTGGTGCCTTCTGCAGTAATGGCCAAAATCTCACTCGGCGCTGAGTGAAAGCTATTCCTCAGCGGCATTGTTGGTGATGTATGAATACAACACAAATTGCTCATCAAAAATATGCTTTATCCTTAAGTATCATTTTTTTTCCCTCCCAAAACCTCAAAGCACTTTGCTAAGAGGTGGGGAGGTAAGACAGTCTCTGGGGGTAAAGTGGGACGGATGATTCTTCTCTGGTCCGTGGCATTCCTTGTGCGCCGGGCGCGAGCTGCCCAGAGCAGAGGCTGCGTGTTTCTACAGGACCCGGCCCAGCACCGAGCTCCTCGCGGCGGGCTGCAGGCGCTGCTGAAACCGGTATCAGTCATAGCAAAAGCTAATGAGTTTGGAAGAGCAGAAGGATTTTTTCTTCTGCATTTCTTTGTAAGAAAGATTTCCTATAGGTGAAAGTGACCCTAATGAAAAATGAACTAAGAAACACAATTAGGATTATTATAACGGCGCGGAGTGACTGAGAGAACCCATCTGTTCAATACACCCCAACCACGAACACCAGCGCTGCTGCAAAGGCCACAGGGTTCATTCTCCATCAGTCTGACGTTACTTTAAAACTTATTTTTCAAAGCGCGGCTGCCCGGACAGCCGGGGCTGCGGAGCGCCTCGGGATAAAGACTTCCTGGTCGCTGACCTCCGGCTTTTATTGCCATGCGAAGCGCTCTGCAGCAACAAACGTGCAGCCGGTGCGAACCCCCCGCAGATGCCCTGAGCGCTGCCGCGCTGCACGTCCTCTCCCCTTCGAGACGGCCGGTCTCCCCGGTACCTCGCCTGCGCCGGGGCCGGCTGGACGCGGACCTGCTCTGCAGCGGGGGCGCGCGCGGAGGAGGGAATGGTTCGTCTGCGGTGCAGGATGGCATCGGGAGGTACGGACACGCGCTCCTCGGAGCTGCTGCGTGAGCTGCCAGACCCTCCGCTAGCGAAGCTCTCCTGGGGCGGCTGCGGGTCTGCCCTGCTGGGGCTGGGAGGCAGCGACACCCCCGCCCGCCCCAAAGGGTTACAGGGCTGTGGAGTTCCTCCATGCAGCTGTCTTTCCCTTGGCTTAATTTCAAACATTCCTATTGATGCTATTTCCCCTCCCACACACCTCAGTGGGATGCCTGTTTAAACGAGCCCCTCTCTCCTGTATCCACAGACATGCGGCTCGATTTTTCCATCGCTCCTTGTGCCCGTCCACTGCACCTGGACCGGGACCCAGCACTGGTGCCGCGACGGGAACGCACGGCAGAGCCCGGAGAGGCACGGCTGCGGGGGCGCTGCTCCTTCCCAC
>NW_009649168.1:635061-635586 GCF_000708025.1 Charadrius vociferus | reverse complement strand
CGGCCACCAAGCTCCCGCACGCTCCCCGACCCGCGCCCAAGCTCGCGCTAGTCTTCCTTCCACAGATTTGTTTTATCTCTTTGGGAGCCTGATGCCTCCCATCTGTTCCAATGCCAGATGAAATTAAATATTTGTAGTTTCCAAGGGCTGTGGTTAGCAATAAACAAGTTAGCTAACGAGGCTTTGGTGCGCCTGGGGCTGGGGGGGCTCAGGCGGGCTCGCAGGCAAGCGGGTATGTGTGAGGGTGGGGTGCAGGGGGGGTGCGCGTACGGCTTTGTGTACATTTTTCTTTAACCAAACCTTCAACGTGAAATGGCTTTCCACACCAGAGCAGCCCGCGGGGCTCTCAGTTGCGAGTAAACTCTACTTAGTTATTTACACCAAGTTTGTTTATTGCACAGTTGATGTTTATAAGCAACATTTGTCTAATCTTCCAAATCTTTCGGAAGGAATTTCAGAGGCCGCTTTTGGGGCCCGCCGTGCTCTCGTGGCACAGCCCTGCCAGGCGGGTGCCCGCCCGGGGGG
>NW_009649168.1:633326-634172 GCF_000708025.1 Charadrius vociferus | reverse complement strand
CCCGGCCAGCGCCGCCGGCCACAGCCACGGCCACGCCAGCCCCCGGGGCCAGCCCCAGCCCGTCCCCTCGGCCCGCACAAACCCCGGTCTCGCCGCTACGTGCTCCGAGCACATGCACACACACCCCACACTTTTTCGAGCGCCAAAGTTCACCAATTCCTGGCGGTTTTGTGCGGCGGCGCGGGCTGTGCCTGACGTCACTGAAAATTAATAATTTGCAGTTGTTTAGAAGAAACATTTGGTTGATATTTCCTTTCCATGTACTGTGATCAGAACTGACCCATTTTTTTCTATTAATCTACTTTGAAAGTCAACTCTGAAAATGAGAAGCATTTCCTCTATTTCCACAAGTTTATTGTGTGTGAATCCCTAGAAGAATTTGGCAATAATAATAAAAATAAGGAACGATGATGCACCACCAAATGTATTTACTGTAGTATCAGTAGTGCTAAAGATGTGCTTGGAAACCTATGTAAATCTCTGAATAACTTTTTCCCAAACCACAGCTGGCTGAAACCATTTTCAGTAAAACACAAATTTCATCTAAACATGCTATTTTATCAGAACTGACACGTCCAGCAGAACGGCACTCGCTTCAACGAAGGCTTTTCTTAGGAATGTTCTGGTCTACAGAAGAGAGAGCGCGATCGAAAAAGTGAAAAAATGTGAGTTTAACATATTTGTTTTCTAATTTTTGTTGTTTTAAGAGTCACGGACTTCAGGTCCCTGGGACCATTTCTGCTAGCCGAAAATGCTGATAGGCACTGTGTGTGGGTGCACCACGGCGGAGGAGCCGGCCGGGCGGCGGGGGGAGCTGCCGGGCCCCGGGCACCCCAGGGTGGGCTC
>NW_009649168.1:631640-633192 GCF_000708025.1 Charadrius vociferus | reverse complement strand
CCTGCCCCTGCCCCTGCCGCCCCGCGCTGCCCCCGCTCCCCGCGCTGCCTCGCACAGAGGCCGCCAGCCGGGGAGCCGGTCTGCAAGCTGAGAACACAAACTGCTGCGGGAGCTAAATCTAGCTGCCTCCAAATAAGCCACAGCTACCGCGGCTTAAAATGTGGCTGGTTTTCCTCCCGCTTGTCGGGAAGAGCTGGGCGCTTGGAATTAGGGCAGACACCGCGGTGGTCATCGTGGGGAGAAGTGGGGCACAACAGCACGGGAAAGAGGTGGTTTTCATACTCTTCCTAAAGAAAGAATTTTCACCCTTCAGCCAGTATCCAAGTGTGTTACCAGAACTGCCCAGCTCTGGTCAGACGACGCTGTGACTACTCAGTATCTCATCTTTTCCAGCTACTTCACCCCACGCACCCACTCCTCAGCTCCAACGAGCCTCCCCTTCTCTTTCCTCCTCGATAATGAAGTGAAATGATCCAACTTCTGTGCTGCCCTAAGACTCTTCCTTCCTTCCTTGCTCGGCTTTTAGCGTGTCGGCAACATCACCTTCCGCAGAGATGCCGTCCTGTCTTTGCCTGCCCCGCTGGGTGGGGGCAGCTCTGGCGGCGGGCGGCCACGCCAGCGCCTGTACCAACCTGAGACTCGCTGACAGTGACTCATTTTCTTGCCCAGTGATTTCAGTTCCCCGTGAGCTGCAGGAGCTCTCCTCCAGGCATGGCTGGGAACGGCACTGCTATTGCTGGTTTGCTTTGGATGTGCCCTCCGAAGCCTGCGGTGCCCTCTGCAAGAATTTGCTCCACATGCAATCCACCTTTTGCGCCTGGTTGCAACCCGCTGCCCGAGCGGCACGTCCCTCTGGGCCCCCCGCTCCCTCCCAGCCCCGCAGCTTTCCTCTTCACCTTTCTCACCCTGGAACCACTCTCGCAGGGATGCCAGCCTGGCCACGACTGCCACACGCCCAGACGTGCTCTCAAACACTAGGAATACTTGTGCTATCGGCATGACTATTAAGTGCTCCCAGGCCCTTGCAACGTGCTGCGCAGTAGTTGAGGAATTCCAGAAACCACCGTTCTCTTTCGGTGGCAGATGGGTTGAATTTGATTAAGTTCTGCTTCATCCACTGCAATGTGCTAACGATGATGAGATTGGCGTGGAAAACAGTGTTTTCCAGAAGCTTAGAGAGGACTTTTAGAGGGTGGAGGACACTGAGAACTTTTCTCCAGCAAACTGTTTTTTTATCCAGTGTTACTGAACTACCGAAGCAGCACAGGGTCACTTAGAAAACTTCACGTTCCCCATTTTCCTAATTACTCTCATTCTGCATACCTGAATTTTCATTGTTACAGGAATCGGGACAGGAGCAGATTAATTTCTAGAAGGCTGATATTTTCTGTGGCATCATTTCTATCCGTTACAGAGCCCCATCTTATCCAAATGAGGGAGAACCGCCACTCGCTGCCGTACGAGAAGCTGTAAGGCAGGTGCGCGGGGCAGTCCCGCCGCCCGGACGGCTCTGGGAGCCGCAGCGATCTCCGGCTGCGGAGGGCGGACGGCG
>NW_009649168.1:625151-630036 GCF_000708025.1 Charadrius vociferus | reverse complement strand
GGTGCGGCCCCCGCAGCTGCACGGGGACGGGGGGGACACAGTCGCTGTTCTTAGGACATGCGCTCCATGGGGCGGTGGTGTCCCCAGCGAGGGCCACCGCCTTCCTCCCCTGGGCCGGCCGGTGTCAGAGCAGCAGCCGCAGCCCTTCGTCCGGTTTGGCGAGAGGGCTCCCACCTCTGCTGTGCCTCCGCCGCCTGTGGCTGCCGGACTGGGAGAGCTGGTGGACCAGCTGCCCTTGGCCCTAAGCTCTCCTTCCTCCAGTGCCCCAGAACTGCTGGCTGGTAGCTGGTGAACACCAACCTTACCTGGGAGCTCCCTCTTCCCCGTGTGGTCCCTGGCTGGTCGGTCCACACCTTGGAGGTGAGCGGGCATGAGGCTGCAATGGGTAACCTCTCATTGCTGGCACTGCCCAATAGGCCTAATTATTTACTGGGATTGTAAACCTCATTGTCCTCCAAAGTCCTTTTTGCATGGTGGCTGGTGCCCGCAGCCGCCCCCTCCCTTCTGCCCAGCTCAGCTCATTCTGCTCTTTCCTTCCCATTCCTGTGGGAGATCAGAGCGCGACTGCCCCGGGGCTGAGAGAAACGGGGACTAGAAACTCACACTCGGTTATAATCCAATTATACGTTGGAAAACTGCAGTGACAGAAAGCTGGTGCTGGTCGGGTGCTGTCCTTTTGTCTGACAGCCCAAATGGAATATTGCATTGCAGCTTATTCAAAAAGCGATTGCACTGAAAAGGCAGATATTTATAGACTCGTGTGGAAGGCTGTGCATTTGTTTAGAAGACCCATCATAGCAGATAGCGTGCTGGGGTCTCTGCTGTTGCCGTTTCATGGGCTTTTTTTCTGTTACTGGATTGTTTTCAGAGAGGAGTTCTCTGTATCCTGCTCTGATGGGAAAGGGAGGGGAGGAGGTGACAAGTGCCATGTTCATCTGGGCGTGCAGGTCTCGGCTGTGACGTGGTGCTGGGCAGGAGACCTCTGGCTCGGGCTGCAGCTGGCTCCGGGATGAGGGCATGAGGCAGCGGCGCAGGCAGCAGTGCAGGCAGCAGCGCAGGCAGCGGTGCCACCCCTGGGAGGGGAGGGCGATGGGTGTCTGCAGGGAGGGTCGTAGGTGTTGAAGCGGAATGCTTGCGCCGGGTTTCACAGAGCTTTGCACCCAGCGTGCTGAATTTCTCTGTCAGCCTGGTTGCTTATTTTGATGTTCTCCTGCACAAGACCTGACTGACAGCCCACGGACTGTCCCCTCCGCTTCCCGGGGTTTGTGTCAGGCTCTCCCGTGCCTGCCTGCACTCAGCGGCGAGGGAGGCAGCCCTCGCTCCTCCGACTGCGGCTCAGCCGGGCAGAGACTCGCATTTGATCTTCCATTCAAATGAGCAGCGTGCTCAGGATGTCTGGGTGCTTCGTCCACATGAGCTGCGGTGGGTAAATAAACAAGGCTCTGCTTTCAAAGGCTTTCACGATTCATTAACTTCAAAGGAACGAGCTCTCTATTTTCTTAGCAGGTCAGTCACTCTGGAGACTCGCTTGGGAGCTGAAGGTGGTGGCTGCTCACGCCGGGCAGGGCCCGGTGTCACCCCTTGCGTGGCACAGTGCTGCGGTGAGGGGCAGAGGGACACGGTTGGTGTTCCCCCTGGGGAGGAAAGCAGGGTAAGGAAACGCGCAGGCGAGGATGGTCTGTGGCATTCCCTGCCCCAAAGAGCTGCCCCGTAGGTGACATCCAGCCCGCAGCGTGCTCGGGGCGCCATCGGGCAGGGTTTGCAAGCCGGGGATGTGTACCAGGTCCACGCCGGCACTGCAGGAGTCACCCCATCTTTCCACGGGGGCGAAGGCAGCGTGGTCTTGCCCGCCGGCGCCGTGTTCCCGTGGGTGAGCAGGGCTGGCTCTGGCAGCGCGAGCGGGGAGGTCGCTCTCCCTCCCCAGCTGTCTCCCCCGCCGCGGCGCTGGATTCCTGCTCTGACTGTGCAGGCGCAGGTGCTGGGGCTGCGCCAGGAGCGCGCAGAGCGAGCGGAGATTGCAGAGGGATTGCTGCACCTCCAAAATGCCCCAGGACGCTAACCTTTCATGTGGCAGCCCCAGGAATAACTCAGAGCCTTGCATAATCGCAGCCGCCTGGAACCCCAAGGGGGAAAATCACTGTCCCGGGATAACCCTCAGTGCCAGGCCTGCTGACCTCATGGGAAACCTATTTTCTGAGGCAACAAAGCCCCATTATAAACATATTTATTGGGAACTTATTTTGGGATGGATAGAGAGGTCCAACCAAGCTCCCGAACTCGTGCAAAAGTGACCGCGGCGGAGGCCATGCCCCTGTCCTCTCCGAGCACAGCACAGCAGGGCCTGAGCACCGTGGGGACACAGTGCCGGACATCGTCACTGCCCAGCACAGGGGCACCAGCGGAGCCCCAGGCGAGAGCCGTGCTCGTGGCAGGGTGTCCTGCCCCATGCTGGGGGCTCCGCTGCCGGCAGAGCTGTCCCCGGGCCCCCACGTCACCCAGCGAGGTGGAGGAGGATGCCGAGGAGGACGCGCGGGGCGAAGCAGTCCCAGGCTGGCTGGAGGCAGGTAAGGGGCTCGTTGCTGGGGGCAGCACTGGGATGCAGCAGCCACGAGAGCCGAGTGCTCTCTGCAAGCAGTGACGGAGACCGTGGGGTTAGTGCTGAGCCCTGACCACTTCGGTACGTGCTTATGAAAGACAGGTCTTTTATCCCCCAAAAGAACGACAACTCCCGACGGCCGGGCAGTCCCCGGTCAGCCCCCGGCTATCTCTGCGAGGTCCGAGACGCCAAGAATACACTTTAGATAGCTACAAATAACCCGAACGATGAATTGACCCTTCAGAACAGCCTCCACCACCATAGAAACAGGAGCCAAACAAACAGGCACGAGGCAGCCCTTTCAGCAGAGCGAGGGCACATGCTTTGTTAGTCTATCCCCTGGTTCCCCTGTTAATTGCTTTGTTCCTTCTCAGATTAATTGACGAATCGCTGTGTGGACCTGCAGCGCCCAGCTTTGCAGCCGTGTGCTGTTAGTAACCCTTCGGCCCCCGCTGATGTCTGGGCACACACACCGTGGGGACAGTCCCCTCCTGTGCGTGCCCGCTGGTGCCCCGCCAGCGTTGGGCAGCTCCTGCCTGCTGAGAAGGCGTTTAGGCAGCGGGTCCAGCGGCAAGCAGGGGTAAAGGTTGAATAGTAAAATTAAAACCCTGCCCGATGTCAGAGCCGGGTTTCTACCCAGGAGGTTTTGTGCCTTCCTGGAGGCCTTTGCCAGGTGCGGTGCCCTGGGAAGAGCCGGTTTCCCATCGCGGGACTCATCCTGCACCATGGCATCAGCCTGGACCTGGCTCCATCCCTCCCTTCCCCAAAATGCGGCTCGGTGTGCACCAGCGCCCAGGTTCAGATTGATTGCTGCAAATCCAGCTGCGTTAGTCATAAAAGTCACCGAAGGCCAGAAGTGGTGCAATAACACCTAAAAATACCCACGCCGCGCAAAGCAGCCCCGGTTTCCGTCATCCTCCAGAGGCATCTGTGTATTGTGTGTGCAGCGGGGAGCGCGGGAGAGCATGCCGGGGAGAAACCGGCCATAAATCCTGCCGGCCTCCGCTCTCGGCCTCTCCCTCCCACCGACCGCGGCCGTGCCGGTGCTGTCTGGCAGGCGCAAGCCCCGGCTGTCATCGGCAGATCAGACGGGGCTGAAATTTGACAGGCCTGTGGAAAAACACGGGGTGACATCACGCAGAGACACCGGCCCACTGATTAATCTCCGAGGTCAGCAGCTGCTTTATTTATAACCAGGCAAGGGTTTGGGGTGGGTTTGTACGGGAGCGGAGCAGCACGGGATGCTTGTCCTGCATCCCTGGAGCAGCCACCTGGGGACACCTCCGCCTCCTCCGGACACTGATGGAGGGGCTGAAACGGGGCTCAGGAGCACCCAAACAAGTGCGGGAGCTCCAGAGCCCAGCTGGAGGGACCAGTACTGCTGCGGCACTGGTGCACCTTGTCTGGGTTTCCAGCGGGTTTTTTTGCTCCTGGAGTTTTCCCTCTCCCTCCGCAGCAGGGACAGCTCGGCTCCCCACAAAACGCAGCACATCAAACTTGAAATGTTTTGTGAAACTCTGTCAAGCTTTGGGGGAAAGGGAAGGTAGTCCCCAGGGCATAGAAATGTTCCGTTTCTTCATTTTCCAAACAATCTTTTCCATTTCCAATGACTTTTTGTCCTGTGGTTGTTAGCATTTTCATTCTACTTTATAATGCAAAACAAAATTACAGTTAAAATAATATATTTAGGGTTTATCAGTTGAAGCATTGCAAGCCATCCATTTCTCTAGGTTTTCTTTTACAGATAACCTGGAAAGCTGTGGGGCGGGTGATTCTGAATTGGAACAGAAACAGGTTTCAGAATGTTTTGCAGAGGCAGAACTTCATCTCTGTTGCCAAGTGGTAAGTGGCCAAGGGGAAAAAAAAACCCTATCAGGTCTATCTCTAGCATTGTTTCTAAATGGAGAATTTTTCCTGTGATTAACAAAAATGAGGAAATAGGGCCAAATCCTGCACATACTTTGACCGCAAAGCTTGTACAAACATGCTGGTTGGGCTTTGGCTGGAAAGACCGGGTTTAATTAGTTCCCTCATATCTAGGGATGTGGGTTGTCGCTGTCAGGGCAAGGAAGGATTTATGTTTCCTTTTCCTCGGGAATATGATCGGTGTCTAAGCATTAAGAATAATCATTTCACTAATGTAAGGCAAATTTCTTATCCTACGCAGCTGATAGCGAGGGGGATGCTGCCGAGCCGCGGATGCCGTTCGGACGAGTGCCCGACAGTGATGACGATTTACTGCTGTTGTCATGAACCCGCGCTCAGCGCTGACCTGCGCCGGGGGCTCTC
>NW_009649168.1:621922-624791 GCF_000708025.1 Charadrius vociferus | reverse complement strand
CTGAGCCACTCTCAGCCTTGCAGCTCTGCAGGGCAGGGAATTTGGAAGGAGAAAGAGAAGGTGGACTAAGCGAGGAAGTACGGAGAGCCCAAGTGAAAGTCCAAACTAGGGCAGGAAATGCACCGCACGTAGCGCTAACCTTATCGTCGAGGATGGATTTTAAGTGCTTCTTCAGTGACTCATAGTCCCTGAATGGGCTTGAAGGACTGTCCGCCTGAGAGGAAAGGCCAGAGAACTCCAGATCAGATAACAGGTTATTACAAAGCCCTCACGCTGCCTCGCGCGGGGTATCTGCCAGGACAGCGGCCGGCGCTGCTCGGCCCGTGCGGGGGGAGGGAGCAAATACGGATTCTGAAGCGTGGTTCGGGATGGGCAGGGGGTGGCGGAGCCCCTCGCGCCCGCACGCCGCCCTCAGGAGGGACCTGCTTGCTGGTGTCCCGGCACGGCGTGGTCCCCTGCTCGGAGCCCGTCTTTAGCCTCGGCACGCTGACCCTCTGCAGAGCAGCGCGGGGAGGTCTGGCACAGCCCACTGCAGCGCCAGGCGATGCTTTCTTGAGCCTCCTCCTTTTCCAATTGTCCAGCGAGGCTGTTCCAGGCTGTCTCTGGTCCGAGACCCGTCTGGGATGGAGACGACCCGCCCAGAGAGCTGCCCCACAGGCAGGCAGTGAGCAAGAGAGCAGCCGGCGTCAGGGCTGCTCTGAGCTGCGACACCACAGCTCCCTGCAGGGACTGGGACAGGACCTCTGGAGCCCCGGCTACGTTCCAGCCGGGGTCTGCACCCTCCCTCCTTGAAATCCCCGTGGGAGGCAGCATCGGCCTTTATTCCCCCTCCGAGCTGTCGAGGTCCCCGTCGATGGTCAGTGGGAACGACTGCTCGGTGTAGCGAGAGCTGCTGACAGCCCTCGGGGCGATGGGAGCTGGTGGGCACGCCGGCGTAGGTGCGCGTACACATGTGTATATTTTTTAAAAATGCATATGTACTAAAACCTCTCCATCGTGCGAGTTGTGAGACTTAATTAATGAATATCTTGTTGCTGTGAGATCGACATTCTTGGGGGCAGGGGCAACAGGGGCCTCTTTCTCCTCTTGTTTACACCCAGTCCCGGCCAGTCTCGTTCCATGGGTCTCACTGGGAACTGCTCTCGTTGGCGCGGTGTGACCGCCTTCACCCCTCGTGGCGTGGGCTGACCTCGAGCTCAAAGGGGCAGAGTGGGCAGTCGTGGTTCTCGCCGCTGTCTGAAGCGTGTTGGGAAGGTCGGTGGTTCCCGTGTACCGGCTCCCGGTGTCGGGTGAGGATGGGGCAAACAGAGACAGGCTGAAACACACGTTACTGATCTAAACGCGCTGTAAAAAGCCCTCTCTGTATTGTGCCTTACATGAAAGGTGCTGGTATGGTTCAGAGGTTAACTTTTATCTCAAGCTCAGCTAGAAGCTGAAGAGTTTTAGCATTTTTTAAAATATCAGAAAAGTATAAAAAAGGAGGAGAAATTCTGATCTCTGTTGCATTGGTATTAACAGAGAGAAATTTGATGGAAGTCTGTAGAAGCTTCTGATTTACTCTTGTGTGAGATGGGATAGAAATAGCCCAAAGAATCTCATTGCTGCTGCCTGTTTTCATCTGCACAGCAGAGAGCTATTAATGCTCTGTTTTCTTGCCTTGGGTCAATACATCTTGCAAGGCAGGAGGAAGCTGGATTATGTCTGCGAGTGTCCCAGTGTCATGCTATGTCGGATAATGAACTGTGGCTAAATTGGATCAGCTTTTCAGTTGCCAGCCTCTCTGAAATCCAACAAGGAGTCAGGGCAGCAAGCTGTGCTTTCAGCCCCGGTGTGCCAAGAACAGAGCGTTTGCTCTCATAACCTGCGTGTCGGGAACCCGTGTTAGGCAGCGAGAGCTATTGTGGAGACGGGAGGCTGGAGCAGGTGAAAATCATTGTTAACCTGGAAATTGTATGGCTCTGTTTCGCTTGGTGCTTCCCCGTGCCTTAAAAATGTCTGGTCTGGTGCAAATCCGCTGTTCAAGGAAAGAGAGCTGTAATGAGAGCAATATCTCACGGAGCCGCATTCGTGATTTGCGTTTGACCTGATTATTCAGTTAACGCCGGTGGGTGAGGAGTGTGGCTTGGGAAGCGCCCAGGCTCCGTGGAGGAACGCGGAGAAGACCCTTATGTTGGACACCTGAAGGTCTGTGTTTCCATGGAAATTGAGGGTTTGATCCAGAGTTACTAGAGAATGGTGAAAGACACCCCCCTCTTGATAGCAGGGGTCTCCAGCCTGGAAGTGGAGCAGACTCGCCAGCTCCTCTCCCACACGTCTGGTGTCCGGTTGGGGTCTCTGGTGTGACGGGACACCCCTTTCCCTGCCCAGTGCCCTGCGGTGTGTGTGCCCTGAGGAACAGCCCCTGTGCTCCCGGTGGGCTCCAACCCACTCCTGGCGACGCTGGGATGGGACCCCAGCTCCAGGGGCACGGCCGTGTGCCGTCCCTCTGCATCCCACGGGCTGCGGCTCACCGGGGTTCCAGCAAGAGCCTTGCTGTTGCAGCAGGTGACGGCAGCGCGTGCTGCGGGGGTGGCACAGGGTCGAGGGCCAGCTCCGGGCACCCCGACGGCCAGAGCACGGCAGCCCCCCCGTCCTGCCTGGGGAGATGCTCTGGGGGCGGCCGGGAAGCCGGGGTCAGCATGGGCCCTGCAGGGGCCCGAATCCCCCGTGGCTGGTGGAAAGCTGAGCCCGTTCCTCACGCACGCACGAGGAGTTCAGCCCAACACTTTATTATGACATTTCAAACAAAACAGGAGCCCCCCGGGGACCCGCGGGGACGCTCTGTGAGCCGGGGGGGCTGCGGGGGGGCGGGGGCAGCGCCGGGCTGCCC
>NW_009649168.1:618072-621897 GCF_000708025.1 Charadrius vociferus | reverse complement strand
TCCTGCCAGCAGGAGCGCGCATTATCCCATTGCCGCGGGAGGTTCTCCGGCCCCTCCAGGCACTGGGGTCACTGTGGGTGTCTCTGGCCCCTTCACCCTCCCTGCGGGCAGCCCGGAGCCCCCGCCGCCAGCCCTGCTCCCCCAGAAAGCCTGGGAATTGCGTACCGCCCCGGGAGCCCTGCGAGGCGGTGTGGGCTCCTTTGAACTCCCCTGAGCAGCTTATGGCCCCCGGGCATCACGGCGGGCACGCAGCCCGGCACCCGGCGGGCGCTCCATTGAGGCTGGCCGGAGCGTGGGGAAATCCCGACTTTGATCCCATTGTCCGCTTTTTGGGCTGCAGTGTTCAATAGTTTCACAGCTAGGGAGTTCATTTTACTCGTTGCCTACACATTTGCCAGGCTTTAAGTGCTGTTTTTGCTCACGTCCCCTTTTCGCTTCTGGGATTTCCCCTTATTTCGGGGAGTTTCACCCTCCGGCCATTGCTGCCTTCTTACAGGCAGGACACGGTCCGGTGGGGTTTGTTTCACTGGTGGCTGTCTTGGTTTCTTGGAGGATTGTAAATGCTCTTTAAAAATAAGATTTCGACCAGTTAGGCCAGCTTAGTTGCAAACCTCTTTGGGCAAAATGTGGTTTTGCCCATCTCTTCCCTGAAAAAAGCTAAAAAAAAAATCCAGTGCTGATGAATAAGGAATATGTCGATAGAGCCACGGTGCCGGGGGCAGAGGAGATTTCAGAGCACAGCAGCCCTTGTCTTGGCTTCACTTTGGCCATTTGATTATTTAAATTCTGGCCACAACCCGTCCCCTGAGCAGATGCCAGCGCTCAGCCCCAGGGATACCCATTTCAGCACTCTCTGCTATAACCTGAGACAGTGAATCTGGGGTTAAAAGCCTGAAGCAAAGCTGATAAATGTGTATAATATAAACTATTGAAGAGTAAAAATTCTGAAAACACTGGAGAAAGTAAATACAATAAATTTGGGGTGACATTTCTCTCCCTAACTCAGGTTTTCCAGCAGCAGCTGCCCAGCTCTCCAACAGCTCAGAACTCCGTATCACCTCCAAACTGTAATGAAGAGAGACTCTTGTGAAACATTTTTTTCTTGAACTAGCTGAGCACGAGTAACCTCGGCTCTTTTTTCACCTGGGGTCTCCCGTAGGGTCTGGCAGTGCCGTTGATGAGGGACAGATGCGCTGAGCTCTGCGGGTTCCTCCCCGGGAGCTCCCGTTATCGCCCGGATCTGCGCCTCCGCCGTGGGCTGGGTGCGTGCCCCGGGACCCCCGCCGGCCGCCTCGCCGCCGCCTGTTTATTTCTTCTTGTCTCTTCCAGTTTGGCTCTGCGGGAACCTCTCACTCCACATCCCCCGTGCCCCGCTGCCGACTCCTCGGGTTGGGTTTCTGCATGGAGAGCTGGGAACGGCGGCAATGGCTCTGCCGGCTTCCCCGGCCGGGCTGGCGGCGGCTGCGCTGCTGCGCGAGGGAGCTGCCAGCGCGTGGCCGTGGTCTCTTTGCTAATTTTATTCTTTTCTTTTGCTCAAACACAAGAGGTGGAGGGACCTGCGCCCTGCAAACAGCTGGGCTGTAGCTTAAACTGGAAGAGTCAATGAAAATTGGGAGAACAACATATGCGAGGAGGTGAAAAAGTGTATGTATGGTGTTACTAATACTGCTGCCCGTCCTGCGCTGGTGTCCTTGGGAGGACGCTGGTGGGAATGTGGTATCTTGAGACACCCTTGCAAACCCCTTCCTAATTTTGGGGCAGAACCCACACCAGGGCAAAGCATTTTTGCTTTAATCTGTTATTAATCTGGGACAAGATCCGCTACTGGTTCAGAAAGCACATTACCAGTTTTGCTGGAAATCCCTTACATGGAGGTCTTAGTGCCGAGGTGGTGACGTCTGCATGGGCCCTGCTACGCCAGGAGCCCTTTGCCTTTCCTGAAGGTGCCATGGTGGGTTATGGCAGGAGGGACCCTCTCCGTGCCGAGGAGCGAGCGTCCCCGTGCCGCAGGCGCACAGCCGGAGGCAGTGCTGGGGGCAGAAGTGTGGGTGTCACGCCGGCCCTGGCGTTCTTCTCTGGAAAGGTTTGCTCTTCCTTAGGAGCCGGGTGTCGCGAGGGCAGGCAGCGGGCTCTGCCAAAGCCTCGGTGTCCCTCTGCGTGATGAGGCGCTCGCTGCCCTCCCTGCTGCAGGCTGGCGGTGTGGGACAGGACTGCCGTCCCCCATCTCCGGCGGGTGCCCCAGGGCTGGCTCTGCGAGACAGGCTAACGTCCCACTAAGGCCAGCTCCTCCGTGCCCTCCTCGCACGGCCGCTCTCTCTGCGCTTTCAGCTGCGCGGGGGTCGGGGCAGGGTGGGGGTTGCTCTGCGGGAAGATGCCAGTCAGCGCCGTTGGCCACTGCTTTGCTCTGTGGGCAGTGCAGGGGTATGTGATGCTGCAGCTGTGTGACGCAGACGGTGGGGGCTTTCCGCGTCCCTGCCCGCCTTCTTCTGATGCCTAATTCCCTCCTCGGCTGGCCGAACCCCGCCCGCCGGTGCCCGGCCCTTTTTTTTTTCTTGTGAAGATGCTGAGATGCCTAAAGGGCCTCTGCCAAGTTGCTGTATGCGTTGCGCACGGTCCTGTTTATCCAACAGCGCCAGGGCACTTAAGCCCTTTATGAGAGCGAGAGTTATGCCGTGTTTACCGGCTGGCACGTGATGCTGTCTGCTGGGGTGGCACCGGCGGAGCTCCCCGGGGCCATGGGGTGAGCACGCACCATCCGAGCGACCCACAGGAGTGCATCCCCTGTCGGGATCCAGCCCTTGGCTCCCCACCAGCACCCCTCCTAATAATTTTGCCTAAATGCTTTGCAAATCATCCAGCAACCAATTTATCCCTGAAGTATTTTGGAGATGTCACTCCGAGAATGTTAATGGCGCATGATTCACGGGGTCCTGCGTGCTGAAGAATGGGCGGCCGCGCGGGGGGCTGATGTGGGAGAGCTGCTGGGACAGCACGCGGGGGGCCGGTCGTTTATTAACGATGGGTCATCTCGGCTTTTACACCGCACTTCCTTCTAGTGCAGCACGGCAAACTGGGGGAGAGACTGAGCCATTAAGCTGGCGAGGATATCGTGCTTAAAACTTGTTATTTTTGGATCGAGTTTCTGAGCCCCCTCTCCCCCCCGCAGCATTAAACACAGTTGTTTATTGGAGCTGACAGTAGAAACACAAGCAGTTGCCGGTTGCTTCTGCAAGAGTAGTGTCTACCAGCGGTGGAATGAACATGACGGAGCCGATGACTAATACAGCTTTGAATTTTATATGCTTCTAGCTAACGGGTCCCATATGTTCCACCGCTGCAGCCCGAGGAGAGAGCGGCTCATGCGGTGCGGTGCTGGGCCCCGGGGCTGGAAGCCTCGTTGGCTCGGAGGCGCTGGGCAGCGCAGTGCCCGTGACCGCGCCGGTGCCCGGCTCTGCCCCTCCAGTGCTCCCGGTCCTCGGCTGACTCAGGGCACACGCCTGAGCCCGCATCCTCCCCGCTGCGGGCGCTGGAGCCGTGCTGCGGACGTGTTCGGGGGTCCGAACCTCGGGGGGTGGTTAGCAGGAACATGTGTGCTTGTGGCTCCGGGGCTGGTGCCGCTGGCAAGCTTTGCAACACTGAGCCGGGTTCGATAGATTTATGAAGAGATCAAAGAGTCTGCGATCCACCGGGGCTAACCTGCATCTCGCGCTCTGCAAGAGTCCGTCGTGATCAGATTGGCACCGCTGGCTTGGAGCTCTCGCGCAGCCGGTTGGGAGGACGAAGCAGCAGGGGAAGCGGGGGTTCCTCAGCACGCTGCTGCATCGT
>NW_009649168.1:617443-617883 GCF_000708025.1 Charadrius vociferus | reverse complement strand
GGGTTGCCCTTTCCGGCCCCCACCCCGGGGGCCTGCCAGCCCCTGCGCCGGCTCCTGCAGCCGGAGCAGCGCAGCAGTTCTCTGGGGGAGCAGAGGCACGGCGAGGCGATCTCATAGCTCGGGCAGGTCGCTTTCCAGGACCTACAACATAAAGAGTTCGTCCTGGAGTAATTTCCCACAGCCCGTGCTTCCTGCTGCTGGTGCTGTGGCAGGACTGAACTAGGGGAGAGCTTTTGTCCCAGTGCTTTCGCACAGCACTGGCTGCACTGCTGCCGCCTGCCCGATTGTTGCCGCTAAGGGTGCATTTTGGCTTGTTGCGGTTATTCAGACAAAGATCAGAATCCATCTTGTTCCCCTCAAAACGAAGAAGGAAGCGATAGGAAGACCATTGCCTCTTGCAAACACCCGTCTGCGGTCGGCGAGGCGTTTCCCACTCTTTC
>NW_009649168.1:614708-616868 GCF_000708025.1 Charadrius vociferus | reverse complement strand
AGGACCGCCAGACCTGTCCTTCAGCGATGCCCTCGGTACCCGTCACTGCTCGAGCGCCGTGGGGCTGGAAGTAGGGGCTGGCGTGTGCCCAGGGACACCAGCTGCTGCCCTGGCTTCTCTGTGGCGCTCGGAGGAGAGTTGGCCTCTGGGGGCTTCTCTGCTCCGGCGCAGGGCTGCGGCACCGATCCCTGTTTAAACTCCTCACTGCTTCTGGGCAGCGCTGGCCCCGGCAGCGGCTCTTCCAGGGGGGTGAGCTGCCAACCTGGCCCTGCGCTGAAATTCCCATTACAGTGTCTCCAGTTAGTTCCCATCTGTTACTTCGCTCACGTGATTAATCTGCCAAAGAAATTCCTGGTATAAACACAGCATTATCAGAATTTTACTCCAGACTTGGCCCTTGGATTCCCTGCCAGCTTTTGCTGGTACTGCACTTTTGCTGCAGCAACTCCTCAGTGAAAACAAACCGCCTGCAGAAGGTGATGGAGGCCACGCACTGCGCTGGGGAAGTCGGGGCGCTCCGGGTCAGCCCGTGGGAAGGGCTGTGGGTGCGATGCTACAGGGATCAGCTGTTCGCTGCCAGCGCCACTGGGGTGTTTTGGTGTTCTGGAGCGTGGCAGGAAAAGGACCTATTGTAAATGTGACCGTGTTCCCCTTCCCTGCCCGCACAGATCTCCTGCCGGCAGAGCTGCTGGTTTGAACTGCCGCCACCGTCACAGGCAGGAGGGCCGAGCTGGCGGAGGGGACGCGCTGCTGCGGGCGCGGGAGCCGCTGCAGAAGACGGCTTCTGCAGGAGGGGGAGGTCATCCCACGCGTGCGCACGGGCGCGTCGCTGCTGTGGCAGGGAGGCGCTGCCGGCCCGTCTCACTGCCCCCACAGGTGCCTGCGTCCTGCTGCCCCGGCCACGGCCAGAGATTTCCGTGTGTCCAGACAGGACTCCGCACAAGTTAGCGGGCAGATCTGAAGCTGCCTGTGGGTCATGATCACATTCCCATTAACAGCTGGTCCAGGAGGCGCTCCCCAGCCAGGAGCTGCATTTAATCACGCTCCCTGTTAGCACGAGGGCAGAGGCTCATCCTTCTCAGGCTGAAGGTCACTGGGTTGATCTCAGTCTCCATGGCCGTAGGACAGCCCAGGCCATGCTGGAGTCACAAATGGCGTCGAAACGCCCAGTTCCCAGTTCAGCAATGGGAAGTGATACCCGTTCTCCCAGGGCAGCATGGGAAAATTTAGCCTTAAAGTTTTTCCTCAGCAGGGCGAAACAAGAGGCTGGAAGGTCCCAGGCCCTCTCTCCCCCGCAGCCCTTCTGCGGCACTTGCCCTCCTTGCCACCTCTCTTTGGGCCCTGAACCTTTCCCGAGCCAAGCACCCGGATGCTGTGGTGGTGGCGGCAGCAGCGGTGAGGACGGTCCTGCCCAGCACCAGTGTCTCTGATGCACGTGCAGGAGTGGGAGCTGGTGCACAGGTCGGTGTGTGCCCGTGTGAGCTGTGTGTGTGCCGGCGCTGGCAGCGCGGCACTGGAGTCTGTCCGAGTCTGAGACTTGATTTTCCCTCAGCCCCGGTCCTCTCCTTTGTAACCAATGACAAATCAAGCCCGTTCATTATGAGGAGGAAGAACCGAGCGGTGCAGAAAGGGTTTGCCTTGTGCCCCTGATAACACTATAATTACGTGATAGCACAAGAGGACCTGCTGCGGAGAGAAGGATGCAAAGAGACGTGTCTTTCCTTGCAGTTCTGTGGGTAAAGGCAGGCAGCAGCAGGGGTGGGAGTCAGGGTCACAAGAGCTGTTTGGCAGAAGGGGGAACACAGGAATTTGTGCCCAGGGTCAGGCCTGGCAGTCGGTGGCACTGGCAAAAAGGGAAAACTCTTAACTCTGGTCTTGGCTGCCTCAGGCGGCCGGAGCATCCCCGTGCCCGTCCCTGTGGGCTACCAGCTCGTCTCACACTGGGAATCATGGAATAGTTTGGGTTGGAAGGGGCATTAAAGCCCCCCCAGTGCTACCCCCTGCCCTGGGCAGGGACACCCCCCACCAGCCCAGGTTGCTCCGAGCCCCGTCCAACCTGGCCTTGAACACCTCCAGGGATGGGGCAGCCACAGCTCCTCGGGGCAACCTGCGCCAGGGGCTCACCGCCCTCAATGCCGACGCACGGCGGGTGTGGGTGCG
>NW_009649168.1:609886-614308 GCF_000708025.1 Charadrius vociferus | reverse complement strand
AGGTGTGGGGGACTTGGTGGGGGGTATTATGAGCTGGCGGGAAGCCCCCAAAAGGCTGCTTTACTGTCAAAATAATTGTGTTCTGAATTGTCTTTTGGGGCAACTGGCTTTTGAGAAGACTAGAGGTGCTGACAAGAGCTGGTGGCACACCGGCTGGTGCAGCACGGTCCCAGCAAGGTGGCATCATCCCGCAGCCACAGGTAAGGCGGATCGCGGTTTGACCTGTGTCGTCAGCTAAAGCAGGAATTTTCCTCGGTTTAACGTAAGGTCTGCCCCGAGGATGATGCTCATGGATGTACACCGTCGTGTGTGAAAAAGGAGCTGCTGTAACTACCAAAATATCGGCTAATGTCAGTAACCAAAGGGGTCTGTCCCAGTCTCTTATATCCATATGCACCTCCTGACCCCTTCAGAGGTAGGGACAAAATATTGCAGCTTGTCCCGCTGCAGGCTCTGTGCTGAGCCTGCTGGCTTTGTTCCCCAGCTGGGATGAGGGTGCGCAAGGGACAGATCAACCCTCTGGAAGGTATTTTTCAAAACAGGCTGTTTTTTGGTTGGTGGGTTTTTTGTTTGTTTGTGTTTTTTTTTCTCTAGAGCAGCTGTGGGACATTTCAATGTATAAAATAACCTTTTCCAGCTATTTCAGCAAATAGTAGTTTTTAATATAGATTCCCTTCAAAACTTTAAAGAGTTTTTATCTTCTTTTTTCTTTCTGTGGCAGCAAAAGTCACTTCCCGCTCTCGTGCTCGGTCCTCTGAGCGGTGTTCCAGCTGGGATGGCTCTCCCACACCCAACTCCATCCCGCTGTCAGTGCACTGTCCTCTGCTTGATCTTCTCGGAGCCTTTCAGAGCCATAATCTGTGTTTATTCAGTGGTGCACCATTAACCGTTCTCACTGGTAGTCTAAAGTCTGTAGGAGATAAAAACCTGCCCGTGCACAGTGAGGGCACGAGTGGGTGCACACACCTTTGGCCAGGTCTGTCCCCATCTTCTCCAGGATTTACTTTGGGTCCTTCTCTCCTCTCTCCTGCCCCTCCAGGAGGACGTGATGGGTTCTCAGGTGGGTGCCCTGGACCGGGTGCTGTGGCCGGGACACACACCCTGCTCCAGCCTCAGCCCTGTTCCTCCTGTGCCTCCTGCCCACTGTGACAGGTCACCGGAGAGGAGGTGGCTCTGGGGGTCCTGCTCTCGCACGCCGACAGTGGGAAGCCGTAGGCACGGGGCAGGATCCCACCGCTGCTCCCGGGGGAGACGGCCGGCGGTGGCACAACAGTCCGCAGCCATCACTCGCGAGCGCGAGCTCTGTGTTTGTTTTTGTAATCCCCCTTTTTTTTAATTGTGATTTTAGTGGTGGTGAAAGGTGCTGGATTGACAAGCCGTGGAGACGGAAGGGCCTCTGGACTCCACTGAAGTTTACATTTACAAAGGACACAGAGAATAAATAGAAGACAGTGTTTAGAGTCCTCTGTAGACACTTCAGACTTGCTTATAATTCTGCAGCAATTCCATCACCTCTGAAATGATTGATGCTCTCTATAAAGTCTTGCCTTAAAACATTTTCCTATGTGTCAGGGGAAGAAGTTTATTACACTTTAGCGAAAGGGCAGGATTTGTACTGCACTGAGTCCTTCCCAGCCCCATCCTCAGGAGAACAAATAATCGGAGTGGAAAAAAAGAGACTGACCCAAAGCACGCATGTGGGTTGTGGTTCGCCAGGGCTAGTGCTGGGTGTTGAGATCGAGTTCTCCATGGGTGCTACAAACAGGGCGGGTTTCACAGGTTTTCAACGCATTGTTTTTTTCTAAAAGCTTATATTTTCATTCAGTGGAAACACGAAATGCATCTGCTTTCAACAAAAAGGAAACAATATTTTTCATTAAGTCACCAAATGCATTGAAAAGAGACTGCTTCGGGATGGAGCCGCTTGTGTTCTGATCAAAACACAACAGATCACGGGCGTTAGGTCTACATTTCTCCTGAAGAATTTGTTTGGTTTACTTTTTTAATATGGAAATTTCAGGGCAAGGTTATGCTTTTCCTCCCTGGTTCAAGCACGCCCGGGCTGCGGCCCCGCGGGGCTCTCGCTTGCCCCGAAGCACTCACAGCGAGGCGGTGCGGGGCAGTTGGGGACCTGGGGTGTGTTTGCAGACGTAGACTCCCCAGAGCCCTCGGTGGGAACAGGGCTGCCCTTCTCGCCCGGCTCTGCCGCGCCGGCACTGGCGAGGGGCTCAGCGCTGCAGGGCGGCTGCGGGAGGGCAGCCCCGGTGCCCGGCTGGGCTGGCGGTGGTGGTAAGCTCTTGCTTTAAAAGACAGGGAAAAGCTACGTAAGGAGTCACTCGGTGATGAAATCATCCAGAACCGACACGGCACAGCCACCGATTTCATCTCTGCAAACGGTGCGATCCTTTGGGGGTGTTAATTTTATAAACCATCTGAAAACAGCTCACATCGTACCCCCCTCCCGACACTGGCTCTTGGCCGACCCCAAAGTTTGCCCAGTGTGGCAGGAGATGTGTCAAGAGCAATGAAGAAAAATAGCGGCGTGTGTGGAGCCTGTCAGAAGAAATAAATCTCCTCCGCTGCATCCCGGGCTGGCGTTTGCTTCGGGAGAAGGGCGCTGACAAATGCAGACTGATGCCACGGGGATTGCTTCCCGTCCCGTCGGATACTCCTGGCGAGAGGGATGTGACCCCGGGGAGCGCAAGGACTGCATGGGAGCGTCCTCATCCCCAGCCGCAGGCAGGGCAGGCAGGGCAGGCAGGGCAGGGGTAGAGGTGGTCCCAGCCTCTTGCCCAGCCTCTCCCTGCCTGCTGGAAGGGGAATTTGGGACTAATCCAAGTTTGCTTACTTCTACAGGCTCATAAACGAAGGGCAAACACTGGTTTTGGGGCAGATCAGATTGCTGTAAGCACTAAATACCCCTTTTTTTCCCCTCTGCCAAGCGGTTTCTCCGTAAGGGACGTGTCCTCCTCCAAAGCCAGACCCTAAATACACCCTGCCTTGCCCTACCAGTGCACTCCGTGTGGAGCTTCGCAGTAAACATTTCCAGTCAGGCATGCTCCTCCTGCGCCTCCGCCCAGCGGGGTCGTCGGCTTTGCCGGCTCCGCAGGGCTGTAAGAAGTAAGATTTTTTGTTTGAAGTGGGGAGAAACAGTGGGAAGGTTTCCTGGGCTCCAGAAAAGGAGTGCTCTCGCTGCCAGGGAGGGCTGAGGCGCACAGACCGTGGGAGGGTCTTTCGTGGGCACTGACGCTACGGCGAGCGCGGGGCAGCCCTCGGCGCACACAGACCTGTGCGAAGCTCCGTGCGGGTGAGCGGAGCGATGTGGGTGTCAGAGAGGGACGAGGTCCATGGGCAGCATGACTGGCCCGTGCGGGCAGCCCTGCCGCGTCCCCCCCTGCCCCGCGGCGCTGGCGTTCGCTGACCTGGGGCTTCCTGCAGTTCGTTTGCCTTTAATATAGTAGTTGGTAAAATACATGATTTCTTTAAATACTCGTTGAACAAAGTCAACCCACATTTGGCACTGAAGCCCACACAAAGCCCTTTGTCACGGGCTCTGGAAATACGGAGCAGATGCTTTAATGAGGCATTGGTTTTGAATCGCTTAGTGCCTGAAACAACAAACGCTCGGTGGCTTTCGGTGGTGGCACTGGCGTCATCCTCTGCCTGTCTGGGTGCTCTGCCGGCCGTTTGCATCGCCCTCGCTCCTCGGCCTTAGGATGCAGGCTGGGGGCTGCTGGCGTGGGGCTGGTGGTGCTGGTGCTGGTGCTGGTGGCAGCGGGGCTCTGCCCGTCCCGTAGCACCGCATGGGACCAGGGCTGCACTCCCGGCCCTCTCCTGCCCTGCAGCCGCAGGTGCTGGAGCTGATTTATCGCCAGACCCACTGGCAAGGAATTAGTTGTGTCTGCCTACGTTTAATCTCCATTTTGATGTTTTAGGGGAAACCTGATGTTAGTTCAGCTAATTGCCTGCCAAAGACTCTGCTCCTTCCCTCCTTTCGTGCTAGATTCACCTTTTTTTCTTTCCTTTCCACAATGCCCTCAGGTAAAAGGCAAATTGCAACATATAAAAAAATGACCCCAGTCACTTAATTTGAACCAGAGAAGATAATAACAGTCTGGATGTAGAGCTGGATTTATGCTTTTCTCTCCGAAGGAGCCCCCTCCTCCAATGATGGCTGTCGAACGGCGCGAGCAGCATCTGAAGCAAATTGAGGGTAACCTTTCGTACCGCACGGATCTTCCAGCAGGGTTTGCCGGTCCCAGGGACATCTGCAGGCCGCATGTTGGATTTTGGCAGGCGCCAAGCCCATTGTCAGCCAGTTCCATTGCATTAGCTGGTAATGGATAGACCGGCGTCTGCCAAGTCGGGCCGTGCACGCGGAGCCACGCGTGGCCGGGAGCATCCCCGCCCTGCGCAGCCCCC
>NW_009649168.1:604847-609683 GCF_000708025.1 Charadrius vociferus | reverse complement strand
TGTAAAACAACATGGAAAAATGTGAGTGATGCAGATCAAAAAGAGGAACTGGGAAGCTTAACCTCTGGCTCGCGAGCTGTTGGACCAGCAGCTCCGGGATGAGAAGCCAAATGTCAGACACATGATGCCTGTACTGCACTTTGGAGTTTAGGGGGTTTGTTAATTAGTTTCTCCAAGTTTTGTGGTGTTTGACTGTGTATCAGTCATGGCTGGGTGACTGTGACGAGCTCCCTCTTCCACCTGGTCCACGGTCCCAGGGGCGAGGATGGACTCTCCCCTCTCCGGCGCCGGGTGCCAGGGCTGCCGGTTCGGTTGTATTTCAGGGAAGGTGAGCGGCAGTGTGGCCGCGCTACTGCCTGTGAGCAGGCAGGCCCGTCCCTCTGCTCCGTAGTGACCGCCGCCATTGGGAGGAGACGGTTCGGATGTTTGCCATTACCTCTCGGCCGCTCTGCGGCAGCTGCAGCGGTCCCTGGTAAACACCGACCGTCGGCTGCTCCTTCCAGGGAGCCCTTGCGAGGCCGCGCGCCGCAGCCCTGAATCACTCCATAAATCACACACTTCAATGTGGTTTCATTTTGATCCCCTGATGTTCACTTCTCTTCTCCGGCCAACATTCCCGCGCCGCTCCCTGGGTGCCAGGGGCCGGCGGGTTTGTCATATCGGTGCGCCCAGCCGCCACCGCGCCGGTGCTGAGGAGCTGCCGCGGGCCACGGAGCCGCTGGGCTTGGTGCATTGCTGCGGCTCTCTGTGCTGCACGGGGTCCCCCGAAACACAGGGCACCCCCAGCCCAGCGCCCCCGCTCCCCCGTTGGCCCCCTCACCCTCGCTGCATAATCTGCGTATCATCAGCAGTTACGGGGCGCATTACCCAAGCAGGATCGGGCAGGGTGGGGGTGGCACCGGCGAGGGCGCGGGGCTGCGGGGCCGCGGGGAGCGCTCGCACATCGGGGCGATTCCCTCCCACTTGGGACTAATTATCCGTGGGGCATGAAGGTCACGACTGCAGAGCCCCGGGGACAAGCGAGTGCTGAGGGGACCCACCAACAGCCACATCGCTCCCTTGCCCCCCGGCCGTCCCCTTCCCTTCGGTTCTGCAGCTCCAGCTCATTTTCTGATTTATGATCAAAATCACACAGTGACTGAGGAGTACAATCAGGACACTTTATAAAACATTTAATTGCATTTCATAACCTCTTTCCATAAACCATCCGCGGCGTGTTTATAAACTTCCCATCTCTTGTTTCCTGGCTCTCACAGCAATCCCCCGCGGCTGCGGGGCTGCGACTGCGGTGCCCGGGGCAGCACCAGCCGTGGGAAGGACTGGGCTGCTCCGCTGAGCTCGGCCCTGCGCCTGCCTTTCCCAGGGCGGGAGAGGGTTTGGGAACTTGGATGGAAAAGTAACAAGGTCCTCTAAGTCTAAATTCCTGTTTTCCAAAGATGCAGGACAAGATGAAATAACCCCCGTGAGCTGTGGAGGCATCAGCATCGTTGCTGCCAAGTGGTGCCACCGGGGGGGCTTTAAGAGGACACTGGGGGCAGTGGGATGCACCCAGCGGTGCGGGGGCTGCACGGGGGTGCTCAGCAGGAGCAGGAGCAGGAGCAGGATGCGTCCCCAGCATCACCAGCTGAAAAGGACTCTGAGCAGGGAATTGCTGCCTCAGTGCTCCTGGACTGTGGTTTTTACAAACTCCTGTGGGTTTTACAAACCTTTCCATGGAGCAATGCAGCCGTCCTGTGGGCCTCGGTGCAGCGCTGTGCCCTGCATGCATCTGCGAGGAGCGCTTGGGTGGAAGGTCCCCGGGCAGAAGGGACTCCCAGCCTGTGGCAGCCACAGTCATGTCTGGCTGCGTTGCTGTTATCCTGTCACCTCCTCCAGGACTTTTCTCCCCGGGGACAAGGAGGCAGGGATGCTTTCACCTCCAGCCTCATTTCTTACACTGACAGACGAACTGGCAAACAGTGAGTTGGAGGGACAGGGGGTCCTCCAAGGGCACCGCTCCCGGGAAGCCCTCCTCACCTCGGCTGAGCTCGTCCTGCCCTGCCGCCTCTGCTGCCGCCCCTCAGGGGTCCCTGAAGGCGGCTGTGATGCTTCATCACCCCTCCGGGATGTGAGCCCTCATCTCCATCAGCCCGTCCCGTTCAGCTCTGGTTTCCATGAGCCCTGGTCTCTGCTCCGGGCTGTGACTGTCTGCCCCGTGCCTCGGCGGCTTCAGGGGATGGGTCAGCGCAATGTCAGCCCCATCCCTGACCACGGCAAACAGCCGCCTCTGCTGACACCCGGAGAGGTACGGGTGTGCGGGAAGGGTGCCTGTCCCAGCCCGGCAGGAGCTGTGCCATGTCCCATACTGAGGGCTTGATAAATCCCCACTCCTTTTTGAGCCTGGAGGATTGCTGCAGCTCTCCAGTGCTTTTCAGGATTTGTTTGTTTGTTTTTAGCACAATGTAAGCAAGCTGGAGATTGCAGTGTCCTCAGCAAAGCGCCTGACTCCTACCCAGGAGTTTTTCCACACAAAAAGTAATGACAAAGTAATGGTTTCATTCCCCAGGATGTGAAATGTGCACAGATAAGTTTTATCCAGAAGGTCATCAACTTTTAACTTTCAGCCATTCAAATCCAAGCTGCTTTCCCAGGAAGTTCAGCTGGGGGCGGCTCGGGAGGCTGCAGGCGCTTCGGCCACGGAGCTGCGAGGGGCTGCTGCGTGCTCCGTGCTCCATCCTCCATCCTCCATGCTCCATGCTCCATGCTCCATGCTCCATGCTCCATCCTCCATGCTCCATCCTCCATGCTCCATCTTCCATCCTCCATCCTCCATGCTCCTTGCTCCATGCTCCATGCTTCTTGCTCCATGCTCCTGGCTCCATGCTCCTTGCTCCTTGTTGCATCCTCCATCCTCCTTGCTCCATTGCTCCCTGCTCCACCGCCGCCAGTGCTGGCTGCAGCGTTGGCGCAGCCGGCAGAGCTGGGATCCCCTGGGCGCTGCAGCCTGGTGCTGGTGCTGCTCCTGCTCTCTGCTCAGCAAACGTCCCCTGCGCTGCCGGTGTCCCTGCAGGCTCGGGGCAGCGAGGATGGGCAGAGGGGGCGGCCAGAGGGAGAGTGGCAAAAGCCACAACCCCGTGGCTTCAGCTGCTGGCGCCGGGTGCTGGCAGGGAGACGATTGCCCGGTTGAGGCTGAGCACAGCGCGGTGCTGACGGCACCGGGATAACGCTGTAACATTATCAGCAGCAAATGGCCCTCAGTGTGTCACTTATAGGAAGCAGAAAAAACAAACAAACCCTGAATAATAGCCAAAACATCTTTTGTGGGACTTGCAGCTTTCTAACTTTATTTAAAATAGAAGGAAAAAAGTAAATTTTCCCTGTCAGAGAATTGCTATCAGCATGCAATGGCACTTAGGAATATTATAAACAACCGTGTCAGTTTATAGGGCTGTAAGCGGTTTTCCCGCGGCTCGCCCGGCTTCCCTCTCCCCGGGGCGCTGAGTGCGGCGGGACGGCCACGAGGGACAGCGGAGGGGTCTGCACCGACATGGGGGCGTCCCGTGGGTGCCTCGATTCCTCCCAAAGCTCTTCCTGCGGTTGCTCTCTGCCCCCTCCTCGGCCACGGGCATCCCTGGCCGGCTCCTTGCCGGGGCTGCGCTCCCCCCGTGCGGCTCCGAACCCCCCCCCCGGCAAAGCCCCCCTCCTCTCCCCACTCTGGTCCTCATTTTCTCCCGGATCAGCACTTTCTCTGCCTGTAGCTCTGTCGGACGGCAGGCTGTAAATCAGAGCCCCGGCCTATGTGGTCGGGCTTTGCACCGCCGGGGGGGCGAGGAAGGCGTTGTTTTGGAGGGGTGGAGGGAAATTATCTCGGCAGCGAAGGAAACCACCACAGCGCGGGTTGTTCTTGTCGTTGGCCCCCGCTGCACACGCAGTTACCGTTTCCTACGCCGGCGCAGCCACACGGGAAGGATTTGTCCCCACCGCAGAGCATCCCCGCGGCGGGCACTGCCGGCACGGAGCCTCATGTGCGACAGCAGCGGAGGAGGACGGATGCGCGTGTCCCGCCGGAGGTGCCGGCGAGGGCATCCGCCCGTCTCTGCTCCTGTGGTGCTCAGAAGGGAACGGGTCTGCTCCAGGCCTGCCACACGATGCACAACAAGAATAAATACCAACTTCATCCTGCTCCTCCAGGACTGCAAAGCACGAGCTCTAGCGGGATTGCTGGCGCTCGCTCGCGCCCCCGCGGTCCCTTACCTGGCAGATGGAGCGTGTAAGACACACCCTGTAATGCTCTCACACGGAGCTGCGGAAGATTTATAAGATCAGTACGTGACTGACAGATAAGGGACTCCCACAGAGCAGAGAGGAGAGCGGGGGAACCAGAAAGCTGTATGCTTGGACTTGATTCAAGGAATTTGCAGCCCCTCTTGTTCAGGCAGGTTCTAGTAGAAAATTTGCCAAATCAACCTAACGCCATAAAAAAGTTTCTTGAGGAAGGGTTGGGGGAGAGGCGGGTTTATAAAAAACACCCACCAAAAGCCCCGTGTCCCACCCTGGTATTTATGAGATGCACACGCAGTGTGTTGATAACGGAGACATTTTTGTAAGTCAATAAAACGGAAAAAGAGATTCCACTTGGTTCGGAGGGGTGGTGACTTTGAACGCATCGAGGGCAATGAAGGAGATCATTCCATTGTTTTAAGATTTCCATAACTCACTGTGCTTAAGCACATAAAAATGTAGACATTTTGGCAATAAAGTTTGGGTAATTTTTGAGTATGAATCAAAAATCTCTCCCTCGTGCTCCCCTCCCCCTTCTGCCTTTTGTTGTTGCTGCTGCCGGAGGCTGCTCCCCCC
>NW_009649168.1:602508-603987 GCF_000708025.1 Charadrius vociferus | reverse complement strand
GGCCACGGGAAGCCCTGGCCCGGTTGCAGCAGTGGCAGGAGGACCAGGGCCACGTTCCTGCTCCCGCTACGTCCCCTTTCCCTGTGTGAAAGTTTCCCACCCGCTGTTTGCCTGAAGGGCCAAATATTTTCTGTGAAGAGCAAAGTTGTTTGGGTGAAATAAATGTTGTTTTGTCAACATCTAATTTTCTCTGGGAAACCAGATTCACGGGTGGGGGAGGTCTGGCTGGTGCTCCTGGTCCATCTGGGGCGGCCGTGGCATGCAGCCGGGCCCACCGCCCCGGCACGGGGCTGGCGTGGGATGCAGGGGCTGCTCTGCATCCCCCCGGTGCCGGCTGCACCGCTTCCCCGCGGTACATCGCCTTCGCTGCGCTGCGTGACCCACCGCACGTGTGCCCCTCCGCGCACCCACCCCGGCGCTGGATGGGGCTCTGCCCCGTGCCGGAGTGGCGGGAGGGCTGTCTCCTCCCCCCCCCCGCTGCCTCCCAACGCCGCCCGAAAACACTCGGGGGGTGTGTGTGTGTGTGTTGGTGCCGATCACAACTGACAGCAGGAGAACCAGGTGATGGCAGAGCCGGGAACGCGCTCACCCATTTGTCACTTCAGATGGACAGAGTCATCCGTCTCAGCAGGATGAGGCCTTTGGAGAGGATCCGGAGGGGCAGCACGGGCGCTCCCGGCGGGGAAACCGCCGGAACGCGGGCCGGCCGTGAGGCAGCAGACCGAAGGGCCATGGGTGACACGCGCGCATCGTGTTGCTGTTACTTTGTCTTGCATTGTGCTTTTGGCCTGCTCCAGGGACGAAAAAGCCACAGAGACTTCAGCCGCGGTGTCGGGCAGGCGCTGGCGGTGGCAGAGCCGTTGTGTCCAGCGCTGGGCATGTGGCAGCGACAGCGCGGAGCCGGGGCTCTCGAGATGCTCTGCGTCTGAAGTACCCCACTCCTGCCCGAGTGCTCCCAGCAGGCTCTAACACTGCACCGCTTGAGTTTTTTTTTTTTTTATTTCATTTTCCCCCCCTCTTTTCTTTTTTTTTTTTTTTCAGTGAACAACTTAATTTCCCACTTTGACATTTTCCAGACCCACCTGGGAGCCTGCCTGCCAGAAGGAGAAATGACACAAGAGGAAATACATCTTCACAGCTCGAGAGAGGAGAGGGTCGGAATCCAAGTGCGTAAACAGCGTTGCTGCGCAGTGAGCAAAGGCAGAGCAGGTTGTGCTCTGGAGAGTGTAACTCCACCTCCGCCACTCCTCTTCCGAATTAAAAAATGCGCGAGAGAAGCAGAGCCTGTTTGTTTGTCCCTCTCGAGGTGGGAGCTGACGGCCTGGGGATGCCGTGCGGGGAGCAAGCCCACCACCCCCGAAAGCCAGGGTGGAACCGCCGGGCTGCAAAATCCCCTTTCCCAGACTGCTGGAGGACCTTCTGTCTCGTGACCCCCCCGGGGGAACACGATGGCTGTGACCCAGCCTGGCCCACACTGGG
>NW_009649168.1:600542-602349 GCF_000708025.1 Charadrius vociferus | reverse complement strand
AGCCGCCCAGCGCACCCAGCATCCCGGGGGCCGCAGATCTCTCGCTGGAGAAAACCACTTTGAGGATGGGCCTGGGGACAACGTGTGCATTCCCCACCCGGCGCGCCAGGGATGCTCTGCCATTGCAGGGCCAGTACCGGGGGCACCGTCAGCGTGGGCAGGGTGGGCTGCGCTGCCACGGCCCCACCAGCTCCTCCAGCGCTCGGGGAGGTCCCCACCACCCCACCGGCCTGGGGACCCTGCACACACCACTCCCACCACCGTGCTTTGTCACATCGCCTGCCAGCATCTGCACTGATGGCCCAGAAAATGTGAAAAATCAGTGTGCAGACACGCTGGTGTTTGCTGCTGTGATGGTCCAGGGCTGATCTTGATTAAAGCCCCTTCCCAGCATTGCTGGTGCCGATCCCCTGTAACCAAGGGCTGTCCCCACCGGTGAATCACACAGGTATGGAGTACGATTTACTCTCCGCACAGCTTCACCTGCCAAAGCTCAATAGGATTTTTCCGTGGGTGACATTGCCGGGATAACCCCATGCATTCATCACGGCCAGCACTGAAATGACGAACGTGGCACGGCGCTGCCGGGCTCCTCGCAGCCGGACCCCGCAGCCTGCGCCGTCCTGCCCCGCCACAACTTCTATCTCTTCACCTTTTTTTTCCGACTCGCTGAGCAACAACTGTCATGTTTATACTCTCCCCCCCCAGTCCTGCTCTACCTCAAGGATTAAGCTTTCATCCTTCATTATGAGCTTCTCCCCCAGGCAACATTTTCCACGAAGAAAAAGGAATTTCTGGGATTTTGCTTTTAAGAGATTATGTTACTAAGCATGTGTGTGTTTGTGCTGTGGCGAGGAGCTTTCCGCACACACACACTCGGGTGATTTGTCACAACCTGGGGCAAGGCAGCGAGTGGGGCGGTTTGGGGAGACAGGTCCCCCGCCATCCCCGCATCCTCCCCTCCCAGGGCGCTGCTGGCGGCACGATGTCCACGAGGGCACCCACGACCCCGCGCTGCCGGGAGGGTCTGGTCCTGCAGCCCTGGGGACCGGGGGGTGTCCCTCCACCACGCTGGTGCAGGGTCACCCCTCTGGGACAGGGGACACAGGGTGGGCATCACTGGGGATACGGGAAAGGGGGAGGCTCAGCCTTGCTCATTGTGTTGGGGGTCACTGCTGTGGCCCCACCATTTGTGCCACGATCACCGAATATTGGTGTTCTCCGCCTGAGGCTGAGCTGCTGCGGCTTTGTGGCGTTCCCCAGCCCCTCCCGGCAGCGCGATGCTCCCGGGGGCTCATGCCCCGGCAGAGCTGGCCACCGTGGCCGGCCGCCTCCCGCTCCTGCGGGGCGAGTGCTGACCTCGCTGCGCTCTCCTCCGTACTTACACGAAACCTCAGCTACTTACAAGGAGCTTATACCACGCCTGGAGGCTTGGCGTGAAAAATATTTGGCTGTACAGTAACTGTTGAACAAGGTTGTGCTTTCATTGGCAACAGCTCTTGTTATTAAATCCTTTTCGGGAGCTCATCTAAGCCCAACAAATTAACATAAGGGAAACACGATCGCTAATGTCAACCTCCCAAAATAATCCAAATCTGTATTTACAACAGGGAAGACATAAACACGGCCTAGGAAGAATAACTGCTGCACGTTCAGCCTCAGCATCTGGGCTGCTGCTGCGCAGAAAGCGGTCCAGTGTTTCTGGGCGATAACCGGGGGAAGGGCAGGTGCCGCCCGGGGACCCGCCAGCCCCCCGCCAAGCCCACGGGCAGCCACGGCCACCACAAGAGGTCCCCCTGGGGACCCC
>NW_009649168.1:599837-600154 GCF_000708025.1 Charadrius vociferus | reverse complement strand
CGCTCTTAGAGAGATAAGAAGCTTTACCGCTGCTTTTACTGAAGCCATTACGTGCAATAATTAAGCTGTGGCAATTGGCGATGGCTCGCTCTGGATGCTCCAGCGTGACCAGCACGCGGCCCCGCTGCCGCCGCAGCTGCCATGACCCCGCTGGTGCCAAACTGAACAGTTACCAGCTCTCCACTGCTTTTTGACAAGTTGTTTTCAACTTTCTTTTAAAAGTCAATAAATAAAAGTAGTAGCCTCTGTAGAGCTCAAACACAAATGGGAAAGTACATTGAGCAACAGCTCCCAAACGCCCGGGCAGCCCCGCCCCC
>NW_009649168.1:599220-599725 GCF_000708025.1 Charadrius vociferus | reverse complement strand
CCCGCCGGCGTAACTGTATGTCTGTATCACACATGCAGACACAACTATTGTGGGTATTAAAGAGCCTAAATCTGATTAAAGCCTTTCTATCCCCACCAGTGGTCAATTCCAGAAACCAGCTCACCCAGGAGGCCAAATTCATTTCATCCCCGAAGTCTAATTAAAGCCATTAGTGTATTCCTTGTCTTTCTGATAAGATCAAAGCATTCCAAGAGCCAGTCATTACCTTATTTTCAAGACAATTATACAACGTATAGCATCGATTTATTCTGCCTCCAGCTGTATGCGTTTATCTCTGTCTATCACGGGGTAATCTGTACCATCAGAGGGAGCGCAGCGCGGGCTCAAGTCTGTCGAGGGCCCGTGCTCACCGCGCGCGTTCCTTTTCCACCCTCAGCTGCAAATTAACACCCGAGGCAGCGCCGGGGACCCAGACCCCAACACCCATGGCCACAGCGGGACGTGGGCACGTGCAGGCTACCGCGCTGGTGCTCAGGCAGCCAGC
>NW_009649168.1:595458-598072 GCF_000708025.1 Charadrius vociferus | reverse complement strand
TCTGTTCTGCTCGGGGGCTGCGGGGGGTGTCTCTGCCCTTGGTGTGTGGGTGCAAAGCGAGCGCGTGCCCCGGCCCAGCAAACGTGCTGCTCCTCGGGCTCCTCATCAGCAGCGCGCCGAGCTGCTTCGTTAACATGTAAACAGCTCTCAGACTCCCAGGAAACGAATTCCCCTTTTGCCTTCAGAGCGGGATGAAAACCATCAGAAGCAGCTCTTCAGCTGCATTCCCTCTTCCGTGCGGCACACGAGACCCCTTCACCCCGTGGGAGCGCGGCGCGGGGGACTGGAGCGGCGGCGGGGCGCTCAGCAGCCCCCTGCCCTGCACGGCCCGAGACCCCCTGGCCCGGGCGCGAGCTGGGAGCGGGGCAGCCAGCCCGGAGCCAGCACCGGCTTCAGCTGCCAAAGCATCACCCCGGCGCGGCTCTCTGTGGGGCTCAGCAACAAGGCTGACCCACCGCGGCAGCTCGCTCGGTGCAGAGCTGGCCCCTCGCCACCCCTCGCAGCCACCGGTCTTTTGGCCAGAGCCAAGCGCGGGCTCAAGGCACGGGGTGCGTGGGAACAGTGGCCCAGTGGAGCCACAGTCGAGCAGGTCTGAGTGTGTTTTCAGCTGGACATCCACTTATTCCTGGTTAGATGAACCAAAACTGGTTTGTGTAGCAATTCCATCTCTACAAACACCGCTGCAGCCACGCACACTGATTTTTCACAGGTGGTTTGCGACCCTGTGGCTACGGGGCAGGAGCTGCCTGCGAGGACTGAGCCGGTACTGCCGCACAGAGCCGAGCAGAGGACCCAGCACAGGGCCGCTCTGGGAAACACACCCACGGGATGAAGTAGAGAACCGAAACACAGGAACGCAGCGTTTCGACCTCCGAATCTAGCCCTGTGTTTGCCATTTTCTCTGTCCTCATCCCAAGAGATGATTGTCCCCAAACTGATTTCCCGGACCCTTTAACCTGCTACTCCGGCTGCCGGTGGGTTGTTGCCTGTGGCTGACGGGTGATGAGGCCGTGGTGGTGACTGCGGCGCCTGGATGGCGCCCAGGGGTTATCAGCAGTGGTGGCCGAGGCTGAAATAGCAGGGCAGGGAAGTGGGGGAAGCAGACCTCAGCTTCTTGGCATGTTTGCTTGTGCTAAACCTGTAGCATGAAAACTTTTCACAACAACACTCAGCGCTTGAAGCCTTCCTTGGCTGCGTGCGCCCCGGCGGAGGGCGAGAGCCAGGTCTGGCTGGCGGCTGGATTGTGCAAACAAACCGTGTCCGCAGGCACCGCGCCGGGACAGCCCAAAGCCGATGCTACGGGGTGAATGCGCACCAAAGCAAAAGCTCTTTCTCCCGGCAGAACTGGAGGTTACAGTGCCTGGGGGACTGCCACGCTTCCCAAGGGACGCTCCTGGGAGCTGCAGCTACATGATGCGTCCACCCCAGCACCCAACAGCACCTCACCAGCACCCAACGCCCCACCGCAGGCACCCCAGCGGTGCGGTGCGGTGCCCTGTGCTTGCTCCAGGGTTTTGCTCACCCCCGGGCATTTCTGACCCCTAAGATGCTCTGGAGCAGCGTGGCCGGGCATCACCCATGTCTGTGCACTGCGGCCGCCGCCTGAGGCTGGGCACTGTGCTCGCATGTGCTCTGCGGCCGCTGCCTGCCCCTGCGGCGCGCGGTCCCAGCCCCCGGGAGAGGTGTGAGCACGCAGCTGCCCCGAGCACGTGTGAGCTGGGCCCAAACAAATCCATCCCCGGTTTGCCAGCTAATTTAGCAAGCCAAAGCTCCTGGTGCTTGGTGGGAGGACCGGATTGGTTTTGCTGAGCCAATTTGTTTTCAGTTTCTCTTGGCACCTCTGTGATTACCCTGATAACAGTAGCGCTGATGGGATCAGCTGGTCAGCGATCACCCCTTTTCCTCTGAGGAAGATTGCCAGGCACAAGGACGCACGGCACCTCCGCTGCCCTGGCAGCCCAGCCGGTGGCACAGCTCCCGGCCGAGCAGCCCAGAGCCACCCTGCCCTCCCCGCCGGGCAGCCACGGCCCTGCCAGCACTCGGCATCATGACGGTCCTGCAGCCCGTGTCCCAGCCGTGCAGGCGCTGCTCTCGGGCTCTGGCGCGCGCTGTTTCACGTGCCCTGGCAGGAGCTCACAGCTGGGCACAGGCGGGTGGGCACTGGCCCGCAAAGCCACCGCCTCGGCAGGACTCGCGTGTCCAGCCAGGAGCAGTCCTGGGAAGGGCTGGAGTCCTCCGGGGCTAAGCTCCTGCTGGGGATGAAGCTGGGAATACTGGGAATAGCTGCCACGTCGTGACAACACAGTAAATCCACGGCTGCCCTGGTGGGGTGCCCTGTGGCAGCGGATGCCCTGCCATGGGGGGTCCCAGTGACAGGAGGGTCCCTGCGATGGGAAGATGCCCCGTGGTGGGGGGTCCCAGGATAGGGGGGTCCCTGCAGTAGGGATGCCCTGTGATGAGGGGATCCCTGTGATGCGGGGAGTCGCTGCGATGGGGAATGCCCTGTGGTGGGATGACACTCTGTGACTAAAAGGTCCCTATGACGGGGGGTCCAAGCGATAGGGGGGTCCCTGCGATGGGGAATGCCCTGCGATGGGGGATGCTCTGTGATGGG
>NW_009649168.1:571027-594473 GCF_000708025.1 Charadrius vociferus | reverse complement strand
GGGGTTCAGCCTGGAGAAGAGAAGGCCAAAAAGGGGAGAGCTCAGAGCCCCTTCCAGTGCCTAAAGGGGTACAGGAGAGCTGGGGAGGGACTCTGGACCAGGGAGGGGACCCATGGGATGAGGGGGAACGGTTTTACACCGAAAGAGGGGAGATTCAGATTAGACATAAGGAAGAAATTCTTTACTGTGAGCCCCTGGCGCAGGGTGCCCCGAGAAGCTGTGGCTGCCCCATCCCTGGAGGTGTTCAAGGCCAGGTTGGACGGGGCTCGGAGCACCCCGGTCCTGTGGGAGGTGTCACTGGTGGGGCTTTAAAGGCCCCTTCAACCAAACCATTGTGTGATTCTCGCTGTGCTGAAGCCAGTACCATCACTCGCCCGGCACTCCTCCAAAACTCCTTCAAAACGTCATCAAGCCTGAAGAGATGAACAAAGAGCGTCTTCCCAGGTTGTTGCAAAACCTGTTCAACCGCACTGATGCAAAGATAAGAAAATCAGGTCACTATTGAGGTGTACATTAGGGAGACAAACAGCTGCGGACTCTTCCCCGCGGTTGGGCTGGGGGACACCTGGGGCAGCCCCCAACTCTCCAGGGAGGAAACGTACTATTTCATTACTCTTGGAACTCTAGGAGGAGTGTCTTTAATTTAAAATGCCTAAAAGCCGCAGTTGTCCGGAGCTCACTGTGCCGTGTCACCTGAAGCACGCTGCTGCCACGGCTCCCACGCGACAGCGCTGGACGGAGGGAGACGGGCGAGCAGCGCAGCCTGGGCTGCGGCCGGCCACGGTTCCTCACCCCCCGTCGCACGCCCAGGGAAGCTGCTTTCTTCTGCCATTTAAAGCTTCGGTTTCCCCGGGAGTACAGACGCCCGGCTACCACTGCCCGCGCTGTCTCCTGCGAGGCAGCCCCGGTCCACACGCACCGTCCCAACTCCAAACATCTTCTTAAGCGATTTGCACATCTTAAAAATAAAATCCTTTATTGATAATATGAATGTTTAACATGTTTAATGCCATCAGCTATAAAAATGATTAAAGACTTCAGCTTGGTACATTTGGCTTTACAAATTTACAAGTGTTAATGAATTAATACTAGTGTATATGTTTTGCACTTCATTATACTCCATTAGCCAGTGACAAACTCTGCAACAATGTCTGCTTATAGGTGTGAGTTATCGAAGAAATATTTAGTTGCTTCCACACAGAATCTACATCAACAGTTAAATACTAACTCTAAATGTCTTACTGAATTAGTTGGATCCATTTTAATATCTTGTGCTTAGTTTCTCTCAGAAGATAGGCTACTAGCAAAAATACATTCTTTTGCATACCCCTTCCCATATTATATTTTAGAAGAAACAGTACTCAGTGCATTTCCTAATAGACTCCATCATAGTACATCTCTCTATAGAGCTATCGATAAAGAAAGGGGGTAATACCATTTAGGTTAATGTAAAAGCAAAGAAACACGTTAAAGCAGTGTATACAAAAGCCTCACTTTTGAACCCGAAGCGATACATGGGCCAAAATCCATCTGCCCATCAGTTTTCACAATTACTCTCATCACGAGGAAAATCTGCTGTGGATACTCAAAAGTTAAAAAAGTAATAAATGTGCTTCCCAAAGAGCCGCTGCCCAGTGATCTCTGGGCTGCGCCCGTCTCCCGACCGTCAGCACACAGCCCGTTCCGCTGGACGTGGAACGGCAGCGCAGAAACCCACAATTTAAAAGGCTACTAAAGGGTCTGTAAAAGACTTGTGTTGTAGTCTAGATACCTGCCACGGCCGCGCGGGAGAGGACTGCAGGGTCACGTCAGACAACAGCCACCTCGCAGCAGCACAAGAGCTCCGGTGTCCTACAAAAGGAGACTCAAAGCCAGAAGGAACCCATCAGGCGGTGTACAGTAGTGCGTCCGCCCAGCTGCCGCAGGGAGCTTCCCTACAATAAAGGTGGATGTACTTTGTCTAATTAAATATTGAAAAATGACAAAGGAGAAAGCGTCTCCGGCAGTGGGAAGCTGTGCTCTGTGTGAACGTGACGCTGCTGCAGAGGGAAACGCTGAACATGGACTGACACTGCGCGGCAAGTCCAGCTTCTAAATTTAGGATCAGTTCACATACAGCTGAGATAATTAACTCAGGGTTACGCTCTCAGCCTCTGCCCCTGATCCGTGGTGTGTTTGTCTTGTATTTCTCACCGCAGTGACTCAGAAAACCACCCGTTCACGAGGGCCGACCGCCGGGCAGCACAGGCAGCATGGCTGCAGCAAGAGTTTCTGCGCAGGAATCAGTGGCTTCTCCCCCCTTGGGCCCAAATCGTTTTTCACACACACGATCTGCCTCCAACTTAGGCGATTCCTCGCTCCAAGCGATTTTTTAAATCTCAATGACTTCCCTCATTTTCTTCGTATTAGGCAGAACATCAAGGATAGATAAAGAATTCCCTAATACATTGTGTATTTAATATGTATGTGTGTGAAACTGCTCACACATATATAATATTCAATGACACGTGACAGTAATGATTTGGTTCCATGTTTGCAGCCAGGGAAAGCCAGCACGATCCCATAGCTAACCAGTGAGTAAAGTCCAGGTCAGCTGGACACAACTGATACAGATGAGGAACAAAATTATTGCTCTTGTTTATAGTAGAAGATCCCATGTTACTGTTGCAAAACACCTGTACGGTATGGACTAGTGATTTTTTTTCAAGTAATAGTGAGATCTTTGTCAAGTAATAGCAAGATCCTTTTCTCAGAAGTTCTACACACAACAGTAGAATGCTTGAAGAGCTTGAAAATTCGAGGTGACACACCAGAAAGTTCAGCCATTTAAAGCACACGGGCATCTCTGCAGAACGTGTTACAGGAAAGCAAAAAGAACCACACACATTGAATACTGAGAGAAGTGTAACGTGGACTGTATCACGGCCACATCTTACCCCAAGAAACCTCTGTGTGCCTCCTCAAGCAGCTAGGAGCTATGTCCTACAGGACAAAGTGTGGCTGGCTGTGTCGGTCTGGTGGTCACCCCACAGAATTTGTAGCACATCTGCTAACTTATTTTAGCAAATGGAAAGAATTAAAAAGAAAAACAGTGTTGGTTTCAACATTCATGACTCACAGAAGAATTTGTTTCTGCAGCTAGATGGTCCCCCTCCTCACCTTTTTCAGAGAATCACATTCATATTGCAGGCTTAGTTCAGGCACTTTTTAGAAAATGTTCATCTGGAGTAAAAAGTCTGCAAAAGTTATTTCTGCATAATTTAAAAGTAGCATTTCAGTCCCATTAGAGTCTGATAGGTCCCATCACGGTTCTCGTTATCTCTAATGATTTGACTGTTGTCATGAGACATTTTGAGGCTACTGTATAGCTGTAGTTAAGGTTTCTTCATAAACAAAAATATTTTCCTACCTATTAAAAAAGAAAAAAATATACTAAATGCTTTATACAGACAGAATCTGCTACTATGGAAATAAATAACATGGAGTGGAAAAAGTGTCTTAGCTCTAGGATGCTAAGCCATGGAATGTCACATTCACATTTTCTGGAGACTAGCTGCTGGTTGGCAGGAGTATCTCAATGTCTTTGCCATTCGACACTACAGTGTTGTTAGAGCAGCTACCTGCCACGTCCGTGGGGGCACCCAGAGAGGACGCCTGGGAGGAGGCTTTGGTTAGCGGAGCAGGAGCAGCAGGTGACTGAGCGAGGCCGGGTTTCTTTGGAGGAATGGGTGGAGGGTTCCCTCTTTCTGCTCTTGGAATGGTTGGTGACTTAATTCCAGGAGACAACGGGCTTAGCGGGCTGGAAACCTTGCCAGGGCTTGGGGAGTGACCGGATTCGTTTTTGGGGCTCACAGCATTTGCCAGATTTCGATAGTCCGTGCCAAAGGGTGAGCTGTTAGGGGAGACAGGTTTAATAGGTCCCTGCTGGCTGGTAAATCTGGAAAGGACCTGAGTGACTGTATTGCGGGCCAACTGCTTGGCGGCAGAGTTATCTGCTAGAGTAGGAGACAAATCCCGCGACGGCGGGCTCTGCAGACCACTTGACTGGTGGTCCTGTTCAGCTTGAGACTGAAACTTGTGCCGAGCTGCATGGAACCGTTGATTGATCCCCACCTGGTAGGATGACTGGTAACCAGGGCTGCTGGCTGAAGCTCCCACGAGGCGTTTAGTCAGAACTGGCGAGGAGCAGGGGGAAGGTGTTAGAGAGGAGGCAGCCGTGCCGCTGGGAGACAGGGAGACCCCACCAGAAGGGACCTGGGACATCAGATGCACTGGTGACTCTGTTCTCACAGGAGAACTTCCATTCTCAACCGCGTTTTCTGAGGCTGCACCAGCAGATTTCTCCTTTTGAACGTGGCTCTCTGCTGCGTTTGTCTGCAGTAGCTCACTGCCCATCTGCATGTCTGTGTCACAATGACCGTTGGATTTTGCATAGGAGGGAGTGGGTGTAGCGGGGCTGGGAAACACGGGATGTACAGCTTTGCTTGTGCTGGCAGGATTTGCTCGGTCTGCCTGCAGACACTCTGTCTGGCAAGACACAGACTTCACCGTGGCACTGTCAGTTGCAACACCTCTGGACATCACCGAGGGGGCTGGCTGCAAAGGCTCGGCAGCACCGTGCTCCTGGCAAGAAGCCTCCAGCTCTTTCAGGGCTTTCTTCAGACATTCCACCTCTTCTTTGAGTGCTTTTGTACGGTTTTCTTCTCTGTTCAGCTTGGCTTTCAGCTGTTCTCTTTCAATGTCAAACTCTGAGAGCTGCTTTTCTACTTGTGCTTCCATCTGTAAACCCCGCTTCCTCTTGGATGCCAGCTCCTCTTCCAGTTTACTCACCTTACTCTTCTCTTTTTCCAATTTCAAGCTCAATTCCGCTGTCTTCTGCCCCTCTTCAGCTGCTTTGGCAGTGGCCTTCTTGCACTCCACTACAAGCATGGAAGACAGTTGCTTGTGGCGTGCCCTTTCCTCCTCCAACTGGCTTGACAGCTTCTTCTGTTCTTTTTCAAACTTTTTCACTTGGGATTTTTCAAACTCCAGCTGGAAGATAAGGACAAAAAAAGACTCTAAGGGCACCGCAAAACCTCCTGAAAGTAAATGAAGCATAATGCCCCCAAAGGGAGCGGGTTACTATCTATCTTGGAGAAACTCCCCAGTAAAAGATGGCAATGGCTAAGAAAGAGGTTCTCGCCCCACGTACCTGCAAGGCAGCCTTGTATGACTCAGGCCGCATGTATTAAGAATTATTACTTACTAGTAGTTATATCATGTATGAAATTCAGTTGACCTTTACCGAGCTATACACCCAGTCTGCCACGCACCGACGGAACAGGCGGTCTGGAGCAGAGCTTCCTTCCACCTCATTTACTACTTTGTCGGTTTGCCTTTTAAAGGCATTTAGACTTTAAAATGCTGATGTGTTATGTATGTTTAATAAAGTCTACAGCGCTTGAATAACAGAAGGCAGTAGCTTAAATATTTATTATCAGCTCTGAATAACCTCCCCCGGAGATCTTTCATGACTTATTCTGAATTTTGAGCACTAGAGAGCCCTATCATTTGTAAGTGCAGCCCAGTTCTTGAGAACTACTCAGATTTCAGGCTGAAGTAAGATTTCAAAGCACTTGATTGCCCAGTAATAGCTTTTAGCACTGCTCAGCAACCAAAACACTCCCAAAAATTAAGGTTGTTTTTCATACTGAAATGATAAAAGCTAGGAGCGCCTTACCGAGGAGGGAGGTCCCTTACTCCTCTTTCAACAGGAAGGTGCAATTAGCCATCACTACCGAGTTCACCACCCAGGAGCCCGGGGTTTCCGTGGGTTGGGTAATTACCAGTTAGCAAAGCATACCTGCTGGGTGAGCCGCTCCCGCTCCTTCTCCAGCATATAGGTAACATCATCCCCCTCCGCCGTGTCCTGGGCGTGCCGCTGCCTCTCCTCCTCCAGGTCCAGTATCACCTGCCAAACAAACATCCGTCCCTCCAGTGCCCAGGCACACAGCGGGGAGAGCTCAGCGCCTTCGCACACGGTCCAAAGCCAAGAGACGCAGGAGAGCAACCACTCAGACATCCAAATTCGACTCAAAATATCACATAAAAGCAGCTTCTGGACAAGTTACAATACTACGTTATTATACGGTATAGTTGAGTCAGTCTGTGAAAAGTTAGGAAAACCACACGTTGGATGTATCTTCGGTTTATTATTAAACAACTAAATTGCATGCTTTTCCTCCAGACTGCGGAACAGCCTTGGGACGTTCACGTTACCCATCCTTGGGTGGACGGTGCCCTCATCAGAATTTCCTGGCAGGACCATTATTATAAACCCCAGCGGGAGCAGAGGCTCTGCCCCAGAGACCGTGCATCCAGGAGACACGGGGCACTAACAACCACACGACGATCCTCGCTATGCTCTCAGCGGTAATTCGCACACAGCCTTCTCCCCCAGTTTCTTACAGGAGATTTGAGGACTGCGGTGCAAAGTTTATTTTAGAGAACATGAATTTGTTCTTCCACTTAAGAACAAGATGAGCTCTTGAAATGAAACTGCTTGCCATAAGGACCCAGTTAAGGAGCTCCTTCAGCTTTAACGCTGAATTATATGAATAATTGAAATTCTATTAACTCAACAAAAAAGCCAGAACACAAACTTCCCAAGAGAGTCCGCTGTATCTCACCACCAAAACTCTAGGCTCTCCCAACACATGCTCACCATGAATTTTGCAGCTCCTCAGTCTTCCTGAATTTTAAGCTTCCAAAAAATGCTTAAATATCTTTAAGTACACAAGGAACCTTTTCACAGGAGGAGACAGGAAGGATAGAAAAAGGGCAAAAAACATCCAATTGTCATAGTGTGACTTAGCTAGATACTTGGCTGAAAAGCGAAGCACAGCCTTGCTGTTACTTCCAGTGACTTAGAGGGCAAACCGAAAGCTGAAGACAACCTCCAGCTGCCCACCCTGAGCAGCGTCAGCGATGTAAAGTCACGCTGGCTGGTTGCTTATGTCATACCAAGGTTTCTGCAACAGAAACGCTTCAGATTATTCACAGACTGAAAGGAACTTGCTCTACCTTATCCCCACCAAAACAGATTATGGGAAAATAAACGTGAATCCACGTGCTGATGAGCAATGAAACAGAGGTTCAACTTTGAACCTTTTGATTGGAAACAGAATGCAACTCTTGTAGTTGAGATCTTTGTACGGGATTTAGTAAGTTTCAACCAAAGCAAGAGTGACATACCTGAAGAAAATACAGGATGGTACTGGCTCCAGCACGGGCACTAGCCAAAAGCACACCTAGATCTGACCTTGTAAGAGATACTTCTTAGACACCAGTGTAGGGCATCACCTCACAGTCTGCCACTGACACAAGCTAAAGCAAAAATCCCAGCTATTTTCTAATATGGAAAGAAGTACGTGGAAGAGGTTAAGATACAGTGCTGCAATGGCAGCGACTGCAGGGATGCTCCAGAGAGCTCCTCCCAGTCGGGGACTCCAGTGATGTACTCTTGAGCAATTATTCTCTGCCCCAACTACACAGCAGGGACAAATACTTCAATCATTTTGACTGGTTTAAATTTACTGCAGGACAAAACAAACATGTAAACATTTTTTTTCAAAAGCTAACTAGATACATAAAGAAAATATGTTGTAGCAAGACTCCAAAAAGCAGAGTTCAGCGGACTCTTGCTTCCAGACTTATGTGCAGCTTTACGCTCCCCTAAACCACGGTAAGCCAGGGGAGCAAACCTCTGTGGAAGTACAGTCTGACACGTGGACCAAGCACTTCACTGGTGTCGATACACATCGAAGCTGTATATGAAGAATAATAGGTGCTTTATTAAAGAGGCCAAATAGCATGAGAAATAGTTTTGGTCACACCCTACCTTCTTAGGAAAGCACACGGAGGAGCGCTCCCATAAGTACTGGTACCAGCTCTGCGATAATCACTGAGAACACGTCACAAGCAGGACAGCGATATGTCTGCTGAGAATTCAGTCTTACAGAAATCCTTTCTTACATTTTGGCAAGCACTATCCTTCCAGCTGTGAATAAGCTAGTTCCTTTTTTTGTGTGTCCTAACAAAAACATCTTGCATATATTTCAAATTTTGGAATTACAATTAATAAACTTACCAGCTGCATCATAGTGAGCGAGAAGTTTAAACAAAGGTGCAAGTCCTTTCAGTTACCAAAACTCCAGGCATTTAAGTGTTTTTGCTGAAGTTAATGTACTATCAAAATGCAACTGTTAACTTCTGCACATACTTGAAGCAAAACCCACCTTTCTGTGTCTGCTTTCCGCAGCAGCTAGTTGGGATAACATTCTTTCTTGCATGTTCTTGCAATGTTTCATCACCACTTTCAAAATAGATAAGGGATTGGAGCATACTGGTTGCTTTTCACCGTGATTTCCCTCTTTCAGTGTCTCAAAATCTCTCTGCAAAGCCATTAATGGGTCACTGATGTTGTACTTCCCATAGCGTTCCTCAATGAACGTGTCTCTATGCTGGGCCTGCAACACAGAAACAAATTTGCATTTTGATATACTTAAAATCGAAAACTTGCTAAAGAAGAAAGTAATTTGTAGTTAATATTAATCTTCCCCACTTTTTCACTTAACACAGTCTGATTCACATCCTGTTATCTGCTGTAAGAATGGGAGTATTCAGACAGGAAAACACGCAAGTGTGTCATGTTAAAGGTCCTCCGTTAACAGACGAGAGAGACAGTAATTCATACGACAAACCAGTCAAGCGATGTACCCGCTGGAGAGCGGGGCAGTCTGTGCCACCCGCGAGACCTCCAAAGCCCACCTGGGCTTTGCCATTTCTGATCAGGCCAATAACAAGGGGACAAACACCATGTTTTTCACATACTAGGTGCACATACTATTCCTCTAACGGCAGACTCTGATCAAGTTGAAACTGTGAAAAGTTAAGTGTATAGTGAGGACAATAATCCTTCTATCATCGCAACGGATTTTTAAACTGTTAACATTTAAAGTTTCAGCTAGGCTCCAAGCTAATAAAAACGCTCATTAATACATTTAAAATGGGCAAAAGTAGATGGTACCCCACTAATAAGGACAATAAAATCTAGAGGGATCAAACGTGCGCAGGCGAGCCCGGGTCTCGTCGGCTGATCAGCCCCACACAGCTGATGTCCCTCTGCTTCACAGCCGCCCCCAGGAGTCACCTGCTCTCCAGATAAGATACTCCAGTCTTGAAAAAATTTGCAAAACCCACTTGTATTTCCACAGCTGGAACACAAGCAAACACACACTGTTCACAGGCAGTCTGAAAAGTGTGTGTGTGTGGCTTATACGAAGCATCTGCTCCGTTAACTTCCCACTGCCCCCCCCAAGTTGAACAAAGTCTTTTAACCAAGTGGCCCCAACCAAACTACCCAACCGAGGGAAGTCTCGCTTAAAAACACAGCATCGCCCCAGCACAGCCAGGCTGCTGACGCCCCCATAGCACAGCTACCTGCGACCTATGTCCATGACTTACATTCCACACCTGTGCGAAAGGAGAGACGGTAAGTATCAATTCTTGCTCGATTAAAGATTTAATCATTTACTGTTGTATCGGTGGAAAAGTAGTTGTGTGGTTTTCTCGACTATGTCACCATCAAAGAATTTCATGTTGAGCAATTAAGAGTTGTATTCTTGCAATAGCTTATAAACCCGTAAATTGTTAATAAAATCCTTAATGTTCTCATCCAGACTAAACAAAGTTTAGTTTCTCAAGAAGCAAGACCGGAATGATAAACTTTCTTTTGGTGCCATACATGTACGAATTAAGGCAACTCACATGTACTAGCCTTTATATTTACAATGTTTAGAATCAGCCATTCCAGCTGGAAATGTGTTTGCTGGGACACTGATAGCTGTATCCTACTGAATGACTACTGTGAAGTTCTAAAAAACAAAACCAAATTTAATAAACACACTGATACTAAATTATTATCTACATGTTTACCACCATGATAAGAAACCACATGAGAACAGATATCCACACAACAAAAGATGTAAGGGAGAAACCAGATCTAGATGCAGAAGGGCCCTCAGAGCTGACCTGTCTTGGCTCCAAGAAATTTAATTATTGATTTCAGCTGAAATGGTTATGGGCTAAATGCTACGCGTTTGTGAAAAACCTGTGAGGGTGTTTCATTCCAGCGCGTGTCACTGACAGCACAGTCCCGGGCACGGCAGAGCTGACACGCTCTGCCAAGAAAGAATACCTTCCAAATCTGAGGTTTAAACTTGATTCTTCTTGATTCATTTTAGTCATGGTAACCAGTTCTCATGAGATAATTCACACCTTAACTTTTCTAGAGCATGTTCTTGGTAAGACCACAGGGAAAGATGTGGGCTTTGCCCTGCCCCGGTTACTCCCACCACCGTTCTCCAAAAGGCGAGAGCCCCGGGACCTTTAACTAAAGCGCACTATCACCTTCTAAGCGGTTTAATTTAAATCCCACTTTAGCACGTACAACTAGCACAGCACTGCGGGACCTGCGGAGGAAAGTTATGATACCAGCTGCACTTTTCTGGACAGAGGACAGGCAGTCTGGAGGGACTGCCCCAACCAAAGGCGTCCTGCGCGTTCGCAGGCGCGCTGCGGCTCGCTCTACGCACCCGCGCACCCTGAGCGGCGCCAGCAGAGGGTAAGCCATTCCAAAACGAACGGGGTGGCTTTGCAGAGGTGGCGAGGGGCACTCAGCACAAGCCCAGGCTCTGCTGACGCTGTGAAATGGCATTCGGCTGTCGCGGGGTGGAGAACGAGCGATGGGCGCTGCACAGAGCCGCCGCGGGGCCGGCCGCACCGCAGGACCCTCCGGCCACCGGGAACCGCCAGCTTTTAGACAGGACATCTTTTAGATAGGACAGACTGAGTGTGACTAAAACGGAAAGACAACTTGGAAGCCAGTATTTATTGGCATGGCTGTTTCCTGATGTGCCAGTAAACTGTATGGGAACCGCGAACGCTTCCCTCCAGCACGCACGAGCAGCAGCGCCGCCCCGACACCGCCCCGCGCAGCAGCGGGGACAGACGCACCGACACGGAAAAGCAAACTGCTACGACTGAGCTTTATAGGCCAGAGGACCGACAGATAAACAATAAAGCTTTGCTTTACTCAAACAGCTGATGAGATTTGCTGGTCCTGCCCATATTCTAAGATGCGACCACGTGATTAGCACAAAAAAGAATAAAAGTCAATCTCTGCTCTCAAAGGGAGAAGCATATGCATTACCGTGACAAGAGGCACAAAACCCCCAAAACTAAATACTATTTTTCCCCCATCTCCTCCATGACCAAACACCAATTAGGGACATCCGTCCCATGATACTGGTGTGGCATTGTAATTTAACCCTCGCAGTAAACAAATACAGAGGAACAGCTCACACTCACAGATACCCCTCCCTCTTTATCAGCACTATCCACCAGGAAGAGTGGATACCTTTGATCAGAGCTTAAGATATTGTTCTAACTTTACACCAAAAAAAAAAAAGAAGAGGAAGGAAAAGATCAGCCCTGGAAATGGGAGGGCGGCCCTGGATAACGAGCTGCCCCTGGTTTAATGAATCACAGGAAAAACTACAGGCTGCTTTTTTTTTTTTTTTGGAGGGACAGGGAATCTTCAGTTATTCTGGAGAATCTAAAAAAAAATGGCTCAATCAAACCTCAGGACAAGTGGGTAGGGAATTTCTAAGTGACTCAAGCATTAAAGAGCCTGTAAATACCAATCGGCACATCCACCCAGCTGCCTCAACTGCTTTGACTGCTGAGCTGCTCTTCCCTTAAACCCGACCCACCGCGGTGCCGGTCCCTCTGCAGAAGCACGGGAGAACCCTTCAGAGGGTGCCAGTGCTGGAACCGTGCGAGACAACGGGGCGACGTTTGAAAAGTTCACTTCTGGGCAACTTCTTTCCAATAAAAGCTTAAAGAACCGGGATTAAGGTCACACCCACTACCTCCAACCTCTGATTTCTTGCAACAGCCACGTTTTCCCCGGCTCCTCGCAGCACCGGGCTCTGGACTCTGCTGGATTTAGTGGGGTGGTTTATTTCCTGTCTGGGAAAGAACAAGAAGTTCTTCCTTGCTACTTTGAGCAATTAAGCATTTTTCTGAAGTAGCATGACAAACAGATGAGACTATCGTAACATTAATAGCTTTCTGAAGTCCAGCTACTCTTCTTTAATAGCCAGCAGAGCATAAACATTTAATTAAAGTTGTCTAGACTAGGAAAAGTCTTAAACAGGTCATCCTACACCAACCACATCTAGTTTACCAAAACAAATCCAGCCTTTGGTGTTTGGGCCACTGTGCCCTTGACGATCTTCAAGGTCCCTTCTAACCTAAACCATTCTATGATTCTATGCACGTGGAAACGCAAATAGGGATTCTGAGGCTGCTGCCCGTGACACCTCTGTGCTACGGGTCCCACTGTCACCGAAGTCATCGGGACAGCTCTTCTAAAGTTAAGTCACAGTGCCATAATCCACAGAGGTTAATTTATGCAGGTACTGAACTGTCACATAGATGAGTGCCTTCTCCCATGGCTTGTGCTCCTCACCGATGCAACTCTTCAGCCCAACAACTTCCACTAACGCTGGAGGTCATGTAAAAACATCTCCAACAGCTTTGATTTTGTCCTGTCTGAACTGGAATTCAGTCTTAAATACAGATTTCGTTCAACTTTCAAAACAGAAGCAAGTTGATGATGGATGAGAAATATTCTGTTAGTGAGCCCAAAAAATCAACTCAGATCTCAGATCCCAGCATCACCCTATTCAACACGTAAATCCACAGGAAATCAAGCTTCAATAACAAGGAAATAAGGTTACAAAAAGCATTGTTAACTTAGGAATGGAAAATTTAATCTGGAAAAGCAGAGATGACATACATACTTCCAACAGCATCAACTGCTCTTTGAAATAAGATGCAATCTTCTGCAGTTGGAAGATCCTCTAATTTAGCACCTCCGCCTGTATCGTTTCAAATATGCAGACTTAGGAATTTCCTATCAAAACACTCAAACTCCAAAAGCAACTAAATGGACTGTTTGGTGATTTTGAAGACTATTAAATTGCCCTCCCCCAACAGGAAAAAAGATAACATTTAAGCCTGGGCTGCTCTTCAAAAAAGGAAGCAGCTACGCATGTTAACTACTCTTAAAAATAAAGGTCCTGACAATCAGAAGAATTAGGCATATGGGCAGAGGGTACTGCTTTACCCCGCCTGGCTTTTAGCTCAAGTCAGGGTAACGGACCACTGCTAGGCTCTCGGAAAAGAGACAATTCCGATTTTATGGAGCAGAAGCAACACCTGACACAACCGAAGAGACGTTTCCCGGGCAGGCAGGCAAAGCAAAGGCTTCGCTTTGTCAGGGAAAAGCTGCTGTTTCCTCTTGGGATTTCTAGACTGTTTTGGGACGAATGTTTCCCATAATCTGTTTAATTTTTTTTAATAAAAGATTTCCTTTTACTGAAACCTTGTTTATGAGACAGCGTTTTCTCTCTGCCTTCGATAATCTTTACAACTTGTTTTACTGGAACATCAAACAGGGAATTTCCAAGACTTGTTTCAAGTACTTTTTTGGACACAAAGTAGAATATTACTCTTGCCTGTAATTTTAGAGTTTAGGTTTTAACCCTCGGCACAACACAAACACACTGTTAATTAACTGTAGCTACTGCGTGTGCAGTTCTCCAGTAATAATTTCCACAGAAGTTCCTCCTTCATGTTGCAGAGAGTGGTGTAATCTTTAAATAGCTTCTTACTGCCTTGAACTTCCTTATTAGCTTCTCTCCCCAGACACAGATATTGGGAATAAAGACAAGCTGAGGTCACAGAATCGCTGACAGGGAGAAGGGAAATGGGGGTGGGGACCACGCGCTTTGCACGAAAATAAATGTCAAAATGCTGGAGTGGGATTCCGAGTCCGACTTCAGCTCCGGCTCTGAAGCAGTGCCTCGCAGAGATCCACAAATCAGAAATTGTATTGCTCAAATACAGTATCTGTCTTAATTGCCATCATTAGATCAAGTGAACAAACCAGATAAACGAGAGCGACCCGGATTTGCCCACATAAGACTTGTTATCAGCTCCAAAAAATGCAAGAAATTGTCTTAGGAGACATCAAGCAGCACCGAACTGCGACTTCTGTCCCTGGGAACCTTCTGGGGGTAGCACAGACCGCGCCAATGCCGGGGTGAGCCCGGCCCAGCACAGCTCCCAGCACACGCGTGCCGATGGCTCAGAGCTGCGCTTTGGTCCCCGTGAAACCAGGGAGCCTGGTGACACCGCTGAACCTCCGCGCTGGGGCCCTTCCCACCACTGCGCCTCGCTCCCCACCCAGCGGGGTGCCGAGAAGGTGCAGAGAACCGGTCCCACGAAAGGTACTGGCAAACAGTGCTGCTTTGAGCAAGAAATAAAGAAAAGATCCCCCAAACTTGCAAGAAAGGCTGTAAGAAAAGGCCACATTCCAGCAGGACAGCGCCCATGGGAGCACTGCGAGATCTGAGCTGCTTTGTAAGTGATGCAAAAGGCCGTTTTGCCCCATCTGTGAAAGATTTACTAGCATCTGCACTAAGGTTTTGTATTACTGAACTTCTTTTTTTGTTTAAACAAGAGGTAGACTAAAGTTCTGAAACTGCACTGTAAACTTAATTTCTAAATCCACTGACAAATGAACACTCAATTTTGCAATGCATTAATACTGCTTTATAGAGTGAATCACTGGATTCAGAAGCAGAGCAATGAATACCAGCTCCCAGTCATTAACACAAAATAGATAGTTTCTATTCCAGTGTAAATTGCCTAAGGCCTTATTAACATAAAAGAATGAGCCAGAAAGCTGTTTCCTGTTTTCCAAAAGTAAACAGAACTTCATTTCTAATGTATGGAAAATTCTCATTTAAGGCACAGGGAGCAGGGAAGAGAGTGCTCTGCCACCGCGACAGAGACCTATTTAAATACTGAACTGTTTCCACTCACGGTGTGCTATTTTAGAAGACGAACCTGTGGATCACACACGCAATCCCTTCTACGCAGCAATAAGGGCAGGGAATCTAGCCCTCAGTATTATGCAACTCTCTGTATGCGTTTTTTTGCCTGATTTAAATATCATTACAACTACAGGAAAAGGAGCACAATAAGAAGTGAGACTGAAGGTCTGTTCTGAAGAGAACACTGAGATTTATGCAGTGGACAGGAAGCTACTTTCAGGCCAAAAAAAAAAAGTTTTTTTTCAGAGAGGTTTTAAAATAGAGGAAGCAAACTGAAGCACTGGAAAAGAATATTTTGAATACAGTATATTTGTTCACTTAATCCTTTATACTAGTATCTTGCGTTTGAATCCAAGTAACATTGCAATTTGAAATGGACGTCAAAAGTCAGGACCGCTGCGAACGCACAGGGAGAGGGGACGGTCTCACAAACACCCACTACTCAATCAAAAACAATACACGAGAAAAAAGTAAACAACGGGGAAAAAAAAGCGAAGGAGAGAAGTCAGCACGGGCAAGCCATAATACAGTCGAGGCATCGATTAGAGGTGACCTAAAAGCTGCTCGTTATAATACGAACGTGAGCCCCCGACAAATCAGCTCGGGAGTTAAAGCCGCTCTCCCAGTGCGCGGAGGAGGGACGCTGCCTCTGGGCAGGGGCAAAGAGCCGCCCGGGCAGAACCCCGTGGGGTGGGAGAGAGGGTGACGATTTGGGGAGGGGAGGTGAAGCAGAGGGAGGAAAGCAAAGGAGCAAATTCAGCAAGCCGTCTCTGGAGAGCCGGGCTCGGCAGCTCGGTTTTGCCCCAGTGAGGAACGGGGCCCGTGCCAGCCAACAAGTGGGCTGATAGCATGAGGGAGAAGAAAACTATTTTAGGCTTTGTCATCTGCACGCATGGATTCTCTCTGCTAAATGCCAGATGCTAAATGCTGTTCTCTAAGCGTGCAGGAATATCAATTATTGCAGACTGTACTATAATCAAATTATAAGTTTACAAATTAAGGTAGACTTTTTCTCTGCGAGTGCACGTTCTTTCCTATAGTGTACCAAAGGATCTGCCTCAAAGAGAGAGAGTTCAGAAGCCTTTAACTCTGAATCAGAAGTCAAATTAGCCCATGAGGGGAAATGCATTTTTCTTACTCTATGGCAAATAAATAGGCAGATAAACCTCTGACATCTATGTGCCTAACGTAACTGTGGGTGAGAAACACTGCCATTGTTTAAGATCATGCAATCCTCTAACAAAGTTCAGGTCCCACTCTGCCTCTTTCCAACATACACGTGCACTTAATATAAAACCGTCACGCCTCCCAGGCAATCTGATCGCAGCGGCAGAATAGACCGTGCAGAGCGCCCGGGGAACACGGGGAGGGCTGAGAGCCCACACTCGCACGGTTCCTCTGGGCACGGAACGGCCAACGCTTCCCCCAGCCCGGGACATTTCGGTGCCTCTCAGGGTACGTTAGCACCCAGGGTACCCGAGGACGCAGGTCAGACTGAACGCTCTCAGAGTTTCCACCTTTCATTTGGTCTTCGAAGGCTTTTTCTTCAGGGCGGCATTTTTGTACGTATCAAAAAGTGAGTAAACAGCTTAGCAAGGTGGGTTTGCCTTTAACTACAGTCACACACAATAAAACCATTTCAGCTGGTGAAGCACTGTAAAGCTGTTACCACAGTTACTATCAGTAAACAAAAAGAAAAGCACAGTAAGGCCAGAATTTCTCTAACTATATATTCCAAATAAACAGGCAAAACAGGGCTAGAAGTTTTCTGAAGCTCTGTCCAGCCACCAAGTGAAGCAGTTATATGACTTTTTTCTTTTCCCCCTTTTACATATCGATGGGGCAAGGCAGCCTTCTGCCGGCAGGACGGCAGAGGAGGGCTGTGGAGCCCAGCACAGCGCGGCTGGAGCCCACGGCACCCCCCAGCAGCGGGTAGAGCCCGGCTCCGGAGGGGAGCTCCATCCTCCCGCGAGGCCGGAGCTCAGGACGCAGGGCTGCGGGCAGCCAGAGCCGGATCCCATTCGAAGCTTTTACTGTCTTTGCCTACTACCTTCAGCTCTCCTCCCATTCTCCAGATGAAACACTACAGTGTGTCCCTTACGGAAGGGGAGAAAAGCAGTAACCTTTGATCAGCTTGATATTTTATAGTACATAATTATCAAGTATAGGTTACAATTTCATTTAATTTCTTCTCAGTCAGGCGTACTTGACAAATTGTGTCAAAGGGTATTCTAACTATATTAATATCCTCATGCAAGAGGGAACTGCAGGTTAAATTTCAACAAGAGATAATTGCTTTCTGCTATTGGAAGGTACACACTAAAAAGCCTTTGGAACAGAGCTGCTGCATTCCTTCCCATCGGTCTCTCCGTGCTCCATTATGTGCACTTCACACTGCAATATTAAAGCGATGCTCGTTTTGGTAACACATTCTGACCACACAGAGCTTGAAGACAGATTTGAAGTGAACTGAAAGAAATTTGAAGTCTGTTCCAAGAGAGGGGCCGAGCCTTCTGCCTGATTGATAGGTTGGAGAGGGTAACATCTCTCCAAAATAAAAAGATAAGCATCCTGACTGTTTTGGAGGAGGATCTCCCTCTGCCCCCCAAAAGGTGTTTGTATCTGGACTCAAGCTACAGAAGCTGTTGCTGGAAAACCCAGTCCCCGCAGCGCTCAGGCCTGCAAGCTGCCACTCCTCTTCCAAAAGAGCTGAAGGTTTAAACATTATGAGCAGTGACAGGTCAGCTTGAAAAAGCCTTCAATATCCAACCCCCTCACAACTCATTTCTTCAAAAATTCACCCCTTCCATCATTTATACCACTATTTTCTTCCACCTGACTGAGGCTGCATGTCACCTCAGCATCCTTCACAAAGCAGCACTATTACACGTTTTCTTGGCTCTACGTTAACACACCAAACTGGCCCCAGAGTGCCACAGCCCGTACCACCCGAGCCGGGGAAGCAGAAGCGCAGAGCTAAGACCGCGTACGCTAACACCACGTACACTAACGCCCCATCAGCACCGTTTTCCTGCAGCATGAGATGTCCCTGCAAGAAGAGGTCCCACGTGCCCCAGCACCAGCCCTGCCTGGTCCCACCACAACTGCTCACGCAGCCATGACGTCGGCTGCACTGACACGGGTTGAAACTAACTTTTTAGATGGGGTGGTTTTTTTCACTGGAAGGTTACACTAACGCTTGCGCCAGCAAAGGGAAAGAATAAGCAGCTGCGCACACAGGTCTGCTGCTCTCAGCAGCAGTGACAGCTTAGATTGGCTTAGTACAATACACAGCCACAGATGCTTTTGTCTTAGCGTGACGTTAGTGTCACGAAAAGACTAATCTGCTATCCCTCCCGGTGAGGACAGTTTCTGCTTCAAGAAGCCCTCCTTACTAACGAAGAACAAAACCAACAAAGGAAGTCTGATACACCTTTTACATTTCTCATGATAGCAGAAACACTCGGTCCTGTTATCAGAAAGGATGAAAGCACATGCATAACACTGCATTTCACCACGGAAATGCTTCTTGCAGCCAGCTTTCAATAATGAATACCAAGACGTAGAATGATATACAGCATTTATTATCTAATACTGCTGATATTAAGATGGGATTCTGAACAAGTAATAAATCTTTGCCTCTGAACTTCACCTTGGGTGCAAGTGCTTTGCAGAACCTATAGCATTTATATATATATTTTTGTCTGTTATCGTGGTATTTACAACATACCTTTAAGGCTTCTATGACGAGATCTCTTGCTTCTAATTCACCCTCAAGAATGCTAAACAGCGTCAGTAGTTCTGGTTTGCTGAGTTTTTCCAGATTCATCCTGAAAACCTGAAAAATGGAACATAGTTTACCAGGTATTTCTTTGTACATGACAATCACTATTCTAAGTTACAACATACAATCTCCATTTAACTTCAGCGTCCAGTTTTTTGGACTGCAGATTGCCCTGGGGGGAAAGGGGAGAATACACAAGGTGAAGATTTTCTCTTCAACTTCCAAGACCAATTGTAGAAAATGCATTTTTCACCTTTTCCCAAGGGGTCATGAACATACGCGCACCCAGATGGTGTAGGCAGAACGTACGGGCAAACACGACAGTGTAATATTCACCAGGAAGCAGCCAAAGTTAATAGGAGAGGGAAAAACATGGATATTTAAAAGCCATACTACTGTAAATTACACATCTGGTTCACACAGCTGCAGTCATCACTGAAACAAGACTGAAGAGCGGGGAGGAATGTGGTCCAGACTGGGCCACCTACACAAACTTAACGGTCAAGTTAACGTTTTGATACGTTTCCTAGGAATGCCATTACGCATTACTAATGGAACAGGCCCAAACCACTTTACAAAAATCAATGCCACAAAAAACACACATTTAATTACTATTCTTTCAAACTGTTTCAATATCACCATCATTTATTAAATATAATTTTACTGCCCACATAAGAACAAAGATCCATCATCTGAACTGCACATATAAAAAGCTTTTTTCTCCCCTGCATCTTCACCGATACGCTTAACACTGCCTGGTAATAAGCCTTTTTATTACACTATTTTGTTAACAATGGAAATAATTTCACAGGCTAAACTCTTGTCAACTAAATACCCATTGATGATATAGTCTTGTGCTTTGTGCAAGAATCAAATACACTTTTCTGAGTCCAAGTCACATCCATCTTTTACCACTCTATCGATCAGAAAATGCTACAGCACGGAGAAGCTACTCGGAGACATCAAACCCCACTTCAATGGCAAGTGATAAAGGGTTAATTTAACCTTTACTAGAGAATCCTAGCCATCTAAAACATTCAACTGAACTGTAATTTTTCGGAAGTCACTGCTACTTTACAACTGATTTGCATAACTGTGCCTTGGAGAATTATGCACAAATACAAGTTCTGTCTTGTTTATGCCAAAGCAGTTTTCCAGTTGCTGGGAACAGAAAGTTCTGCTTGCAGAGAGGAGTAGGTAGCCTTCACACCGCAAGAGAAAGCAGAAATCTGCTTCGTGCCCCCTCTACTGAGCCGGCAAGTTTCTCATCATGCAGTCACGTTCCTGCTTCACGCAGCGTTTTACATGAAATTCCATAAAGCAGCGACGTTTCTCACAGCCTGTCCTGGCCGGCCCTGCCGTTGGCATGCGCTGCTCAAGGAAACTTCAGTGGAAGCGACCAGGACTCTCCAGGATATCGCCGATGTTCCAAAACCCATTTAACTGAACACCACAGATCTGTCAGCGCTGCCCGTATGTTCCCTATTGCAGATCCATTAACATACGGTCAAGAGGAAAATACACCAGTGGAGTGTTTGGCAAACCCGTTCACATCTGTCACAATTTCAAAAAAGCCCGATCGAGACTTGACACAAAAAGTGTTATTTAGGAAACTCACTACATTGACTCAGATCCCATTTCAGCGGGCCAGGGCAGTGCTGGTCACCGATCCGCAAGTGCTGTGCTTCCAGCTCAGCCGACAGAGTAAATGGGACTTTACGGAGTTGCCCAGGACGTGAGCCTGAGCATCCCCCTCGGCTTCGGGTACGTCTGCTGACGGTTCTGTCGCCACGGGGAGCCTGGCAAGCTGAGACCGCGCGGAAGGAGTGCGATTAACAACTTGTTCATCTTATACGAAAAGGGAGGGAGTGCAACATGAGCAGCAAATTAATGCTAAAACATAAATAAGCAGCCATGCATCGCGAGAAAAGAGGGGGCCTCGTTTTAGCCTTTGACGTTTACCGTACTTAACTCTGAGCTGTATCACTTCCCTGGGCAGCTTTTACATCTGGAACCTCTGGACGTCTGCTCAGGACATGCACAGCTTCATTTAAAACCACCTCAGTCCTTGCTCAGACTAAATTCACGGGTGCTGAGACTGAATCAGTACTGACAGGAAATAGGAACTTCTTTTTCCAGATACTCATCATGTTATATTAGTTTGGGGGTATTTTAAGCCAGAACTAAAAAGGAGAAGTTTTCTTTGAGATCTTAGAACAAAGTATATCATCTAACTCTGTCACCCTAGGACAGACCATTCTGAACGTGGACTTTCAATGTGACTCGTCTGTGCTCTTCTCTGAAAAAGAGATGACATGGGAACGTGCAGCTGCATCTCTCCATTAGCTAACGAACAGCACGCTCTTAAAGCGAGGACAGCTACCAACTGTAGTTTGGTATTTTAAAGCTATTAGTCTGGGCAGTAATTGTTTCTATTCTATATTCTAAACACTTCCATTGTGACTTGTACTTCACAGTGTTATAGAAATAAGCCATGCTATTCTTACCATGCCTCTACGGCTATAGTCTTTAATCAGCTTAATAACATAAACAAGCCCTGTCTTAAAATATATAGGTAAAAATACTTACAGAAATAAAGAGCAGCAGCCAGTTTGCACAGTAATCATTTAGACAACAAGAGGTACCATTAAATCTATGTAAGTGGTACAGCCTCAGCTTCCGTCTGTGCTACCTGCTGCTACAGAAGGCCTTTAACTGTGCCGTTTGCACGGGGGATCCCGTGCTGCTGAGGCGACAGACTGGGAGCAGATGCTACAAATAAAGTCACTGCCCTAAAACCCCCCCTAAACTGCGTTTGTATTCTCCACTGATTTACAGGGAACTTTTCAATGCCTCTCGGAGCACGCAGGGCAGATACCTGTTCCGCTGAATCTCTAACAATCTCAAGCGCTCCCTTTTAGGGCCACTCAACACAAGGGAGCCGAAAAATGTGAAAAAAAGTTCTATTCATTTTACGTTATTATTTACAAGAAGAAGCATCTCTGGATCAAAGAGCTAATAAGCATATATCTGAGCTCCTCCTCCCCTATCCAAACCCGAATCCCTTCCCGGCCCTCCAGCATCACAGGCTCCTGAGCTGACCTTTCCACGACTGCTTTCTGGTTACAGGTCCCTGTTCCCTCCTCGTCCCACTTTTTAATAAAAGATCACGCCAACCCTATTCAATTACCCAGTTCTCCCCCTTGCAAACAGTTCCATTCTGCCAAACAGATCTGTACTCGTCAGCTGAGGAACCTGACCCATTATTTCCAAACCTTCAAGCAAGAGATAGAGTTTCGCAGCATTAGAAACAAGATCTAGAAACACGCGGGGCATATTACCCCTCTACGTTCAGTGAAATACGCTGACCAGTCCAATCACACAGATCACAAACCACAGGACCTCATTATTTAGTCTGATGGTATAAATATTTTCCCTGAGTCTAAGATATATCACCATTTTTGGACAATAAGCAAGAGTTTAGAGCATAAACAAAGATAATTACGCACTGCTTGCTTAGAGGTAAACTCCCTTTTAGCTATGCTACAGCCCATTAAAGAGTCTGTCTCCTCAGCAGACCCATACCTACCCTTGAAAGAGATAAAACTCTTCTTTTGAAAGTTATTTCCCAGTATTTAACTGAAAATAAATATCAAGACCAGTTTAAACGTACATACACCCATGCAAGCTAATAAACCAGGGTAAGTTATCTTTGGCATGTGCCACTTCAGGAACAAGAGATAAGCTTCTAGACCGTGGCAGCTCCTCCGCGCACTGAATCACGCTACAATGCTTATGAAACCATTAGAGGTTACATTTCGCTTGGGCTCACGTACATAGAAGCACGAACCAAGTTAACCAATGCCACCAGCGCAAGAGAACTTCACCCACCAACTTCAGTGAAGGTTTGAGTCACTACGCGGCGGGCACGAGCCAGCGAGCAGCCGGAGCGCGCAGCCCGAGGCGCAGACACGGAGGTTGTCAGCTGGAAGTGTCAAGATCCTCTGCAAGCACCTGGCTCAAAACTCTTCTACTTTTTAATAAAAATTGTGAAGAACGTAGCTTGGCGTTCCTTTTTCCCTCTGCAGGAGGGTATTTCCTTTCCTTTCGTAAGTCATGGTTACAGCTACGCCAGTTCAACAATGCCTCTATGTCTATAATCCTGAATCAGTTTCATTTTTTCTTTCCTGTCCCTGAAGAGGAACTGTTTTTTTCCAGGAGCCTGCATGGGCAGTCGCGAAATCGCATTCATACAAGAACCTAAACGGGTAGTTTGAAAACTCCTGATAGACAAGTTTTTAAAAATGCTGCCGCATGTGTAGCGTGACGTGCGAGTTGTTAAAATAATTACATGATATGTTTATATAATAAAAAGCTAACACACACTTTATAATTGTGCATCCACAGTGCTGCCTGGCATTGCATCAGAACTGTAGAAAATTAGGTTAAAGCGAGCAGTGTTTAACCCCCACCCCGGTACCACCGACTAAAGGGAGAGAGGTCACCCCCCACCCCCCACTCCCTTATTTCTCAAAGTATTTGGATGGAGCAAATACAGAAAATTCGCCTTCAAAACATTGCCAAAGTCCTTCAACAACCACCGCGCGGCAACTATCGCTCCTTGACGGAAAATTAAACCAACCCCCGCGTTACC
>NW_009649168.1:568451-570248 GCF_000708025.1 Charadrius vociferus | reverse complement strand
GGGCCCGGCCCGGGACAGGCCTTCACCCCTCACAGCGCCCGGCCCGGTGCAGGCCGTCTCCCCTCACAGCCCTCTCCGGGCCTGCTCCCCTGACGCCCCGGCCTGAACTTGGCCACACTCTCGAGAGTGATGGTTTGCCTCAGGGTGTGTCCCAATACCCGGGTTTCATTTGCGAAGGAGCGCTGTAACACGTACTGTGCAGTGTGACTCACCTGGGCAGGCCGTCCGGGCGGGCGCGTTACTGCCGGTCACAACTTCCACAAGCGCTGTGGCGGCACAGGCAGGCCCTGCACAGAGGTGCTGTGGAAAGCTCAGCGTGTTTGGTTTTATTTACCTGCTGTCAGCTGAGGAAAGAGCCCGGAATACGTGTGAGGCTGTTGCTGGAGGGAATGTCGCCCGCGGGTGCCTGAGCCGGAGCGGGGCCGCTGACACTGTTGAGGGCAGCAGGTTTTTTCGCTGTCGGAGCTGCTTACCCAGCGGTCTGCTAAGCCAGCGCGGCAGCTGAAATGAGGACTAACCTTTGGTGTGAAGAACATGGCAAATCGTCTCTGACCTTCCCATGAGATGTGCTCAGCATTGACAATGCACTCAATTCCGAAGAGCTGGGAACGGTTTTTTAATGGCCTTTCCCACTGTTAGGAGTCTGGCTGCGGGGGAGCACTGGGTTCACACGCTGCTGCAGCACAGGGCCTGTGCTGTTGGGTGGTGACATGGGCTACAAAACAAGCAGCTTCTGAAGTAGAAGTTTCCAAATCCACTGCAAAAAAGTGTGTCACATAGTGACAGGAGTTTACACAGTGACAATGCCAGCAATAAACCTCACCTCTAACCACTGCTGTCTCCTGTCTAGTATGTTCAGAAGACGGTTTTGTCTAGACAGGGTTGTCTGAGCGTTATTTCCCAGCCTTGATAAATACTGGAACTTTTGCTCTGCCTCTGGTCCAGCAGTCTCAGAGCCCAGGGGGGAAAAGCGCACGGGTTACCTCCCCTGAGCTGTGCCCCTGTGGCACTGCCAGTCAGCTGGTACGTTGAGACCTCTAATTGTGATTACCTTTCTCTTACCCTGTGCTTCTCCTGGCTCTCTGCTTTTCACCTGTTGGCTCTTCTTTTATCCTTGGAACGTGGTTTTAGGGCAGACGCCCTTTCATTACGTACGTGAATCACGGTAGCAGCTCATATCAAGGTTCCTCCTCATGGGCTTTTCTGTGCTTCCTCTGCATCATTTTCCACCCCGACTAGAGAAGCGATGGTGCTGGGGGAAGCCCCTGGAAGAACAAGAGTGGGCTGGGGAGGGTGTCAGAGGAGGGGGATGCTCCGTGGAGGCCAGGCAGCCTTCGGGGAGGAGGCGGCCGCTGGCAGAGGGAGACCTGCAGCCTGCAGGAGGGTGGCTGGCTGGCTGGCTGCGGCGGGAGAAAAGGGGAAGGGGGCTGGTGGGGTACCGCAAATGAAGGAAGCTGGGCAAAACAAACGCTGACTTAACTCACCACATCCTGTGAGTGTGGGACACGGCGCCTGCAAGGGAGATCTAGGCTGGAAGCTGGCACAGCATCTCATCTCCCTGGAAAAAAGAAACAGGCTTTAGGGAGAATACTGGGTAGAGACTGAGAGCCATATGGAGTGGTCATTCAGGCTCACACATGACCGCAACAAAGACCCATTCTGATGTGGGCTTTCCCAACCACCTGCACTTTGGCATTGGCTTTAAGGACTGAAATCAAACGCTCCCAAAGCTCCCGGAGCCGGGCCGAGCCCCAGAGCGCTCCGCAGGGCCGGCGAGGGGCGGCGGCCGCGGGAGCC
>NW_009649168.1:566317-568427 GCF_000708025.1 Charadrius vociferus | reverse complement strand
TGGAGAACGGCCGGACGGGAGCCGTTTCCCCAAGTGCCGCGGCGCAGAACCGAAACGGTCTTCGTGTTTGCATCTGAAAATAGCGAGGGAGGGTTCGTGTCCCCCCGTGGGCACAGACTGCGTGACAGCGTCTGCGCGCCGCTCATCGCCGCTGCTGCTGCGGACATTCCTGTCGCGGCCCAGTCCCGCTCCTGGAAACACCGGAGAAAGGAGACCTTTGTGCGGAAGGAGCTTTGCGGGAGGCGGATGAGTGACTGGCGATGAATTGAGCATGCAAAGGGCGCAGATGCACGAGTTACATCAGGGAACATCTGGCACAAAAAGCGTCTCTGTTCTGGGGCTTGGCGAGGACATTCGGCGAACGCAGCACAGCTGAAGAGCGAACGGAGAGTCCTAAACGTCCTAGGTGGTCTCAGGGAGGGCAGACCGAACAACTGCAGCCTTGAAAGCCAGGAAATTAGTACAGATGAGAGAAAAGCCATTTCTTAGCAGAGCCCATATGCCCCTACAGAAAACATATATTCAGTTGCCCACTGGTCTGCGTTTGGGGGGACATGAATCAGCTGCATGGGAGGAGGAGGCGGCTTTTCAGGTCTGGAAGACATCTCCCTCTGGGCTGTTTGGCCACCTTCCTTTTGTTTATTATTTTTAGCGTGTAGCTGAGTGCCAGGTGTGTCAGATATGGGCAGAAAAATGAGCATCCTGCCCGCGAGAGCGTGCAGTGGGGATTTCTGATGTGAGGAAAGAGCAGCAAAGTGCCAGGGTGGGGGCAGATACAAATCACTACAGTACTGCCCGTACGTCAGCATAAGCACAAGTATGTGCAGGTGGTTCTGCTTTGCCCGTGTCTGTTTATAGCGTGTGACACGAGCCCAAGATAAGAGCGAGCAGCTCTTAAGAGTGTGCGGGGGGGCTGCGGGCTGGCTGGGCCAGGGGTCCCGCAGTACGGGGAGGGGGGGGAGGTCTCGGCTCTGCCGGGAGTGCACAGGAGCGAACGGGCCGGGGTACAGCACCCTCAGCCAGCGCGGTGCTGGCTCCTGCCACCCTGGAGAGCATCAACAATGAAAAAAAGCTTCAGCACCAAAGAGGGGGCAACACAGTGGTAGGAGAGAGGAGATTTCTCCTGTAGCATCACAGGAGAGAGAGCTAAATCGCAAATACAAACAATTAGAAAGAAGCACATCTGTCATGTTTGTGACGCTGTCAGAACAAGAATCCATCTGGGAAAAGAGCCAGCCCTGCCTCCCTGGGAGTTATATATTTTTTCTTTTTAAATACTGTGTGACATCCATCTCTATAGCTGCGTGTTGTTTGTGCTGGCATGTGGGTGGGTATTTCTGAAGGCTCCCCATATTAGCAGAAGATCTATAGTCCCATTCTAGAAATTTTGCCGCTATAAAAATATATTCTCTTTTTGACTGAGTGTTTTTTTCTTCTCTCCTGAAACTCTGGAGCCATGTAAAATAGCTTCATAAAACTTGTAGGGCTTTTTAAAGTAGAAGTTACTGCCTTGCTTTGCTTTAAAAAATGCACCCTTGATTTTAAGGGTTGGGGCATTGTTTGCTTTTAAACAAGTGAATGTTGAAGAGATGCTATAAACTCCTTTTTTATTTTCTTGCTTATTGAGAAAAATCCAATTATACCTAAGGGAAACAGGAATGAAGCATTTCATAAAAATATATGGTACATAAGCAAACAAAGCCTCAGTCTTCCAAAGTAAGTGTGCAAAAAAGGGAAAATCCTTTCAGCGTTATCCCTTGAGTAAATACCCTCTCTTGGGAACACCGCGGTACCCGAGCTACCGGCACGAGCCCTTCCTCGGCACCGGAAAGGCCTCTGACCAGGGAGGGGCGAGGGGCCGCGGGAGCCCCGGGTCCGGCCCCTGAGTCCCTGGTTGTGTGTGGCGGCTGCTCAGCAGCTCGTCACGGAGGAGGTCTCAGCCCGGGTGCTGCCAGCCCGGCATCCCCAGTTCGCAGGGACCGGCCGTCCCCAGTCAGGCTGGGACTGCAGGGACACGGGGAGCACGCTCCACGCTGCGCCGCAGCGATGCTGCCAATGCCCGGCCCTTGCCTGGGCCGCAGGGGCTGCAGCCGCAGCCACCCCTCGTTAG
>NW_009649168.1:558497-566280 GCF_000708025.1 Charadrius vociferus | reverse complement strand
AAGACCCTCAGCCACGGTTTCCCTGCCTGCGAAGCCGGGCCATCCCTGCTCGCGTCTCTCGAGTGTTCTGCCTTCCAACGAAGGATGCAAAGTGCTGGAGCGAGTGCATTAGAGCAGCTGAGAAGCAGCTCCAGTTCAAAGGATGTTTGGAAAACCCTTTTTCCAATCAGGCAATTTGCAGTTCCAATCGCTAAGTGTTCCCCTTTCATTCCTTGGCACTCCAGCTCCATCTGAATTGGCTTTCTCAGCACTTCAGAAAGGCTTATGTTACATCGTGTAAGATTTAACAGCCATCACTTCTCCAAAGGTAATACAGAAATGTCTTTTTTATGACACAAGAGGGAGATTTCTCATTTGGGAAGCTGATTCTTTGTTGTTACCAAATGACTGCTTTCAGTGCATACTTCATGCAACTTTGATCTAATAACTAATTCTTTCTATGAAAAAACTAAAAGAAATTTTGTTGATACTTCTGATAAATGGAAGTACCCGCTGAAGGTACATACTTTATACTGAAAGGAAATAAAATTTGCCTCTTTATCTTCATGTGTTCACATCATACATATTCATACATACATATTTAAATATGAAGACCCCCTCAGGACACCGCCTGCACTCGTGTAATTCTGCAGCTGAACAGACTGGTCGTTATGTCTCCAGGAGTGACTTGTTTGACCCAGGTTTGCACATGAACCTGACAGACGATGTCCTCACCCAGCCCAGGAACCATCTCGGGCTTTCTAACCTCTGCAGATCATTCCTCTTCCTCTGCACGAGCATTTGTTCATCCACTGGCCCTTCCCACAGACTTACTGGCCCTTCGCTGGGAGCGGGGGGACGGGCTGGGGGAGCAGCCGGGGCAGCGCGGGGCCGTCCGTGCATCCCACAGCCTTCGCCTCCCAGCAGCCGGCACGGGCTCCCTCCCGCTGCCTCTCCGGCCGTGCGGGACGAGGACAGCCACCCCGGCCCGGGCAGGGACCTGCGTGCTGCACCTAAAACGTTAATTACAGGCAGGAAGAAGAAATGTCACTTTGCTCTCCTGAACTTCTTCAGCAATTTACCAGGAGAAAGCCCTGCCGGGGCTGCGGGTTTAGTGGATGACTTTCCGACAGTGATTGAATGCTTTGCTAAGAAGCAGGAGTGGGTTTGCCGCCTCATTGACCATGCTGGGCTCCTTCTGCAAAGCACATAATACTGTTCTCACCAGACCAGGGCGCAAAAGAAGTAGAAAACAGAAATATACTTGGAAATGACCCTCACCTGACAACACAGCCCGTGGTCTCGCTTTCTTTGAATTACCCTACACTCTGCGTGTTGGGAAATTGCTTTCTCTGGCGGACGATTGCTTGCCGAAGCCCCGGGACCCTGATTGATTTTTGTGCCTCTACAGTCAGGAGGGGAGAATGAAAACTGGGACGAGAAATGGGAAGGACAAATTGTCCCCGAGCTGACCGAGCAGCGGGCTGGCGGCTAACGATTTCTAATCACCCCTCTAAGTGGAAAGGAGGGGGAAGACTGGGAACTGTGCGGTGCTCACACAGCATCACGGGCAGCAGCAGCGCTAATTAGCCATCCCTTTGGAAGCTCGCAGCAGTGCCGGGTGCTCCCGCGCGAGGCCGTCCTTGCAACCGCAGGCATCTGCTCGGGAAATGCCGCCTTGGAGCTCATCCATCAGGGTTGGCTCTGAGAGGAATTCCGGGACTCGGATGCATCGTTTTGCCAAGGGACCACACAAGAAAAAAATACAAAAATGCCATTCTATCCCGAACAGGCTTGTTAGCCAGCAGTGACAGTAAACTTACTCAGAAGTTTGCCAGAGGTGGTGTGAGCCGCGGTCTAGAAGCAGGTTGTCCCAACGAAAGGAATCCAAAGCAAGCTGTTCTGTGCAGAGACAGAGCTGGGAAGAGAGAGTTCTTCAGCAGACCTCCAGTTTACTTTCAGTTGATGTGAAAGGCATTTATGAAATCAAATTATTCCAAACGGCAAAACAAGCTTGTAAGCATCAGCTCCTCGCCCAGTCCAAACTTCCAGAAAGTTTCTTCCTGTTGTAATTAGAATACTTCGTAGTGGAATTAGCTGGGGTTAGGGATGACCATACCAAATTGTGGTTTTCTGGAGAGGTTTTCTGAATTGGAATTCGTGAATATTGAAGCTTCTTGCACATTTCTATTATATCTCCCTTGCCCAGCATCTCCTTTTCCAGCTGAACAGTCATAATCTAGTTAGGAACTCTTCATACAGAAGTCTTCCCATAAATCTTATCTCTGTTTTTGCCCTTCTCTGCCTCTTTTCTAATTCAATCCAGAGCTTTTCTCCGAGAAGGCATGACTGATATCGCACACAGTATGAGATGCAAGACCTTCAGCTTACATGCAAACCTCAGCTTATCCCGAGTACAGTTAGATGCAGAAGCTAATTGCTAATGGTAAAGTATTTGCAGAAGGGTTCTGCATCCTATTTTCAGGCCAAAACAATACAGAATAAGCTCATTTTTTTTCCAACTGGCAATGGGTAAAAAAAATATATTGCTTTAACTCTGTCCTGGTTTCTTGATTAGATGAAGGCAAATTACATGTTTTCCCACTAGTCTATTATTACAGCTTAAACTCTGCACAGTTTGTTGAATAGATGTGTTTTGCTCGCAGAAGAGAAACTTCTTTCTCTGCAAAGATAACAGTACGATTGTGTCCAACATAGCAATTTCTAAGCCATTTCTCCAAAAATAACACTTTTCAGACCAGCGGTACACGGCACGTGCTCAAGGGCAGCAAAGCCAATGCAGACTGCAAGACCATCTCCTGCTGCAGTGTTTTCTCTCCCGTGTGGGAGAGGACCCCCAGCGCCATCGCGGGTCTGCCCAGAGCGACAGGTCGCGGCATGGGCCAAGGAGCATGTCCTGCCTGGGTCGGGTCAGGCCACGGTCCGGGCGTTTCCAGCAGCTTGACTGGGAGGGGGCTGTGAAGCCCATTGATGTGGGAGGCTGCTGGGCTGGGCTGGAGGCACATCTCCCCGATAGATGAAGGCAGGAGGGAACGGTCGGACGCCTAACGCAACAGCAGGGAGCAGCATCATATCGCAGAGGACATCTTGGTCTGGTCCCACAACCTCCTTTTGCCTCACTTTTACGACATTCATGTTTCTTCTCGGACGGCTGAAGGAAGACCTCCCTCTGCTCCGAGAACAACGTTCCCTGGGATTTCAGCAAGAGCGGAGTCATGCATGTGGTGGTCGCAGAGCTCGAGTCCTTCACACTTTGGGAGAGCATTGCGTCATGAAGAAACTTTCTTACACGTGGGCAAAATACATTTTTTGCAAGCTAGCCTTGGGCATGCTCCGTCCACCACTTGCCTCAGGGGCAGCAGAGTTGACTCATGGAGCATAATTTGGTCTCAGACAGAGATTTGCTGTCTCAGACAGAGATCTGGCTTTGCTCAGAGGAGACTTTCATGGCAGGGCCTCAACTACAGAACAGGAGGGACTCAAGCAGGGGGAAGAGCTCTGCCATTAAACCCACTAAAAGGCAAGAGCCGCCTGCACGGCCGAGCGGCTGCGCTGCGGACAACCAACCCTCTTCAGGAGAGACGCTAAAAATAACCTGTTCCAAAATTAGGCATGCTTCATTAGACAATTTCTACACCTAGATGAAAATCATAGCTTTAAGAGGCAGAGTTTGAAGTGTGGCAGCTAGTGTATGTATTTATCGGCTCCTGATTTGTCATTTCTTTCTGAATGATGCACAACAGAGCGAGTTCTGTTTGCTTTCACACAGCCATTGCCAGCTGGGTACCCAGAACAGAGGATTTTATCAGCTTAAGCGAGCACCTGCAGGACAGACGCAGCATTTGCAGGTTATTCAAATCTGTACGTTGTTACTGTACTGAGTAATCTGGGGGGAAAAAATGTTTCTCTCTCTGTTTTGTAGAGTGTTGCCTGGCTGAATGGGGCCCTGCAATATTGATGTTAGTTACTTCAGATAGCGAACATCGTCTCTTCTCTTTTTCAGCTTATTTTTAATTTGGGTAGCTAAACCTAGTCAGTTTTTAAGCAATATATTTCTGCATGGCACCTACTCTTGCCATTGCTCCCAGGCTGTATTTCTGCTGTCTCCCAACCGCCTCCCTTCACCGTGTGTCAGGGATAAAACACCTCAGGCATATAAAAAAACCCTATTTATTATAACTTTTAAATCACTGTAAACCTGCTTTATATGGAGGAGGTTTTAGAACTATTTAACATCATTTTTCTAGTTCTGGTAGCTGGATAGTGACAGTTCGAGTGTGGACAAGTACACTTGCTCAAGTACTGCCAAGAAAACATGCTCGTATTTTCCAGTGATATTTCTAAAGGTAATTCGATATATCAACAGCTTCTCCAGTTAAGCACCAGAGCTCTCAGACTGTATAATCTTAGTGAGGAACAGAGCTGAGCTTAATGAGTAAACAGACTCAGTCGCATTAAGGTTTCTGGTGTTCACCAATTGCTTTTTCCAGAGAACACCCTGTTGGCTTCTTCTGAGTAACGGACTAAATCGTCGCTTTGGTTTTGCCAGCTAGCGAGGGCGCTGCCCGCTTAAACATGCAGCAATCCGAACCAGGCTCCAGCTCACTCTAAACAGGAGCATCTGGTAAACCCTGCCAGGCTGCCTGCCTTTTTCCCCCCTATTTTTCCAGTCCCGAACTGCCCCCAGCCTGCCGGGCTCCGCATCCCGCGACTGCCAAACACTGACCACGGCGGAACCAGCCCCAGACCCCTCCGCACCCCGGGGAGCGCGCGGCAAACAGCATCTCCCAACTGCCCTGGGAGCAGCAAAGTGTTTCCAGAGTGTGTCAGCATTTACTGAGATGCTTTTATCTCTTCACCAAAGTAGGAAGAGCTGCTGTGTGTCCTGAAAACCTCTTATGGTGTTTTAATTAAAGTCTCCAAGCAAAACCTTTTCCCTGCCTCTGCCGCCCCCCCTGCCCCCAGCACCCTGCTTTCCATTTTTATTGGACTGATTTCCAGGCTGACCGTATTTGATGACTGGACATTGCAATCCCAATGATTTTTCCTCCTCTTTAATCGAGAAGCTTACGATGAGAAAACATCCTGCAGGGTGTGCTGGGGGCCGTGGTCTTCACCCAAGGGCCCCGCCAACCCCCCCGGGCCGGTGCAGCACCGCGCTGGGGCACCATCTAGCTGGGATGAGCTCTCCTTAACATTTTTCCTCATAAATATTCTATCCAAAGGTGGTTTTCAGCAATTAACAGCCGAGGCAACCTTTCAGAGCTTTGCACCATTCATCCTCTGCAGCCGGGTGCTCCCTGGGGTAAGGACCCAGCCTGGATTTTCATCTGGGTCACATCTGGAAACGCTCTTGGTTTGGGCTGTGCTCACTGGCCATCAGGCAGCCTGTTGGCCCGGCGCACGGCCCCGGCACCCCACATTCGCCCCACTGAGGAACAGGTCGCACCCCCACGTCCAGCCCTGGACTGGGGGACCTGCACCACTGCTGCCTGCAGAGCAGCCGGGGCGAGCTGAGCCGCGCTGTGCCTGCGAGCCGGTTAGTTTTGGTTTATTTCTCCCTCATGGAAACTCATCTGTTATTTTACATTACTGTCTGAAGCCTGGGAGCATCTCTTCCTGCATTTGAAGGAGGAGAAGCATCGCCTCCCTCTGCAGCATCCCCACGCAGGGCTGGCTCGCCCAGCCGCGCCGCGCCGCACCGCACGGGGAGCGGGGACGGGGATGCTCGGCCGAACCCACTGCGACGAGCAAAGCCATCGCAGCTGAAACAGCCGTTAATAAAAGATACCTATACGAGGGCTGTTAGCATCCTGACACTTGATCAATCGCACTACAGCGTAGTACACCTAACAGCGCTACAACAAACACACAAACATTCAAAAGGAAGTCATTAACTCAAAGCCTCAGCCAGATGGTACCCTGCTACGGGCAGAGCGCTGCCAGCCCCGCTCGCGGCAGCAGACGGCTTCGCCTCGGTGCGCAGCTCTGTTCTGCTTTGGACCTCGCTCCGCAGGAGCACAGTTCACAGAAGCGGAGGTTTGGGTCCGGGGCCTGGACTGCTGCGTGCCCGGCGGAGGGTCGGGCAGAGGAGCCCGGCTGTGCTGTGCCGCCGGCAGCATTCTCCTGCATCCCACCCACCGCGCTGCCCCGGCAGCTCTCACCGCAACCGCCAGCCCCGGTGAAGGGCTTTGCTGGGCATTTCACGGGCACCGAGCGGGGATCATAGAGCAGAAAAGTTTCTAGAAAAGGAACCTGCTGAAGCACACAGCTGGATACTGCCGGCGGTGGAGTGAGCGCCGCAGAGAGCTGAATCTGGGGAACACTGGGAAAGCGCTTCGCCTGCCACACGTCTTCTGGTAACACCACAGACAGAGCACGCAGTCAGCTACCAAGGGTGCAAAAATTAGGAGTTATGCTGCATCACAGGGTATGGAGAAGTCAGTAGAAACCAGCTTTATGTTCTGTGGGTATTATCTGGACATAAGAAATGCCGTCTGCTGTAGGAACTCGGTACTGTTAGGGAGAACTCTGCACCTCTGGAGAGGAGGAGCAAACCCTGCGGCACGGGCAGCAGTGGCCCCGCGCTCCTCGCCCTGCGCCTGACTCGCTGTAGCAGCACGGGGAGGATGCTGCACTCCATCTTACTTCATCTGAGAAACAGAAAATGCTCCTGCAGACAGCTTGCACGGATCTATCAATGAAGAAAAAAGAAAATATGCTACTGCTAAGTCTTGGTTTACGCAGAAACACAACCAGACAGAATAGCAGCCGGGATAGGAACTGCTCCCGTGTCAGCCCCCGTTGCAATGCAGACACAGAGGTATATCTCCTTTGCAGGACGGCCACCACTAGTTTCCGTGCTTCGCTGTTTTTTTTCATCAGAAGGAGGGGATGAGCAGCTGGTGCCCACAGCGGTAACCTTGTGTTTCAGCGGCATTCGTACCCACGGGCGGCAGTGCTCTCCCACTGCCAAATGCCGCTCACACCGAGGGTTAAGAAGGTCACAGCCCCACGTCCTGCCGTGGGGGACCCAGCCTGGGACCGCCAGCACCGGCGCTGCACGGCCACGCGTGACACGGGGCTGCTCGGCGGGAGGAGGACAGCTCTACAGAGGGGCCGATGCTTTCACAGGGTGATCTATGGGGAAGAATTAATAGAGGAAACAATGAGGGCACGGCAGCGTTTCCCTAGGGACAGCTACTGGGGACTTGCCCCAGACTCGGTCGCGTTGCTGGTCTGCGGCTCGCTCTGCCTCCTTTGCCTGTTCGGTCCCTCTGGGCTGCGGGGACGGCACCGCGCGGTGTGTTTGTTCAGCCCTAGCGTAATGGGACCCTCATTCCGTTCAGGGCTCCCTAGGCATTACTGTAATATAAATGTTAATTAATAATAAAGCCTCTTAAAATCCCACATCCTTAATGATATATGTGGCCTGACTTTAAATATGTCTTTAAAACCCACCTCACTGCATCTCCACAAGAAATAAATTCAGGATTCAGACCTCTCCTCCCAGCGGCAAAGGCGCTGTAATCCCAGACCTGTCCTTGGAGGTGTATATTTATCTCTCTTCTGCAAACGTCATATCTGAGCCTTTACAAACCAAGCGCACAAGACTTAGGCTTTCCTCCAGCCCCTTCCAGACACCAGTTTTCCTATGCCCCCGCTACATGAGCCCTCGGGAAACCACTGTCCCGGGAGGGGGCATGGTGCTGGGAAGGGGCTGGATCCAGCCCTGCGAGAGCCGGGGGTCCTTCTGCCGCCTCTGCCCCGGCCGGTGCTGTGC
>NW_009649168.1:556080-558368 GCF_000708025.1 Charadrius vociferus | reverse complement strand
TCCCCGGGGTTCCCTCTGCCCCCGGAACCCACCCGCTGCCGCATCCCCGCCCTCTGCGCTTCTGAGCTCTCCGCGCTACGTCTGCCAGCACCAGCAAACCCCTCAGGCGGCTCCCCTGCCTCTGCCGTGCCTGGCTGTTGGCGCGCTTTCCTGTGCCAACTTTGCTGTTATGTTAATGTGCTGCGAAGGGTTTCTCGCAGCGGGCAGCACCGCACCGAGGGCTTTCCTTAATGGGGATCAATGGGGCAGAAAGAAAACGGTGAGCCAGTGCTCGGCAGCATCAGTCCTCCGGCAGCCACTCGGGACCGGCTACTGGCGCACTGCTCCTCCCTCCCCAAAACTGGGAAAATTATACTGCAGCCAGAAATTCTGGGTTAATTCACTAGCGGCTGCTTAAACCAAGGATAAGCGTGCCGCAGGGTGGTTTCCTCTCGTCTATGAAGTGCTGTTGAGGTGTGGAGCTGCTGGGGGCTGGAACAAGAGGCAGAGGAGGCTCAGCAGACCCACAGGCGGGAGCCAGCAAACTGCCTCGAAATTTGCAGCCCCGTCTCAAAGCCAAGACTTGCAGAAAAGCTGAGAATAAATAACCCCCAACACTTTCAGTGCACCTTCCAGCCTAACTCCCCGGAGCTGCTCAAAGCACGTCCTCTGCTGGCCTGCGCCCACCCCTCGCACCGTACGCGGGAACGCTCGCAGTGTGAGTCCCGGCCCGGGGCGGGATGGAGAACCCCCCACCAGTGCGGCCACAGCAAGTGATAGATTGCTGCTGGTCCCGTTTATATACCGACTGACGAGCAACGTTAACAGCTGTACACAAGTATACACAACGCATATATGCTGCAACAAAAGTCTTCTGACACGGAGAGACTATGAAAGAATGTGAAGAAACTTTACTTCTGCCTGGAAGGGTTCTCTGGGTGTTCCGCTGCAGCATCCCAGCGGGGAAGGGGCGGGTGGGGAAGAGCTGCGGCGCTGCGGGACTGAGGAAGCGTTTCCCAAAGACTCCGCATGGAGAGGCTAAAGCCATCATGGGGCATTTCTGACCCATTTACCGTGCCAGGCTCCCTGCCCTCCCTGGCCCCTGCAAATCCCTTATCCCAGGAGCATCGGGTTCCTGTTTTCCCCAGGAACACGACAGACGTCAGCCAGCGCTAATGCGGCTCTGAGAGAGGAGCAGAAGTCACCGAGGGCACGGGTCCCGCTTTGATTATTTCTGAGCTGGCAAAGGGGGGATGGAAGAAGAGGAAGAAGATGTAAAAGGAACATTTTAAAGGCCACGGGCAATGAGGCAAGTCAGGAGGAATAATAAGAGCCCTGGTCTGTATTAGGACTTCACTTACAAATAACTTATGGAAGGCGGCTGTGAGATCAATGTGATTTCATACCCGATTAAACCGTCGTGTGCAGAGTCCTGGAGGCTGCTTACAAGCACGATTTCTGCTGTGTGCCGCTCGCAGACCTAATGCTCCGATAACATTTAGTAATTACATGTTTACTCTGTTCAAGTGCTTTCTCAGCATAACCGGGCTCGGGTGTGACCGGTGGGCAGTGAGGTGGTGGCACCGGGGCGCCCCAGCTCCCCCTGCCCCCCGCTCGCCCCGCAGCATCCCGGCCGGCACGGGAAGGACCCGTGTGCCATCCGCAGTGCTGCACGTACCGCAGCGTACGCCGGGGTGGGAGCGGGCAGAGCAACACTGCCGGTGTTCCATCTGCAGCCGGACCGGCCGTTTGGAGGCTCCTGCTCAGGGAGAAGAGGTTCAACTCTCCCCCCTCACACTCAGCATTTCACAAAGGCACAAAGCAAAAAGCAGGTTCTCAAGGGCAGTTTATTTTTCCCTTTTTTCCAGAGCCCTCTCCCACCCGGCTGTCCTGCAGCCTGCCGGCACGGGCTCCCGCGGGCGAGAGGCAATCAGGGGTTGGCTCGACACGAGCGTGGGCAAGCGGGATCAGAGCTGCTCATCTGACATTTCTCCCCTCCGCCCCCCGTTTCCAGGGAAGGCCTACAGCAGACGTGTCTCTGGTTATTGACTTTCACAAACCTCTGACATTCACAGGCTCTGGCTTTTGCAGAGAAGGATTCCAGCAGCAATTTATTCTAAAATTGCCAATATAGATAATCTGCAGCCCTCGTTTTTCATCTGACCTCGCAGCGATGCCCCCAGCCCAGTTCGGGGCGGCTGTCCCCCCCCCACGCTGCTGCTGTCCCAGTGCCTGTGTCCCCGCTGTGATGGCCGCCGGTCCCCACGTCCTCGTGCCTGGGGCACCCGGGCGCCCGAGAGCGGGGAGGG
>NW_009649168.1:551209-556047 GCF_000708025.1 Charadrius vociferus | reverse complement strand
GGCTGCCTCCCGGGTGCTGCCGGGGGTGGGACACATCTTTGCCCACAGGATGCTGCGGCGCGATGGATGCGCAGTAACGGACGGATGCTTTCTAACACCACGGCCTCTCGCTCTGCTCCTCACAGATTGGTTGTGCTCTCGTCAAACCTCTCATCCATTAACCAGAGGCGCTGCTTCCCCCGGAGATGAGCTCAAGTGGACCCCACCAAAAAGCAGCGGCTCAGCAGTTTGTGTTTGAAAATGGATGTTTTTGTGGGCAGCCACCCCACATCCGCAGCACGCGCTGCTGGCCTCACACTGCTGAGGACCACCGAGCCGCCGGCTCTGCCCCCCGCAGCGTCCCCTCTCGGCAGAGGGTACATGGCCGAGCTGTGCCGGGCTGCGAGGAGCCCGCTTGCACTGCCAGCCCAGCCTGGCACCCAAACACCGCCGATAAATAACCACAGCAGCAGCGAGCACGAGCTGTGTGGGGCGGGAATGTCCCCCACTTCTGCACCCGCACCCGGGCGTCAGGTCAGCGCTGCTGCGGGCACTGCGGCTGGTACGGACGCGCTCTCGGCGTGCCCGTCCCTGCTCCTCGAGCCCCGCGCTGCATCAGCTCATTGTCCATCGGCAGCGCGGGCGGACGCCTTCAACTGCTCCCAGTTGGGAAATGAGACCCTGCGAGCGTAACGCAGAAGGGCGCAGTCCCTGCAGAGAGCTGTCAGACATTAACGGGAAGGAAATCGAGAGCCCCTCCGCGTGCGCACGCTGCAAAGAGATAAAAACGCCAGCTAAACAATAGAGCCAAACACCGGGAGCGTGTTGAGTTTTCCTCTCTTGGGCACTTGCTATTTTCACAATGGCAGTGAGGGGAAAAACAAAAGAATATTTCTGAAAACAAACCCACCCAAACAAGATCTGGGCAGCAGTAAAACCCGAGGCTGGTATTTCCTCCCTAACATATTTAATAACACAAAGGCAGGAGGAAGCGGCAGAGCCAGTCGTTCAAGAATATTTCTTATTCTTCAGATTTAGATCTTCAAAAATTAATAAGGTGACTGGTGAAGATTACTTTCTACAGATGGAGGAGCAGAGGTGCAGCAGGACGGCTCCAGTGAGATGTCAGTGCAGGAGATGGAAAGCAAGGGCAAGTCCTTGTTTAAATATGAACACCACGGGGAACAGGCTAATGCGTTACAGGTATGCGTGAGAAACACCTGGGAGAGACACGGGGTGACTCTTTCAATCTGGTAGCTGTAAGGTTGAAAACTCTCTCATTAAATGCATATATATTCTTTTCCCAGAAAGCATAAATTACCCTGCACTTCAGCAAAGTCACAATAGCATTAAATCACCGCCAGAGGAGTCGGGCTCGAGCCTCTTCCGCGGTTTGGGAAATCGCTGGTTCATGGGGAAGCACCTACAGCACCCAACGCTGCCCTGCACCGGGGAGCTCGAGCCTCTGCGCGGGTGATGGATGCGGCCTTGGACGCTGCTCCAGAACTCGGTCAAGTTCTCATTTTATTACATCTGCTGAGAAAATACAGCTGGGTTTTTATTACCCAGGAAACCCTTTCTCTAGCACATATTATAGTTTATTGAAAAAATGACTCATGTGGTTTAATAACGAGAGGACAGTTGCGTGGCCACCCCTATTAATTCCGGGCCCGCCTGCCCGCGTCGCGGAGTCTTTGCTAATTCAGCGCGGCGAGTCCCCCGGCTGGCTAGCGCGCACGCAGAGTTATTCCGGCAGCTCTGCTGCAGCCACCTGAAAGGTCCCCCTGAAAAACCACCAGCGCAAAGGGGAGCTCAGAGGACAAATTTCCGTAAAGCCAATGCAAGGCAGTCTAAGGGCTGCCGTCAAGCGATGGCCCCCGCAAACCAGTGTGCAAACTGCTCCACCGGTGCTGAGCAGCTCTGCCCTCCCAGGCAGAGAGCGGGGGGACAGCTACGGAAACGTCTGAAGGGATGTATAATATTGTTATAGCATGTATAATGCTGCTATAATATCTATCATGTTGGAGGGAGCTGAACTAAGAGCGGCTAATGGAGGTTTTTGCTCCACCCAGCACAGAGGGAAGCAGCGCTGCTCTCCAGTCGAGAGCCTTCACATTGCTCACGGGCGATGATTTCTGGCAGTGGTGCTCCTCGTTTCTTACCTCTTGCGGAGCAGAGAGGCCACACGCTGCCCTAAGGTGACCAGAGAGCTCCGAGAGCTGCGTCCTGCCGGGGGGGTTGGAGGGTCTGCGGGGGGTTCGCCGTGCCCACCAGCCGGTCCCTGCGCTCCCTGGGAGCATCCAGAGCCCTTTGCTGGTACAAACTGGGCCCAGGTGGGTACTGGTTAAATACCGTATTGTACAGACACCGGTTGGTGGCTGGAGCAGGAGAGCTGCTGCCCCGGGCGCAGTCAGCCCCATGGATGGAGGCTGCGGGCGCCCCGTGCTCCCCATCAGCCCGGGCTGGGATGGGAAAAGGAAGAAATCCGAACAGAAAGCTGCTGTCGTCGATGCCTTCACCGTTTCGGTTTTGTGCGATGAAAGAAGTTACTTTCTGGGCTTAGCGTTGTGGTCTCCAAAATGGCAATTTGCTCAGCAAGAAGAAAGGGCGTCGGGGGGTGCGGAGGGTACTCATAAACCTCAGCAGCCGCGGCAGAACGCCAAACGCTCCTGCGGGGAGCGGTGCTTGGGCCCCACGGCACAGAGGACCGAGGGAACCGGCCTGATATTATCATGCACGTCAGGCTTGCTCACATTTAGCAGATTACTTTAGAATTTGCATTCAGGCAACGTGAGTTGAAATAGCAACCACAAACTTTATCAGTCTAATATATAAGGTGATTTGCATAATTTCCTATTTGCATGGGGCTCCTATTTAATTTTTTTTTTTTCCCCTTGTATGATCAAATATACCTACTTCCAGATGAAACGCATTTCAAGTTTAGAGGATTAACCTGCCTGCGAGAAGCGACAATGCTGGCTGCTTGTTATCTGCAAAATACAACTCCAGGATCCCTGCAAGCTGGAGAAATCACGGCTCTCCCCATTCCTTGTCGCAGGGAATGGCACCACCGCCACTTCCAGGGGGCTGAGAGAGAAGTCTCACGCAGCGCCTGCCCAGGACCCCCTTTCCCCCCTCTCTTGGTGCCACACGAGACATAGGCGGGGATGCCGTGGGTCACAGATGCTCGCCCACCCAGAGATCCCAGGTTGGATGTCCGAGGCTGCCAGTTCCCACAGGGGTGCAGCATTGCACCTTCTGCCCAGGGGGACGGAGCTGCTCTGTCTCTGCCAACGTTTCAGCTCCCTCTGACACAGGCAGAGACGGGATTCAAAGCTGCATCCGAAGGAAAGCAGCTATTGGGAAAAGAGCAGCTTTGTAGCTTCTCTGAACGACACCAGTGTTTAGGAGCGATGCGTACTAATTGGCTGCGTCAGTAACTGAGGTAACGATGGCTCTGCTACTCCTCGGAGGGCACAGAAGAGATGTGTCATCCCTGCCTGCCTCAGTTTCCCCACATCAGGCTCGAGGATGGTAATATTTGTCAGCAGTACAGGCAGTGCAAGGAAAAGGGCATTGCTAAGGTGAGCCGATAGCAGGAGGACTGAGCTCAAACAGCAGGTTCAGAGCGGTACCCAACACCCTGCCCGGGAATATGCCGTCGCCACCCGTGTCTGTCCCCTCAGCCACGGACCCCTCAGCCAGCGTGATCACCGCCGCACTCGGCCCGAGGCTTACCGCTCGCTTGCGGAGGGGGAACTCCCCTCAGGCGGCAGTGCCGCGTTGCTGCCAGGCCACCGCGGTGCCGCGCGCGACCCGCACCGAGCCCACGCATTTCCCACCGGCGCCGCCCGCCTGACGGAGACAAAACGGCTCTTTGCCTGACACGGATTAATATTTAACGCAGGGTTCTTCACACCTGCCGTGCCGGCTGGACAGCCTGCCTCCTCCTTCACGGGCAGAAAAGCCTACATTGATCCGCTGCTAAAAATATCCCCCCCCGAGGTCCCGCGGCAGTGCCACCCGCTCCCCCATCGCCGCGGCAAAAGGCTTCTTGCGTCTGTTGCCTGGCAGAGGTCCAAAGTATTTTTCTGGTACAAGGGGCTTTTTTTCATGCATCGCCAAAGAACAGAGCTGCTATTTTTAGCTCTAATAAGCATATTTAATTTCCTACTGCCTCATTTCAGCTGTTTTGTGCAGCTAGCGTTCCCGAGCACGGCCCCAGGGATGGGGCGAGCAGCAGCCCTGTGCCGCTGGCCGGGCTCCGCTGGGCGCTTGGCAGCTGGTTGGTGTCCCTGGAGCATCCGACCCCATGCTGTTCCTCTCGGCACCACCAAACCCCGGGATTCGGTAAAGAAGGAGGTGCCGGGGCTGGCCCCAACGTAACCCTGAGTGCTCCATGGGGCACTGCAGGGTCCTCTGGGCAAGGAGCCCGTTCTGTAACTCCCGTTACAGAAATAATTAATCAACACGACATCAAAGGTCACTCGTTTGAAGGTATAAAAGGCAGAGTAAGGCAGTTCAGAGTCACTCCCAATTCAAAAAAGAGCTGCGATCGGCGCAGGATGGGTCGAGCCATTTCCCTGTTGGCACCGCTGCGGTGTGGGGGGAGCTGAGCCCGCGGAGCCGCGACCTGCGCCCTTTGCAGTTCACCACCATCCTTCCTGGACCACTCGAGAGACAGAGCCGGGCCACGGGCCCTGCGGAGCTCAGGGAGGGCAGCCAGGGGAGCGCAGGCAGAAAATACAGAAGATTTGCAGAAAGATTTTTTTCCTTGATTTCAAGGAACTAAAAAAAAAAAAAACCCAAAAAAACCACCACAAAAAAAAGCCTCTTGAGTAGATGGTTGGCAAAAGACC
>NW_009649168.1:536534-551125 GCF_000708025.1 Charadrius vociferus | reverse complement strand
AGGAAACCCCCCCCCGGGGAGCCGCGGCGGACCCCGGGGGGTGCGCGGTCCCCTCGGGCTGCGGGCACCCTCCTGCCGCGGGTGTGCCAGTGGAGGAGGAGCCCCACTGCACCGCTTCTGTCCCCCAGCCAAGCAACTGGGGGGAAGTTTCAATGCGGGGAAGAAGGTTCTGTGGCCAACAAATGCCACTGCAGTACCAAGAGATGCTTTTGCCATTTTCCTGCTCCTGCGCAGGCCCGGCAAAGAAGAGTTAATGCCTCTCCGTTTCATCCAGTTAGCTTATAAAAAAAAAAGAAAAAAAAGTAATTTCCAGCAACACCAAATGTAGCGTGCCTCCTTCAGAGCAGGAGGCAGAAATGTGCTGGATGCAGAATGAAAAATGCCTCTGTCCTGGTCTGGCAGGGCTGGCCGCGCTCGGCTGCTCTCGGCAGAGCCGTGGCAGCCCCGACCTGCCCAGGCTGGCGCGGCGCTGACACCAGCCCGGGGAGGAGGCGGAAAAAGTCCCGATCAGGCCCCGAATGCTGAGTGAGAGAAAACTTCACGCGGTTTGGTGTACTAATCAGAGCAAGCAAAATCCTATCGTGTTCAAAAGTACCATGGTGGTGGACATCTTGAGGTGGAGATGTTGGTCCACACAGAAGATCTGGGCAGAGTGCCGTTGGAAGGACAGAAGTACTCAGTAGCCGATTTGGGTGCTCTCCCCTTGTTAGGAGAAGGTTAGTAGCTGAGCACTGGAAGGGTTTAACTGGGAGCACTGGGGACCCTCCGCGCTGACCGGGCAGCTGTCCCACAGCGCGAGATGGAGCAACTGGTCCGATGCCAAAACCCCACTGTGTAATCGGGGCGTCTGTGCTCGGGACAGGCTGAGCTGGGCGATTTCAGTAACTGAACCAATTCCAATTCTCTACTGATCTATTTCTATCCCGACAGCAGACATCAACTCCCGACACAGGGACACGCACCCACTCCCACCACAAACACCCTCTCCTTTAACGGGCAGAGGCCGGCGGACCCGCGCAGTGCCCGCTGCTGACGGACCGCCCTTTGCAGATGCCTTCACAAGTGTCGTAACTCCCAACCCACTGCTCCCCTCAGCTCAGGAGCGCTCCGGGCCGCACTTCCCACCAACATCTGAGGTGGAGGCACCATTCAAAGCGGGGTCCAAATTCACTTCCCATCCATCATTGATGCTGGTTACACGGGAAGGGGATGCAAATGCCGAACTGTGCTTTATGTGAGAAGCAGCGGAACAGCCCACAGCACCCCCGCATAACTCACTGTCAAGTCCAGGCTGCAAATACAGATCTAACAACTAGACAAATAAAGAATATGGGCTGTTTATAGCTCAGTCCTTATCCTCCAGTAATCAATATGGCTCATTAGGTTTATGAGACAATCATGTCTTCTGCTACCCTGGCCCAGAACCTCTGAGTAATGGCTTGCCAATGCCAAGTAATTATAACGATGTCTTGCAAGTGAAGCAGAAACAACCAAGTAAACTGATTTAAGGCAGTTTAATCGGTCTGAGTTTTCCTTGAGCTCAGTGTCTTTCCAATGTTCTACCTCGAACTTTATCAGCCCAAACCTGCGCTTTATTAGATATTCTTGTTGGCTGCCCATGCTGGGGACAGGAGCAGCATTCTGCCTTCAGATCCAGGGACACATCCGGCTATTTCTCTCCCTCTCACCTTCGTTTCAGGCATAAGAGAAGGGGAAGCAAGGGATAAATGAGTTACACGCTGTCCCCAAAATGATGTGAGGCATTGACCCCAGACACCCCCAGCCCAGGCTGCTCCTCAACCATCATTCCCGTGCCGCAGCTCACTGCGCTCTCTGCGCACGTGGGGAAAGGTGAGAGAAGGAGAAACACGACAGAAGACCCCGACACCTCTGTGACTGCCATAGAATCACAGACTGGCTTAGGTTGGAAGGGACCTCGAAGATCATCTAGTTCCAAGCCCCTGCCCTGGGCAGGGACACCTCCCACCAGCCCAGGTGCCCCTCTACATGCGGCATCAGCCCTCCCCGCGCTGCCAGAGTTGCTCCTCCGTTCCAGCTCACTGCTTACCGGTCGTGCCCATACCCCGGGGCGGGAGACCAGCCTGTACCTTTGCACACTGTGTCAGTTCAGACAAAGCTCTCTCATACTTCCAACCCAAGACGACGGTTCTTACGTTAGCGGGTGATACTTGTCTTATGACAGTGACTACAAAAGGTCAGCGGCGCATGTTTTTGGATCAGGACTTGGACTCCTTCAGAAAAAGCCGTTCCTCTGCCAGCGGCTTGGCAATAAATGGGGGATGCTCTTGGGACTCAGTATAATGATTAAAGTAACAGCAGTTACAAGAGCAGCGCTACGGGGCAGGGGCAGGGGCGGGCGCTGCGAGCGGGCAGTGCTCCTCTCGGCAGCACGCTGCTCCTCCCGCCCGTCCCCCCGGGGGCCGCCTCTGTGCCCCACGGCCGCGCAGGTCCCCCGGGCTCCGCAGCCGGCAGGGGCAGCGCTGCCTGGCCACAGCGGGGCTGTGTGCCGTGGGGTGCGTGGTTCGCAATGCCGGTGCTGCAGGGGTGGCGCGCGCCCCCAGTTGCGGAAGGCAGGTCTGGCCAGCGTGCATCCTCTCGGGACGGCTGGTTCGGGAGCAGCATTGTACCGAGATCTGCAGGCTGTCAGAAACCTTGCATCTCATCAGAAATATTTGATATTTTATGTCCCTTTGCATCTGTTTCTCTTAGGGAAGCTGCTACCCTGTGGGGATGAAGCTCTCTGAGCTCCTCCAACTCCCTTCTGCCATCTCCCCCCTGCAGCTCCCTCTGCCTCGTGCTCCAGCTCCGATTCGGACGTTTGCCCTATGACTGGCAAAGTGTTTAATTTCGCCATGAGCCGGACACTTGGCTTCATAGCCTGGGTTAACTCCTTTTCCTCTCCTCAGAGCAAAGCGGCCCATCTATCCACTAATAGTGTTTGATCAGAGAAGGGTGGCTGTTGGCAAAGCTCAACCGGCTCCAGTGAGAGCGGGCAGAGCCCAGAGACAGCTCAGGGGTGAGAGGTTCTCTCTCTCTCTCTGAGCGGCCGCCGCCGTCTCCGCAGCCCTCACCGCCCGCTCCTTTCTCCCATCCCTCCCTGGTCCCCGTCCATCCCTCCCACTGCCGCCCGGGAGAGACACCCGGCTCCTACGGGGCTGAGAGCTGCAAGCGTTCTGCGGATTACTACCTTGGCAGGGCTTAAATGTTTGCTGCAGACATAAGCCTTGTCATGGTTGATTTTATTTATTGTTGCATAAGTGTATTTCCAAATAAAACAGAAAGTGAACAAATAAACTGGGTGACAGAGCTATAAACCCCATGCCTGCTCATTCACTTGAAGAAAAGCCTGCCTCAACTAATTAACCTGTGCAAGCCTTGTGCTGTTCATAAACAAGCCATGAATTAATATTGTATTTTTTCAAGCAGCCAACATACGCCACTAAATCTTTATTGGGCAGCAAAAAAGAAACAGCTCCCCTTCCTAGGATGGGCACAGTAACAAGGACGAGAGGCTCAGTTCTTCAAATGAGAATGAAATATTAGAACAAGTTTTCCTTGTTTGCTTTTGCTGCCCGCGCTGAGCCCGTCTGGGCTGTGCGGGAGGAGAGAGGTTTGTGTGTGTGGAAGGGACTGAGCTACGGCCTCCCCGGCACTGGCGGGATTAGAGAAGCAAATGCCAAAACGCTGGTTTTCTGCACCAAATCTCCTCCCGCGCCCGGCGTGAGGATGGATTACGCTGTACAGCAGCCTGAGAAGCCGCGGGCTGACTGGTTTCCTTCCTACAGCTGCAGCGATGAGCATGTGAAACGGGTAAATGAAGCAGTGGGGCTGCGGGGGGACGCCGGCCCCGAGCCGTGCGAGCAGCCCCCGGGACAAATAAGTCACGGGAAAAGCGCGTCGGGGACACGGCTCCGCGGCCCCGCACAGGCGCGGGCAGAAGGTGTCTGTGGGCTTTGCTTTAAGACAAGCCCTGAGCATTTATTGATCGTACACACATAATGGGAGACTTCAAGAGAAATAGAGAGGGGGCAGAAACACAAATCAAGGAGTAACATTTTTGAAGGAGAAATTATAAATTGCAATTTAATCACATAATCACTTTGACACTCTCAAGCAAGCTAATTTCTTCCCTTGCCTCATTTCACCCACTTGGCAAGATGAATCTTAATGAATAATGTCCCATGAATATTTAATTTTTTGATCAATTTGAATTTTTTTTCCCCTCATATCCCTACCTGCTGGATGGATAGATCAGTTCTCTCCTCTTACCCTCTTGCAAACACACAGAGAGCAACAGCTCCTCCTCGACTTCCATCCTCCCCGTTTCTTCCCTTTTTCCCCCATCTGGCCAAGCCGTGCTCGCTGCCGTCTCCCCTCGCCCACCCTCTGCCCACTGCCCAGGGCTCACCCTGCGGGCGAGGAGCCCCTCACCGGGGCACTGGGGCCAACGACACCGACCTATTTCACCCCATAAACCCCCCACCGGCTCCGGGGAACTTCCTCAAACTGGGAAAAGTTTGCAGACAGACAAGTAAATTGATTGCAGAGAACTGCAGATCTTTAATGCGAATTGATTATCTCTAATGGTTTTAAAGCAATTTAAATATAACCGGATTGTTTGGGCAAGAACGTGGCGTCTGAGGAGGGGCAGTAACAATCTCCCTGCTAACGAGTATTGATGGCAGCAGCCCCAGTGCGGGCGAGGGCTGTGCTCGGCCGCGGGACCCCGGGGGTCGCCTCTGCCGCGCTCACGGCCGGCGCGAGCCACCGTACCTCTCCCCTTCATGGAACACGGACGTGGTGGAGGTGGGGAGCCATGGGCTCCCTGCCAGCCAGGATTTTAGGAATTAGCTGGACACGGCTGGGGCTGGCCCGAGAACGGCGGACCACCTCCCGGAGCAGGAGGGCAGCATAAAGGGTCCACTCAATCCCTGCCTATTTTGTTCGCCGTTTTTCTTTGTCTCTCCAGACCCTTTAATCTATTTCTTCCTAAAGTCACTGAATTAAAATCTTTTCAGCGTTAACACTGGTTTCAAGCTGGAAATCGGTGCCCTTGACTTCACGGTACGATCCATCCGCACCACTGCTGCGCCCAACAAGCGGCAGCGAACAGCCGTACCGCGTTGCGGCGACGAGAAATACAAAACAGCCTTTCCCCTGAAAGCCATCGGATTTGGCTTTCTTCATGTTTGTGCTGAGGACCGCCGAAATCTCTAGGTTGAAGGAAAAGCTGCGCTTCTAGCTCAGCCTGACAGGGTATTTCCTCAGCGCGCTGAGGGGATGTGGCACCCGAGGAAATGCTGAAGAGTTACTGCAGCCGCAGCCCAGGACAGCGCGATTTTGCCTATAAAGGGGTTTGCACAAGAGCAGCATACTGATCAGGCTGGGGCTCCGCGCCTGCGTTGGAGGTGGTGAAGACGGTCTGTAGAAGCTCTGCGAGTCTGCGCTGCGCAGGGCAGGACGGGATGGGACAAGGAATGACCGTCCCGGCACAGCAGCAGTGGCTGTCCCAGGGGAGGAAGGATGCTTTGTCCCCTTGAGGGGCTGCGAGCAGCCGACGTCAGAGTTGAACCAAACGTCATGACGCTTCTCTTTCTGCGAAGGAGCGCGCACGCCATCCCCCCCAGCCCTTCCCCTCGGGGCTGCAGGGGCTTTCCCGAGATGCGGAGCGGAGCTGGCAGCAGCAGCGGGAGGTGGGACTGACCCTTCCCGCAGGCTCGGGCTGTGCGGGACCGCACGTGCTGCCCTCCCGGTCCCCGTACGCGCCCCCGTCCACCCCGACACGACACCAAACGGGCTGCGGAGCAGAGGGGTTTGGGGGATCCTTCAGCATCAGCCCACTCACACAAGCCGGAGAAGGATGTACGGACTAAGGGTTTAGGAGCCCCGGGAACGCCATTCCCAGGAGAGCCGTTCCCGCTGCCGGGTGGGTTACCGCAGCCTCGGCTGCTCTTCACCGCGCTGAAGAGACTCCCAGGCACACCGCGCTTCAAGAGCACGTGCTTCTGGCTTTGGTCACTTGTGTTATTAAATGAGATCTCCAGGTCAACTGGAGGAATTCCGGCAGCTTTTGGCTGCCTCTCACTCCCGCGTCAGGAGCGATAACGTGCCTTTGGCCAAAAATCCGCTCCCACAGGCTCTGAAACAGCTTCTGTGACCCCGCTCTTGCTTAAACACGGTATCCCCCATTTCCTCACACGCAGGTGATTCCTGCCTAATGCAATTTGCGCTTTCGATGAATTATTCAAAAGAAACCTCAGATTACAATTTATGAATGTACTGCAAAAGATAAACAAGAAATTTAAGGCCTGTTTTGATTGAAAAGTAAACAAGCTGCAAGCCTCACGGGGAGGCGGCACATTAAGCTTTGCGTTAGTACAGATGGGACCTGAGCTCACCCTGCCCCGCTTCTCCCAGTCTCCTCCCTCTTCAGTCCTCTTTCCCAGCGGACTTGACCATCCATCTCCATCTCTCAGGACGCACATTTGCCGCCTTTTAAATACCTCAGGTTACACAGAATGAGCTCGACAAGCACCACCCGCTTCAGGTGAACGTCCTGAGCTATTTATACATAATCCTGACGCACTGGCTGCCCTCTGGCTTTAACCGTGACCCTGAATCCCCCCCCCGCCATCACCCTGCCCCAAACACCAACTCTCGCCCCGCCGAGGTGTGCAGCCCTGGAACGGGGCACAGCGCTTCCCACGCTGACCACCACAAACCACTGAAACAAATCCCAGTCTCTGCAGAGGATGGGGACCCGTCACGGGGGTCCCTGCAGGTCTGCGTTACTGGTTGCAGCTGATGGGAGGGGGGAACGGAGCTGCGCAGTCTGTCCGCAAAGGGCAAAGCGTCCCGGAGCCCCCGTCCCCGCTGCGGGAGCCCCCGCACCCCCCGCGCCCGCCCAGCTCTTCCACCGGCTGCTGAACAGATCAGCAGAAACGCTTCGCTTAAACTCATCGCCCAATATTCAAATGTGCCAACTGTTTGAGCAAGAGAGAGGCTTTAAGGGTGGTTGGCACGTGCCTGTTTGTTTAACCTGTTTATTAAAAGTGACAGTCAAATCGCTAGAAACACAGCTGCAACGCCTCCCTGAGTTTAGGAGAGGAGCAGAAAGGCTGAGCACCGAGCAGAGCCCTTCCAGGCTCTGAGGCTGCACGGAGCGGATCTGCAGGGGGAGGAGAGCGATGTCGTGGGGAGATGCACAGCTCCGAAATGCGGCGAGCTGTTCCTGCCTCAGCCCCACGTTCCCTCTGTGCTTTCGGAAGGCTCTTCGCTGGGACCCCCCCTTTTTCCTCGATCTAATGTGATTTTTTAGAGCCTCTCCTTGCCCTGGAGATCTTCCAGGGTAAGCAACTCCATGCACACAGCAGCCCTGCAAGGACGCGCCGATGCAGACGGAGCTGAGCACTGGTAGCGAATACTCATGTCGTGCTAGGGCACATGCAGATGTTTCCTCATTCCATGTTTCTCTCTTTTTTGTTTTAGAAGTGGGTGTTCATTTACCGGGTCCTAATTCATCCCTGCATTAAAGCAGCCAAGCTTTTGGCTTCCCACATCCATCATCCCCCTGGTAGCACCTCCAGGCGTTTCAGCAGAATTTCTCAAGCAGCACAGGGAAGTGAGTGACAGTTTATAAACAGAGTTCAGTCCCTTTAAGGCAATCAAAGGGAGAGGCAATGGCATTTTTTCCTCTCTTGGAGTTTGTCTCTGATGATGAAGGTCCTAAAGCTGCCTTCTGGGGTGGGCACCGCTGGAAAATGGATTGCACAGAAAAGCCAGTGTGAGCTGGAGGACAGAAGTACTGGCTGTGCTGGCGCGAGTGACTGGGGCTTTGTGTGTCCGGGGACGAGGATGGTCGCTGCAGCTCTGGGCTTCGTGCTGCGGCCAGGGAGGAGCAGGACAGGCTGGAAGGAGCGTGGTCAGCCAAGGCACAGCGCTGCTGCTTCACTGCCGGGTCAGGTCAATGGCCCTCTCTGGTCTGCACGTGAAAATGAATCCAGAGAAATGTGCTTTAAACAGGTTGTGACATGGCACTTTCTGAGGCTGTTCTCGTGTTAGATTACTCTGCATTTAGTAGGACTGAGGGGACACGGTCCCCGGTGGCTCAGCCCGTCTGACCCGGGCACTGCCCCGCACGGAGCCCACGCGCAGGGCAAGGCGCAGAGAAGCATCTGCCTCTGGACACTTCCAATCGGTAAGGGAACAAAGAAGGCTGCGGGCTGGGCTAATTCCCTGCATTTCCACATCTTCCAGGTGTGGAGAGAGCCAGAATGAGTTGGAACTTATTACAGACCTGGTTTGCAATAAACCTCAAACGGCCACGAGCAGACCCCCAGTGCCTGGACCTGAACCCCACCAGGCTGTCCACTGGGTGATGATGCCTTCTCCGCGCTAGAAACAGTAAACATCACACGCAGAAGCCTTTAACAAAATCAATGCCATGTACTGGAGGGCAGAACAGCTCAAAGAGGCATTTCTGACGAGCAGTGGAGAAAGGAGCGCTTGGCTGGGGACAAGCAGAGCTCAGGAGTGCATGAGGACAAAGTGTGGGAACAGGAGCGAAGGAATGAGGACAAAGAGGGAGAGAGACATCTATGCAAGGAAGGGTGAGATTTAATTCACAATACAGTTAGACAAGTCATTCCTGTTTTTTTTCCAGCACAGGAACCCAGGCACAATCTACAGCAAATTTGGCCAAAGATACCACAATTTGGCAACAGGATCAGTCTCATTATAAATTATTCACTTCAAACAACTCTAATATTAAAGAGGAGAACAAGAAGAGAGACTGCCCTGGTGTAATTTTTAATTCTCATGCATTCTGTCCTTGTCTGGCGCTGGTTTCCATGTTGTTTCCCCGACCCCTTGGGATGCCCCATCTCCCCCGGCGCAGCGGCAATGCTGGTGGCTGCTGCGGTTGCACCCTCACGCACCAAACCGCACCGCTCCTGTTGGTGACAAAAAAACCAAACCCTTTTTTGATCCATCAGGTTCTGCGCCCGAGGCCACCTTTGGGCCCCGTTGCAGGACCTGCTGAGCAGCCCCTCGCCCGGAGCGGTCCGGCCCCGGGGGACGGAGATCCATGCAGCGGGGCACCGCACTGCGGGAAGCCCGTGAAAGGTTTGCTCTTTCGCCTGCCCGCATCACGTTGCCATTTGGTCTTGTAAAAGGAGAGCAGAGTCACGTTTTGAGACAACCGGTGCTTGCAAAAGGTTACCCTGGCTTTGGCATTTTCCTAGTGGGAGTCACAAGACGAGTACCTGAAGTTCACGGCCAAGCTGCAGAATTAATACTTCGCTGCAGTCGCTGGTTTGTTCGCTCGATAGCTTTAAGCGGCCGGGGATGGAATCAGAAACAAACCTGCTGGAAAACCCAAGCAGCCTCCCCGTCTCGCCCGCTGCCGGAGCGCCCCGCAGGGGAATGCTGACACGCAGGGTCTGTTTGCACACATTGCACGTTGGCAAACTTCCCCAGACCAGCACACAGGAAGGGTTTAGACTGGGCTCTCAGTGGACACCGAGCCTCAAACAGGGAGTTGCTGGCTGCCCGCGAACCGCAGCCCCTCCATCCCCTCCGCCCCCCCATGATTGCAAGAGCATCTTTAAAATTCGCCTCCCTGAGCTGAAAGAGTCTGACAGAACCGAACGGCAGAGACCGAGCCCCACGCCGGCTGTTTGTGAATGCAGCTGTTGGAAAGCCATTCCACGCAAACCAACACTTTATCGATAATTAAATAACTTCATCACACTTTGCAAGCCGATAAAATAGGGGAGCCTCATCTCCCTATGTCCCCTGCATCCGGGGGACATCGTGGCTGCTGCCTCCCTCCATCCACCCACCCCCCGCCTCGGCAGCGCCGGTGCCCACAGCATCTCGTCGGCACTGGCTGTCGGCTTCCCCTCCTCCTCCTGCTCCAATTATCCTCACAGTTCATATCTCCGAGCTCTTCCCCGTGACCTCTGCCTCCCAACATCTATCTTTCTCTGAAGCTTATGCTAACATTAAGTTAGTCCTGCGCAGACTTTGGGGTGAGACAGACTTCCCATCTATGAAAATTTCAGCACAAATTTATCTCTGTGTTATTTTAAAGCCTCATCAGCACAGTTTCTGTGTGCTGCTGCTGCATGGAATGGCATCTCTCTGAAGTCATCTTAACTTTAGCGCCTTTGCTGTGTGTCTCCTCTCCGTGCCCAGTTACGTACTGTCTAAAACATTTTTCTTCATTTGCAGGAGCAGTGGTACTGCTTAATGAGGGATACTGCGCGCGGCCGTCCCCTGCTAATGGGAGTCACTTCATTAGAAGAAAGGCTCTGCTTTAAACCACAGCTTCATACCATGCGAAGACCTAAATCTTACCACAAGGATTTTAATTTGGGATTAACTGATCGGGAAATTAGATCACTCGTTACATCAATCATTCTGCAGCCCGCGTTACTTCATGCTCCAGATAGCTCTGCTGCGGCGGGGTGGCGGGACCCGGGCACCGGGCAGCCGAGCGGAGCGCGGGCAGCAAATCACCCGAGTCCCGGAGCTCTCTCTTCAGACGCCACCTGCCAACAGCCAGAGCTCTCCTCTAACGCTGTCTTTATTTTTTAATTTCTCAGTGTCTGGGTCTTTTCTATCATTTGCGTACAGTTGTTTCGCTGCTCAGTCTTTATTCTTCTATAGCCGCTTCTATTTTGTGACGTGTTCCTTTTCTCTTTGGGGTGAGCCTCTCCCTAAGAATCATATTGTCTTAACTATGCAAGTAAGCTTTACTCAGAAGAGTAATTCCTTGAGACTCTGTGAAGATACCCGCATGTACAACTGCTTGCAGATTATCCCCACTCCTAAAATAATCCCCTCTTCCACGGAGCTCCTGCTCGCAAGCCGGCTCGCTAGTATATTCGTAGCACAGAACCCCAAAAGAGGCGTAGACACAGATGAAACAATTTTGTAAGACTTAGGAATCACAGAGAAGTTCTTTCATACTTTCAGTACAAATAAATATTCAACATAAATCTTTCTTTAAAAGCTTTTGATTCCAGGACTTACTTTTTTTGCAGTCCAGGCCAGGTGAGGTCCCAGCAGAGCCTCCGCAGCCCGAGCACAGCCAGGTGCTGCTCTTGGCGGCAGATTTATTGACTCTCCCTTCAGGTTTGGCAGCTGGTTTAAATCAAACCCAATTAATAACGGTGCTCAATATTCTGCCATTGTTTGCTGTGGGAGTATCTTGTATTGTGTGATTACTCTGTAGTTTAAAAGTCAGGAAATGCTGTTTCTACGGCAGAAAAGTCTCCTGTACGTACACTGTGAGTCCCAGACACGTAACCGGCTTTCTGCAGCGGGTCAGCGGGGCAGGCAGGCGTGGATGTTGTGTTACTTGTAGACAGGAATTCTTCTGCACTGCAAGCTACTTCCAGAAAAAATCCAAGTGAAATATTTATGTGCTATAAGCAGTAAATGGGAATCCCCTGTCCAACATCAAAATCATTATACTGTTAAAACAAATATACTGGTATATACATATATTTGTATGCATGTCCCTGTGCATACAGGCATATGCATGCACACGTGCGCACACACACATCCCTTATCTTGTAAATTGTTGCTTTCTGCTTTCATTTCTAAGGCAACACTTAATAGAAGATGCAACATAAGAGAAGGCCCGGCTGGGGAAGCCACGATAGAGCCAAGGTCCCAGAAAGTCAATTATGCTGTAGGAGAGGGTGACGATAACTAATGAGATTTGCATGGAAATAACTGATCTCCCGATAGAACGGATCACACAGACTGTGCCGGCAGACAGTGCTGAAGGGAAAGGTAAAGACGGAGGATCAGAATACATCAGACATGGCCGTCGTAATAAGGATTTCTTTATTCCTTTGTTAGAGATGGCCACGCAGGAGACTGAACTGGTGGAGATCTGGCTGCATTCTTGCAAAAGCCATTCATTGAAAATTAATGACAGCTTAAGTTTTCAATTAAATTTTAATTTAAAGTCTGTGACTGGTGCAAATCAGCATAGTTCCACTTGTGTCAGTGATTTATGTTAGCTGAGGATTTGGCCCGACGTCTCAAGTGAAAGTCCTGCCAAAATATGCTGCAACAGAGATCCTCCAGCCAGATTCTTAAATGCGTTTAAGCCCTGAAAGGTGCAGATAGGCATGAAATCAATGTGCGTCAGGCACTTCTGAGAACTCCATTAGGTGCCTGTCTGCATCATCTGATATTTAAAAAACTGGCCCCCAGTAATACTTTGCCACAAAGGCAAAAAAATCCTGCAACCCCAAATCCTCTTTGATTTTACAGGCCCGATCTGTCCACGGCACTGCTCAGGTTCCGGATCTCTGCGGTCTAAGGGTCTCTGCTCGAGACATCCCTTGTGCGGCCGAGGGAAGGCGACATCTTCAGCAGACACACAGCCCTGGTCACCCGTCTGCGCCAAATACAAACCCTGGGCTGAGCCGGCGCCTGCCGCGGCCCCGCTTCCCACAGCGGCTCTGCCGGTGCCCAGGCGCCCGCCCGCGCAGAGCCGTGGCAGGATTGGGCCCATGGCACACGCTTTCGGTCAAGATTACTTGGAGGTCGGAGATGGGAAAGGCAGATGGGGACTGCTGGGGTTCCCCTCCCGCTGTCATTGCAAAGTCCCCATGCATTGCAAATCCTTTGAATTTGCAGAGTCTTACAGATGCGATGGATTTAACCGGGTTTTCTGCAGCCCCACTCCCCTTTTCTGCACGTTTTGCCCACTTTGGCATTGGCCTTTTCAAACCTAAATGGACACGGGGATAAAATCAGGAATCAGACCTTTTAATGTTTGAAAAACACCTCCCCCACTTTGGACAGGGTATAAAATAATTAGCCATTGAGAGACTTTATATTTAATTAATAAGCCATTACTGCTATATTTTAGGTAAATAATGCATTTTAATTAACACATTAATAGTAATTGCAGAGGAGCCGAGTGACTCAGGCGCTGGCAATGGTGCTGGGGGAGGGCTCTGCGCGCCCCCTCCACCGCACCGCCCCGGGCTCGGCCAGCACCACGTCTCCCGGCGAGCGGTGGAGGAATCATCCCCGCGGGCACCTTACGCCGGAGAACATTCCCCGGTGCCCGCGGTGCCCCACGCGCTGCGGGGCCGGGGCCGGAGCTCGCAGCACCGCGCGTCAGGCACAGGAGCGGCGGCGCAGCCGGGGGTCGATGCCCGGCTTTGTGTCACCGCGTTTATCGTTTGCCCAATTCCAGCTAAGTTCCCAACCAGGATATCTTAGTACACGGTGCGGGGTGGTCCAGAAATATCCCCTACGCAGCGGGAGGTAACCAGCTCTTTTTCAAGAGACAATCGCGTTTGATTTAAATGGGTTTCTTTTGTCTCGATGAGCTCTTACTCTGTTCTGATGGGAATTCCTAGCTAGGAATCAGTGGCTCCTTTACATCCCAGTTAATAGGTCTGTGGCAGGAATTTAATAAGTTAGGAAGTTTTACACACTCTTTTTCTTTTTTATATTTAATGTAGCCATTTCTCAATATGCCGTTCTGAAGACATCCTTTTTTTCTCCTTACTGTCGAAATCTAGCTGGATTGAATCATTATTCCTGATCTTCCACAAGTCCTGTTCTGAATATTTTTAGAAGAAAAAAGTGAGATTTCTGCTCGGGACTTTCTTGTTTATAAATTTTGCATAAATTTCCAATACAGAAGCAGCAAAAAGCATTTAACTGAATCCCTTCAAGAACAGGAACAGCTTGTGATGTACAGAGCAAAACCATTGGGTTTAACAAGCTGAGAGGTTGGAAGAGAATGAAGCAATTAAGAGGAAGGAGGGATGTGGAAATGAGGGTCACTCGCACTTTACAGAAAACCAGCACAACTTTTAGTTATCTCTTTGGCCGTGAGGGCTTGGTGAGGACAGCGAGGCAAAGGCTCTCTGGACGTGACTGCTTACATTTTTTCTGGGAATGATATTGAGGGTGATGACAGAACACACTTGTGTCTACAGCTTGAGCCCTGAAAGTTCATGGTTTTGTGCATCAGGCTGGAATAGCCGGTTACAACCCATTTGGTGATAATTGGGCTGCACTAAACTTATGTCAGAAGACATAAATCACAGCCTTCCCTCTCCCCAAATGGTGGGACAAATTTGACTTACACCCATATACGCGATAATATTAATTAAGCACCTTGAAACAAAAGTCTGCGAAGAGTCGTATTTATTAGGCTCATTTGCACTGTTTGGAAAAAACATATTGTGAGTTCCCGCGCAGTGATGCTCAGAAAACCTCAGCCCGAGCGGTGGGGACGGACGGACGGGTTTGCGGGGTCGGCGCAGGCAGCGGCAGTCTCTTCTGGCCAGGATGGAAGAAACCAGTTTCCCCCCCATTGGTTTTCAGTGACCCATTCACAGCATTGGCAGCCACAGTCCCGTCCCCCTCGCAGTGGCACCCCCATTTGGTGGCTTCACGGGCAGCTGCCCCTGTCCTGTCACTGCCTCGGTGTGACCCGTCCCCCCGGGGGGGCGCAGAGCTGCGAGGGGAGACGCGGGGGTGTCCCCGGGCTCTGCCAGCGAGGGGCGGCAGGCTGAACC
>NW_009649168.1:509879-536322 GCF_000708025.1 Charadrius vociferus | reverse complement strand
GGGGGGGCACCGGGACGCTCCTCCATGCCCAACAAGACAGTCGTCCTTCTAGGCGGAGGACAGAGCCGGGCTGCGTTAGACACCCCGCGTTCCCTTTGGCAGGGCTGGCCAAGAGTGATTCCTGCCAGGCCTGGGACGGCCCTTTCCACTCAGCCAAAATTCATGAAATTTTAAAAATTCTACCTCTTCTCCAGCCTCAGCTGCTCCTACAGCCACTGAAACCCGCCGGCGGGGCAGGGGGGCTCCTCTCCCTCACGGTCACGCTCAGCCTCCTGGAAAGAAGATCCCCAAGGAAGGGTTAAATCAATCCCAACTAAATTCACTGGCCCTTTATTAACAAGTGTATCAGGTTTAAATAATTAGCATTTTTATGTCACATGCCATATACAGGGACACCAAAGGGATCGCAGGCACTGAGCAGAGCCATATGGTCCTCTGATTAATAATGTCAAGCAGAAGCAGGCAGAGCATTCAAGGGAAAAAATATGCAGGTCGCAAAGGCAATGAGCTCCTACACGCCTTGAGCGGTGCTGTGCCCGCGTAAGGGAGCTGGAGGCGTCCGGTGGGGCAGGATGGGCTCGGGCGCTGCGTGCCTCGGAGCCAGCGTCTCCCCCGGGCAGCCCGTGCCCTCACCCAGCGCCTGGTCTGGGAAAAAAGAGGAGCCGCTGCGAGTTCCCTCTGACTCTGGTGCCCGGACTTCAGCACTGCAGGTGACGGCTGCATGGCCCGTCTTCAGCCGAGGTCTAAAGGCGCCAGTGGGAGCAGCACGGGTCGGGCAGCGCTGGGGGCTGCCCCGGGCAGGAGGGACCCGCGGTGGCGGCAGTCAGACCTCCCCATCACGGCCTCTCGTCTGAAGCTGGGTGAGATGTGGCGGGGCACGGGGAGGTGGCGCACAGGCAGGCAGGGCCACCATCTCTCTTGCTCCTGAGGAAGGTCATCAGCAATTTGTCTTCAGACATGATGATGAGGCAAACGGCGCGTGTGGGAGAGCGCAAACGTCCCTCCCCTGCTGCGGCAGAGATGCACATGGGACTTAGGATCACAGGCTGCAGAACTCTTGGCAGGGGTTCTCTGGTCAGGGAGAAAGCCCCCTCCCTCCTCCGCCTCCGCAGAGGGGGTCAGACCCTCCGCTGGTGGCCGGGCTGGGACCCAGCCGCCGGGAACACCGCCGTCCCACTGCTGGCACGGGCAGGGCTGACGAAGGTGGGGTGTCTGAGAAGGGGCTTATAGCTTTTATTGCTCCCACATCTCTGATCGCGGTAGATGAGAAAGAAAAGTGATTTTCCATCTGTCTGCAAAGGACTGTTATGTTCTCATTCATACGTAAAGCAGATCTAGCAGAGAACGTTACAGACCCAACGACAGTACTCTACAAATGTTAATGTGGTTTTTAATTGGCAGAAATAATAGCTGACTGCTGCACGCTTGGCAGACCGCTCTCTGTAGCTACTTGATCTGACCCTTTTTCTAAGACAGAAGGGACAAAATTGCAATTCTGCATTGCAGTTGGGATTTATGTTGTGTAATTGAGGTGCTCAGCCGACACAGGCGCTAACCCTCTGCTTATCCTCGGGACGGCAGAGGCAGAGCCGCTTCTTTGGCAGCACGGCTCTTGCTGACAGCCGCCGGGTGGCCCGTGGCCAGTGTCGGGCGGCCCATGGCCAGTGTCGGGCGGCCCCGGGGGCTGTTGCAGAGCAGTGCCCGCACCGCGTCCGGTGCAGCTGCAGCCGGCGCAGAGGGTGAAGCAACAAACCCGGGTGCTGCACGAGTGGGTACAATGCCTCGAGTATCTCGGTCCTTCTCGTGACACAGCTCAGAGGTGGGGAGTTTTGCTGCACTGCTTTGCCTCGTGAAACGGATGAACCAACCACCCCAAACTCGGACGATAACCACTGATGGCAGCAAAGCGCTCCCCGCTCCGTGGCTGAAGTCCTCCCGGCGGGTCGGGCTGCACGGCCTCTGCGGGGTTTGGGCCATGGCCAAGTTCTGCTGAAGTTAACGAGGGCCTGTGTGCACGAGGATATCAGGAAAACAATCTGAATTAACTTTTAAATGGATTAGTGAAATTGCATTAAATACCTTTGTAGACACTTTTGTTTAGAATTAAGGTGGACTAACTTGATGTAGTTCACTTCACCTTAATGCCAAGTAACACCAGCTTAAAGCAATTTAACCAAACCGCTTGAAACTTGCACCTTAATTAGCCAGGCGGATGTCCCTGAGCACCCGGAGCAGCCTGGGGGACCCCTCCGTCGCCCGTCTCGGGGGGCTCTGCCCCTGCCGCAGGGCCGGGACACTTGGCAGTGTCCTCCCCGTCTCACCCCGGGGAAAGCCCCCGGGAAGGGACTGCTCTGCCCAAGTCCCTGAGCCCCGACCGCTGCCGCGGGGGGGGGGTCTCAGCCCCCCAACTGTCAGACGCTCGCTCAGCTCTCGGCTCATCCCCGGCGCGACCCGTGGCTCAGGCGTGTGCCCGGGTCTGCTCGGACAGGTCGCACCGCGCTGTCCCAGCCGGGCGGTCGCGAGGAGAAGAGCCGTGATGGGAGGTTCAAGCAAACGCACAGACAGCCCCCTTGTTTGGAGGCTCTCCGGGTGCAGAGGGGCGGCATCTCCGGGGGCAGAGGAGGGGATTCTGGCCGCCGGCACGGCTCTCCCGACACTCTCTGCCTGCTTGAACTTACATCTGCGCACACGTTCCTGCCACTGCCCTCCTGCTGGCTCCCTGCTGTGACAGCCCAACCCCTGCCGTGCCGCGGGGACGAGGACATCGGAGCCTGCTCCTGTGGAGGACTGATGGGTTGAGCTACAGCAGAGCCTCTGCCGGAGACAAACATTCAACCCTGGTGAACCCATCCTGCTGGGTCTTTGTACTGCAGCCGCCCCGGTTACATCTTCACTGGGTTTTTCCTCCTCGTTCCTCCTCTGGCACATCCATGGGGCACAGCCTTTGCTTCAGCCCGAGCCAGGCGCGCAGACGGCCACTGCTGGTGCTTCCCGGTGCCCCCGGTGCCCCCGGCGCTGAGCCGGCCGGGCTGCGGGGCGAGAGAGCGTCTGGCTTGCAGGAGCCCAACTCAGGGATTTAATTGCTTGCTTCATTTGCGTGGGGGACACATAGGCAAAAGGAGCGGGAGAAATCCCATCACGGCCACCAAGGCACGTGGGGTAATTACGGTAATGGGCGGTGGAGCGTGTTGGCAAACTTCAGTTAATGTGTTTGCAGCCAGTCCCCCGGCACCGCAGCTCTGCTCAAGAAGTCTCCGTGTCCTTCTTACCGGTGGTGCGTGGGGTATGGGACGGAGAAGGGCCGTGGAGACCCTCCGCGGGAAAAGGCGGAACACTGAGGACATGAGGCTTTCCCTGACCAGAGCGCGTCCCCAACTACTCCCTCCGTACACCCACTGTACGGTTCGTCCTGGGGCAGAAAAGGGCAGGAAAATCGCAGAAAAAGAAAGGGAGAGAGTTCTGCCTTCATTCGGGGCACGACCAACTCCGGGAAGCGGCAGAGCCGCCCTCGTGCCCATCGTCCCACCCGGCCCCGCTCCCCCCGTCACCCGCCGGGGCACCAGCGAGAGGGGCAGCACCGCCGCAGGAGGGGTCTTTGGAAGGATGGTGATGGCTGGAAACTCATGTCAGCTGACGTTATTTTCAAGGACAGAGGAGGATAATTCCGGCCCGGCTTCCCTCGCTGCACAGAGCGGTAAGGACAGCCATGCAGCTCTCCCCCTTTTTGGAAGAATTACAATGCAGCTGAAGTATTTTTAGTAAGACCTTAATTAAATAGTCAAAATATTTCAGGCTGATGTTCATCAGCAAGTAAACTCAGAATACAGGACAAGAAAAGCAGCTGTGCATTATTTTTCTGAGTAATTATATTTGAATCTCTGTGGTACAGAGAGTGGAAAAAAAAGTAAATTATACAGAAAATGCATTCAAGAAGATTTTAATGTTATTACAAACCTTCATTATAATATATGATCAAGCATGTAAGTGAAATCTTAGGACCCGTGGGTAACATATCGATTCTGGCGGGCATTAAAGTTTCTATTTGATGCTTAAGCAAAATCTAATCTGACTTCTTATTTTGCAAAATATTTTAGGGTAATTAGACATGTTTGTGCTTCATTGATTCTTAAAATGAACATAAGCATGTGGGGAATCGGTAACGCTCTGGATTAAAGAAAGCGAGACTCCTTGCTTTGCGAAAGTTCCCACAATTAAGTCACCTTCTGCTAATATGGCGCTCATTATTCTGGACGGAAATGAACGCAGGAAAGGCTAAGGGAGTTTAAAGTAATAACGATCATAAAAGTGAAGCTTTAGGGTTTAAATGAACGTTTGGTTTCTTGTACTTTTGCTGATGGTTCCCACAGGCCTTCGGCTAAATCCCTCCTCGGGGGGGTAAAGCCCCGACCGGCCCCGGGGCGGGGGGAGGCAGAGCAGCAGCTTCGCCCTCCGCTCCCTTCCCTCTGCTGTGCCACCGCCTCTGATTCGGGCAAACTTTGCCGCGTTGGGCAGCACCCCCAGACACGCCGTTTACTGACACTGCACGTCCCCGCAGCTGCTTAATTTAAAAATGGTTTCCATGATAAGCAGGAGGACGGAAGGACGCTGGGTGTGTAGGCGCAGAGGGGGTTGGGGAGCATCGTGCCGGCACAGCCCGGCCAGCGACGGCGCGTGGCCTCTGAGCAACCGGGAGCCGAGCGCAGGTCTGCGCTGACGGAACCCAACTGAAGGGACTCTGCCAGAAATTGGCCTCTGAGGAGTCAAGCTCAGAGCAAGCGCGGAGGGCCGGACCGGCGCCGACAGCCCGATGCACGGAGCCCGGCTGCCGCCCTAATCCAGAGGGTCCTGTGCTGTGTGCGCTGCGGGAGGACATCGCCCAGCACCTTCCTGCGCACGTCCCAGTGAGAGACCAGTCACCCATCCTCGAGGCACAGGGATATTTACTGCTCCCATCATTTTTGCTGCCTTCTCCCCAAGCATCTGGGAAGACTGAGGCCAGTGTACGAAGCTCATGTAGAGAAGTGGACACCGCTGCAGAGGTGCCTCTGCCCAGGGAGCAGCAGGGACCTGCCTCGCTGCATCGCCGGGGGTGCCCGCAGCCTTGTAGGGGGTACTCACAGCCCCGGGGGTGCCCCCAGCCCCCTGGGTGCCCGCAGCCCCGTGAACGCCCGCAGCGGCATCTCTGCTGCGCTGAGCATCACCCGCTTGCTCCGTCTCCGTCCCCACGCTGCGCTGAAGGAAGCGCAGGGCCGGCAGGTCTGGGTCCTCAGCCACACTGAGCTTGTCTGCGCCACTGCTCACACCAGCTCTCCAGGGGGTTTGAGAAAGAAAATGCCTTATTGTTAGTTTTATACACGATAACGTGTCAGGCCTGGTTTGTCTCCGTCCTGTAGCTGGGGAAAGCTGGACGGGGAGCCTGGCGGGCTGCGGGGACGAGCAGGGGTGAGCCAGGCTGATGGACGCTGAATCCAGGGTCAGACCTGGAGTCAATGGACATTTCATTAAGGCTGGGAGAGGCTCGTCTCCCGTTTGCTCATTAACATGATTACAAATAATCTTTCATCTTGGAGACAGAGGGCTGGTTCTTACCCTGGCTGTGAGTCAGTGCTGCACAGAGGCGATCTGTATTTCCTCCTGTTCAGCAAGTGTGCGAGACTCCTCCAGATACATATTTTAGCCAGTGCTGTGAACTCCAGATGAAACATTTTGGACAGGAAAATCAATGCGAGGACATGTGTATTCCCACCCTGAGCTACAGCAGCGCAGACAGCGGCACAGAGTGTGCCTCCATCTGCTTCCACCCTGCGTTTATCCGCAAGTCCTCCCATCCCGCAGTGCTTCATCAGGTTTACATCCAGCATAAAGGGAACTCAGAAAGTCATAGATTTTAAAGCCAGCGAGCACCGCTGCAGTCCTCTGGTCTGGTCTCCCACAGGGGTCAGGCACAGGGCTGCCTGCGATGGAGTGTCCCGATTTCACCGGTGCCTCAGCAGGGTAAGTCTCGCCGGGGTCCGGGCTCCCCCATCCCAGGAACTGCGGTGGTATTAAACTTGGTGCTTAAAACCCCCGTGTGCCAAGGGCTGTGCAGGGCGGCGGCACGTGGCTCTGCTGCGGGATGCCGCTGGGGCCACGTGCTGCACAAACACCCACAGCCGCCGTCAGCCTCCTCGGGCATCAGCAGCGTCTCGTCGCTCTCCGCGGGATGGGGCAGCGAGCCCCGCGGGCCGGAGGCTGCAGAGGACGCGGTCTGGGCGCATGGAGGACGCGGTGCCCCTGGGAGCGAGACCCAGAGCTGCTGTGCAGGGCACACGCTCCAAGCGCCGTCCGTCCGCGAGGGTGAGAAGTCTGCTCGAAACGCACAAAAGGACAGGAGTGCAACTGGTTTGAACAGATGGCTGAGTAACATTTGCTGCCGGAGCCTGCAGGTCCCCAGCAGGGCCTTTCTGTCACCGTTTACTGCACTGGCTATTTTTCACGGGGGTGCAGAGACATGCACACACGCGTGTGCGCACAGCACCGAGCTACACGCGACTGCCAGGGGCTGTGGCCCCCCCAGTCCCCCGCCGGCACTGCAGGTTAAATGAAGTCATAAATAAGCAATAAGCAGAGATAAGTGTCTGATTTATTGGGGAGCTCAAAGGAACCGACAAGCAAAAGCAAGGTCACATCCACGGTTAAGCACATCCCCGCCACAGCTCTCTCCTCTCCGCTCCTCCCCTTCTGCTCCCGCCAGGTCTGGGAAGCATCGAAACTGAATTTCTATCTGCGCTTCTCCCTTCGGCTGCCTTTGCAATGTCCAAACCAGCCCATTTGCTCCAAATCCAGGCAGTTTTTCTGAACGCAACACCGGCGTCCCACGGCATGGCAGGCTGACGGCCGTGCGGCTCCTGCGCTCTCCCGTAGCGTGGCAACAAGTGCTAAGCAACGCGGAGTTTGCAGTCAGGACCTCGGGCTGGGCTTCATCTGCGGAGGGACCACTTATTTAAGAGCTAATCTCTGTACAGGACGCTGCCCCTCGGAGGGGCTGACAGCAGGATTACTCATCCGAACTTGCTTGAAGTAGATGCTCATTTAAAAAACTATATATCTCCTCCCCCTGACAGGCAATATGTCAATGAAGGAGCCGACTCTAACTCACAGTACTGCGACCGCGGTGCTCGGTCAGGATTAGAGCTTGTGATTTTCACCTAACGGCTTCTCAAGGGAAGATGCTGCTTTGGCACAACGGGGGTTTCGCAGGTCCCCGCAGGGTGTGCTGGGGGCTGTCGGCACCGGTGCGGCGCTCCCAGGGCAGGACGGGCGCCCCTTCCCGTGGGAGAGCACAGTGCCACGGCATCCCTCCTGCTCCCGGGCGCCATCCCGGGACGCGCAGCCCTTCCTCCGCAGCTCTCCCGCCCAGCGCGGACCCATCCACGCGGGGCCTGAGCTCCGCTGAACGCCAGCGCATCACTGCAGCGCGAGAAAGGAGAAAACCTTCCGTCGGCAGGAGGGGAACCGCCTCTCCTCCTGGCCAGGCGTGGGGCGGGCAGGAAAACGTGCGTCGGAAAAAAGCAGTGCCTGAAAGATATCTGGGAAGACAGACTGCTATCTCCTGTCTTTTTGCTCTCTGTCATCACCCGCAGCATTAAATAAAGCCAGGGGGCCCGAGGTAGAGGGGGAAAAGCGATGCTTCCGCATGACATACTGAATTTTCTGTCACTTGGTACTAAATAAGCCACGGCAGATTTAAAAGCAGGGTGATTGCTGAAAAAATAACCTTAATAAAGTGGGTATAAATAACTGTATAGCAGTGTGTCTGCGTGTTGGAATTGTTTATGCAGGTAAAATTTAATAGCAGAGGTGTGACCACATTTATAACAGAGTAATCAGTATGCAATTTCACAAACCCAGTGTGTTTGCTCACAGGAGACAACCTTAATGCCTTTTAAAAAGAGTCATTAGATTTAAGTAATAGCCAGCACCCAAGTACTCGATCAGGCAGATATAGAACAAATCAACTTTTATTGCCAGGCAAAATGTAGAAAACCCAATTCCTCGGAAGCTAATAAAAATTTTATAATTTTTTTTTTGAGTCAAATAAGTGCAGGGCTTATTACTTTGTAGACATCTTCATAAAAACTGGAGCAAACCTAATCGAGACAAAAACAACAGCTGTGAGGCACAATGTACTTGACCAAGATGGATGCCTCAGAGCGATGATATTCATTAGCTCGCTAATTCCAAATGGTAAACAACGTTTAATTAATTTTGATTTCAAGCTATGATGGTCCGTTGGTCATACATAGGTGTGCGCCTGGGATGCAGCGCTAATAACTGAACCTACAGCTGCTGCAGGAGCAAGTGTTTTCTGACTAATTTTGCGTGTTCTGTTGACATTTCTGCCGGGAGAAGTTTCAGGGAGAGGAGAGGGAGAGCATTACTCTCCTAATTTTGCTCTTTTGCAAGAGCGTGGCGGGGTGTGCATGGCGAGCGCTGCGGCCGCAGTGAGGATTTTCCCGGATCAGTATGCTTGGATGTAAGTAAGTAGAAGCTAAGTGCCTAATTTGCTAATTTTAGGTCTAATTTGTGCTTTCAGTAACAGGGCTACATTTGCAATGTTCGGTATTTGCATGAGCTGTACCAGTTCTCTGGTGTGTCCTCCACAATACCGCCTATTGTTGGTCTTTAAAACGGAGTTCAGAGGAAGCAGTGATCAATGCCGCGTGGCAAACCATCTTGACCCAAAGCCCCGATGAAGACCCAGTTTTAGAGAATGAATAGTTACTCAGCCAGCAAATTTACATATGCAAACACTCACTTCTGTAGCCAATTACACATCTGCACGTTCAGCTCCCCGGTTTCCCATCCAGCTGCGTGCACAAATGAGGCTGTTGTTGCATGCGCAGCTCGTTTAGAAACTTAATCCTTTCTTAGTTTTGAGCTGCCCCTTGGTAAGAGCTCAGCTCTGGCAGCCAGTCCAGCTCTGCAAACCCGCCTGCAGCGGCCACCTCTTCTTCTTCTGCGTTGATGTCACAGTTCTCTGCACGGTGACTGCTATTCATTCGCACGGGCGTAAGCGAAAAGGGAATAGGGGCTGTGGTCCGCGAAGATATTGCGCATTATCTCCTTTCCAGAGTCTGAGCTCTGCCGACAGCGCAGCATCACCCCTCTGCTCCCTGCCTGTCGCGCAGCAAGCGCAGGGCCCGTTTTGTCACCACTACGGTACATTCCTGGAGCTGCAGCAACCTCCTTTCAGGGAAAGAACAGAAGTGTTTAAATGGGATGTCTCACCTCCGGCAAGGAATCGCTGCAAACCTTCTGCTAAAACAAGATGGTGAATTGCTCCCTCTCCTTCATTTCCAAAGGATCCCAAAGCATTTCTTGTACAACCAAGTAGAGAATTACCATCATCCTCAAAATAAGACAATTATTTCCATACTCTGCCTGTGAGTGAGATGACCAATAGCTCTAAAGACAGATGGATCCATGATAGATAGATCCCTGACAGACACAAAGTTCGTTCTTTGCATTTAACTGAGCCACACTGACTTCCATCAGGATTTCATTTCTTGCGGAAAAAAAAAGTGGACACAGCCCGAGACGACGCGACGCGCAAACTGCGACTGCCGCACCGACACTCCACGTGTCCCTGGGCCTTTCCAGTACCCACCATTGGCCTCTCCCGGCTGCTCCAGCTCTGCTCACTGCAGGGCAGAGCCCGTGGTGTTTGTGGCAGGGGACGATGGTGGCAGGCGTGACGGGTCCTTGCCAGGGGCCTTGCCAGCCTGCTGCAGCCCAGACAGCCGCTGCTGGTAGTAAATCTTTTATTGATGGATTTGCAGGAGCCTCCTGATGGGAAGCATTTACTTGAGGGGTATCTAAACAAAGTGCAAGGCCTGAAAAGTCAGATTTGTGTTGCTGACATCGGTGAACTGGGAGAACAAAACACTCCCACAGACAAAAATCAGATGCAAAAGGAAGATACAGAGAAATAAGCACTTTGTGGCAATGCGTGCCTTTGGCTTTGCAGGCGTCGCAAGGAGGGATGCTCCCCTCCAGAGTCATCCGTCATGTCTCTGCCCGCGCAAACAAACCGAGTCTCAGCAGCCAGAATGCCCCTTCAAGGACAAGCGCCTGTGCGGAAGTGCATACCATAATTACCATGATAAATGCCGCGCGAGATGAGCGAGGAGCAGCAGCAGCACACACCGCGCTACGCGCTGCGAGCAGTCCATGCACCGCGCTAAAGAGCATCCCTCCCCCCGCCCCGCCGGGAGAGCCCCCTGCGCCCCCCGTGCCCCCCCGCTGCTCGCCCGCCTGCGCCAACTCCTCATTGCTCACTTCGGATTTAAAAACCGGAGTTTGGTGAACTTCCTGAAAGGCAAAGGGCGGGGAGGAGCCCTGGGAAGGGGCTGCGTTAAACACACCAAACACAACCACCTTTAACACCTCCTCGCCGTGCTCACGGAGAGCTGGACGTCACTTTGCATCTCTGGTGGAAACCCCTTCTATGAGCAGGCAAGGGAAGGATCCTCCAGTTTTTGGGAGAACCTTGCGTGGCCCAGGCAGGACACTGAAGGGATGAGGATGTGCATCTGGCACAATCTCCCCTGTTGTCTCTCCAACATCACCTGCGCTCTGCTTCCACCGGAGACAGCTCGGCTTCGCTGGTGAGGCGCGGGGGCGGGGAAAGCTGAGCGCAGAGCTCTCTGGAGAGAAGTTACAGGGTGAAGGCCAATCTGTCACTGAGCTGCCGCTCAGGAGAGCTGTGGAAGTGCCCGACCCTTCGGCGGGACGGGGAGAAGCAGCGGGGCAGGAATTCACCGCAGCGCACCCGGGGCAGCCGCCGGCAGTGCCGCAGGCTGCCGACAGCAGTTCGGAGCCACACAGCCCCGCTGAGCTCTCCCAGGGTTTCGTCTCCCTGAGGATGATCCCTGGAAATAAGCTGACAACTCTCATCTGACTTTGCCGTCTCCGCAGCTGCACAGGGGTCCCTGCTGCGCACACGCTGCGCTGCGGTCGGGAGCACAGGCTGCGCGGCAGTCACTGCCCTGGGACCGACGGCACCTTGCCTGGAGGTGCAGAACTTCCCCGCGCTCCCCGGAATAGCCCTGAACATGGCATGAAGGAGGTTTTAATTGTCACTTCCAATGACACGAGTGCCTCCTTCACACGGGTGCTCTCCTGGTGGTTAGCAGCTGCTCTCCAGAGACGCTTGGAAAGCTGCTGTGACCCCCGACACTGGGCTCTGTCCTCTCCGGTGCCACCTCTGGACACACACGTGCATTAATGGAGCTAGTTATAAAAGAACCTGCCAAAGAACAACGTTCTAAGGGTTCTCACTTCCCAGTCTTTGTGATTGTTTTCAACAAATATTTTCATTTATCAGTAAAGTTTTGTTCTATAAATGTCCGAAATCTCTGAGAACCCGGAGAACCTGCCCAGGTGTCCCCGCCGAGCCGTGGTGCCGGTGCCCGGGCGGTGAGCGCGGTGCCGGCCGGGAGAGGAGCCCTGTGCAGAGGTAGAGCCACCAGCCTGCCCTGCACGACCTCCCGCCGGTGGGTGCTGCGTACGGGCAGAGCGTGCTGTCCCGGCCGTGCCGGGGATGGTCCCGTAGGCACCGTACTGCCGGTGGGAGCGCTGCACCCCAAAGCACTGGCCACCCCCTGACAAGGAGCAGAGACAGATCTATACCGACCCCTCTATTTCTCCTCTATTTGCATCAGAGCAATATTAATATTATTAGTGATAATTAAATTTCAAACAGTGACCGAATGAAGTCCGGTCTGCGACAGCTGAGTCTGCACCGATCGGGTGCCAGAAGCAGTTCTGGTTAATAACCGTCTCTCCGTGCTGCCCTGCGAAACACCGACACACAAGACGCCTCCTCCGGGTGCGGGACCGCTGCTGGAGCTTGGCACAGCCGAGCGGGGCTCAGGGTGACGGGGTCTCATCGGGGCTGCCTCTACCGTCTCTCTCATGTTTGGAAACGTCAGCATCGCTCATCGCCACTGACACGAGAACTGCTTTTCTAACATGAATCACTGGTCATGGCCAGAAAAAAATGATGCTGAGACAGCCTGATTTATTACTAGTATAGAGAAACACTGCGCCAGGATTATAGCGCGGAGTTTCATTTCAATGGGTGCGGCAGAAAGAAGAGTCATTCTGGGTTTTTTTTTGTTTTCTTCTGAAGATCTAAACTTGTAACTGAATCTTTCTACCCTGAGGCAGATTTCACAGTGGAGGCATGAGGCTTGTAAACCACAATTCCTCTGCCCCACTACACCACGAATGGGAAATAACCCGGCGTGCAGGCAGGTCGCCCTCCACCCGCCATGGCACCGGCGGCACAGCGCTGCTGCAGCCCCTCCACGCCACCGCCGAGCTGCCCAGCAGTTAACAGGACCGGCGATTTTCAGTTACTGCCGATCCCCACCTTGGCGTGTACCAGATGCCGCGATCCGGTTGCTGCCAACGTGGGCGAGTCGAGTCCCACGGCCCCGTGCCACGTTGCACAGACCCTGCTCCGCAGCGCAGAGCTGCTCGAGGCAAAACGGGGGAAAGGAACAGGCTTTGTACCAAACTGCTGTGGATGGATCATTAAAACGTCACAGTACATAATTTGCTTAAGTATTTCAGAGTTAATTGCGTGACTGGTGCGTTTATCTCACCTGGGTGTGCTGCAGCTCTGTTCCTGTCCTTTGGCGACGCGGGGGGGGGATGCTCTGCTCACCCATCACAGAGGGACTGGGGAGGGGAGGGGATTGGCTCCAGGTGACCGTGGAAGTGTTTACTGTCGCCTCCCAGTGACACCCCGACATGCACTTGTTTTGTACTCGCGAACTGAGAATGTATTTAATTCAGGCTCAAGGCAAAGTCATGGCTCACAGCCCTTTAGTGTGCTGCTGAATTTGAAACCAGCTTGCAAAACTGTTCCCAAAATAACCTTGAGAGTGTCTTTTATCCGGAGAACTGAATAAAATATTTTTGTTCAAAGACAGAGGTGCAAAGAATTTAAATGTCAACACTTTCCCCGGAGAGAGGGGACAGCTTTTGGAGACTATTTCCAGTATGACTCAGGACTGGACCCCAGGAGTGCTGCGGCCGTAGGCGGGCAAAGACCGAGCACAGCCACGCTCAGGCTCATTCTCGCCTTGTAAGACGTACCCACCTCTGCAGCAGTGGGAAAACCCATCAGAACGTATGAAAAAAACCAACAGCTTTTCTATGGGATTCCTTTAACCACCACTGCATAAACCCCATCCGTTACCTGCACACAAACGCTGGGGGAAGGCTCTTGCTTCTCGCTGCACGGTACAGCAGGTCCGCACCAAGTCACCGTTCACGTGGTTCACCAGGAATGTGCCCGTGGTTATACGCAGGGAATATCTGTTGACAAATAACCAGGGTTGGAAATATGCTTTAACGAAGCACAGCAAGAATTAGCTATATTCATCCCCCCCCCCCCTCCCCCATCATAGACATAAATATATGCATTTAAAGAATGATGGTGTTTTGGGTAACCATGGTTAAATAAATAGGACGGAAACTTTGCATACTTTATGCAAAAGAATCTGCTAGCTGCAAGATTTCAAGTTTCATTTAAAAATAATCACGTCATTGGAATGAAGCCTATACCCCAAAACCATAGCTTTGCATTTCCAAGTGCTATGGCCATAATGGAATAATGAATATATTTGTCTTCTTCAGACTGTCATCCTATTAGTTGCTGTGTCTAACATAATCTGCTTTCGGCTAACATCTATCATAACACACAAATAGAAGGACTGAAATGCATTAAAAAGAAAATTGATTCCCTTGCATGCCCCTCTTTGTCTGGTTTCTTCATTTGCCTATTAATAGCCCACTGTGCAATTAATTATGTACAAGTTCAGGTACAATCCTCGTACCCCTGCGGAAGAGAGTTGATAAAGTTCTGCAGCCGTTTCCAGCCCGGAGGTAACGTTTCTCCTCCTGAGCTGCGCTGCGCGTCTCTGCTGGGACCGGGGCCGCACACGGCAGCTCGGAGAACACCGCGGCACCGAGGGACACGCAGGACAAAAACCGCTCGTTTGAAATATTCAGGACAGTCCTGATGAATAATGGATACATCCACAGAAACAGGCTACACCGCGAGCAAAACAATGGGTAAAGTAATCAGGTAATTTAACAGCGAGGAGTGATTTGACATCTCATGTCTCCCTGGCATTACTTCCCCAGCCTTCCCCCGAGCAGGCTGCCGCCTTCTCATCGCTGCAGGCGGGAGTTTCTTAATGCGAGCCTTTTAATTATCCTGAGATCGATACTTCTCATCAGCCCTGCGAATAACCTTCCCCTCCCTGCGCCAGCCGCGGACTCTCAGGTACACTCTCCCGGGGCGTGAAACGGACCCACCTTCCCCCGAGGGAAGGCAGGGAGGGACCCGCTGTCCCCCGAAGGCGCGGTGGGCGCCGCTGTCCCTGCCTTAGCGCAGTCCCCGCTTGCGGCAGCACGGGCCGGGCCGGGGGTCCCAGGGGTCCCACTCCCCCGGCACAGCCCCCCCAGTGCCGCCCTGGTGAGCCCCATCTCCAGGAGGCGGCTGCGCCCTCCATCCCGCACGCAGGTGGTAAAAAATACCTCCGAACAGCAGCTCCGGCTGTAGTCCAACCGAAATAGAGGGAGTGCTAACGACATTGTTATTTTTCATGTTGAGAGGGACTTTAATTATTTACAAAGCTCCCAACTAGAGGCTCAGCGTGCCTGGCATGTGCTTCCTCTCCCCCTCGCTCGCCTTCCCACCTCTCCCGGCGAGAACAGCCGCATCCTCCCACACGGAGACGGGCACTGCCGTACCATTTCGCCGTGCCCGGAGCACACCGGGGCCGGATCCTGTGTGCCCCACGCCGGCCGGTCCCTGTCCTGTCCTCCCCTCCCCTTCCCTTCCCTCCCCAGCATCCCCGCTGCGTGCCCCGCGAGCTGCAGCATCCCCGCTGCCCCGCCAGAACCCTGTGCCGGGCTGAGGAGCACAATCTGAGCTAATGAGTTTGGCCTTCGGCAACCACCTCCCTCACTCCGTTATTTTTTATTATTTTTTTTTTATTTTTTTTGCCTTTCAGCCCAGGGTGCTTGTTGCTCCTCCAACATCAACAACATTAACAAGCTCTGACATCTCATAAATTTCCCTTGGTAAAACAAAGAGAAACAAATAGGAAAACAAGTTTCAGCAGTATAGGGGTTTTGGTGCTTTGAATTTTTCTCTCCCTTTCCACATACTGGATTTTGTTGTGAGCAGCCCCTTTTCATCCTGCTGCTGTCTCACTGCTGCAGCCAAACTGTCCCGGAGAGCGCGGTGCGAGCTAGAACATACACATTTTGGCTTTGGGTAGAAAATGCAGACATAAACCGAGATCTGATTAAAAAAGAGATAGATCCAATCAAAGCCCAACCATAAAACTGTTTTGAGCTCAGAAAGAATGGGGTTAATCTCCTTTCTTTTAATTTGCACCTTATTCCAGCGATGAGCAAGAGAAGCTGGCTGAAAAGCAGAACGTTCGTGTCTGTTCTGCATTCTGAGCCTCCCGAAGGCTCTGCAGAGCCGGGAGAGGTCTCCGGCTCCAGTGCAGATGTGCCGGGGGAGACTGGGAAGGAACCAGCTGTTGGAGACTCGGCAGCGGAACAGGCATCAGCCGCTGGGGTCACTCCAGCTTGCGTGCCTCAGTTTCCCCTTTTAAAAAGCACATGTAGCAATAACTTTGAAGAGTACTACAAATCTTTGGTAATACTTTAGAATGTGGGAAGTAAAAACTATGAATAAATCACCACTGTCACAAAGACTTTTGTTAGAACGGCCTCTGCTGTGGCAGCCCTGACCCCCCCCGGCGCTTTCCCCTTTGCTCTCCCTAATGCTTTGCCAGTGCTCGAAATACAAATTGGCTTGCTTTAGGAAATGAGCAATCTCTTGTGTCTGAGCCCAGCTCCTGCTTATAGAGAGGGATGCGCCTACTGTAGATACACAGGATTTTCCCTTTCAATCAGGTTTGGAAGTGCAGCTCCTCCATGGTGCTATTAGAAATCGCAGAAGGATGAAGCAGCTATGAGCCATTCTCTCTTTTCCATGCAATTGATTTTCTTTAAATATATAACTCGGAGCAGCTCAGAGACACTTAAGCAAATAGGGCTCTCCTGTTGCCCGGCTTTGTGTCGCCGCGTTTGCGCCGGGTCCCGCCGGTTCCCTCTGCGGTGAGCGCACGCGGCGGTGGTGGGTGCACAGCCCTGGAGTACGCCGTGGGTTTTATTTGTCTTATGGTCATCTTACACTCGTTGTGTTAACGGAACATCGCCAACAGAGCACTTAAGGTAGTGTTAGACACAAACAGCAGTCCATGAGTTGCAAGTGCGTGGCAGACCTTTGCCTTAAATAAGTTCTGGTTTAAAACACAGTTAGTGTCGGGGGGGGGCGCAGACACCCCCCCGTGTGCGGGTCCCCTTCACCCGCCCCCTGCCCCCCCCCAGGGACACGCGGCCCCTCTCCCTCCGCCCGCACACGGGGACCACGCGGGCACCTTCCCGGTGGCTTTGTCTGAGAGGAGGGGTTTGCCAGGGAGTGGTGAGGAATCAGTGGCTCCTTTACATCCCAGTTAATAGGTCTGTGGCCCTCTGCTGGGGCAGCCCTGACCCCCCCCGGCGCTTTCCCCTTTGCTCTCCCTAATGCTTTGCCAGTGCTCGAAATACAAATTGGCTTGCTTTAGGAAATGAGCAATCTCTTGTGTCTGAGCCCAGCTCCTGCTTATAGAGAGGGATGCGCCTACTGTAGATACACAGGATTTTCCCTTTCAATCAGGTTTGGAAGTGCAGCTCCTCCATGGTGCTATTAGAAATCGCAGAAGGATGAAGCAGCTATGAGCCATTCTCTCTTTTCCATGCAATTGATTTTCTTTAAATATATAACTCGGAGCAGCTCAGAGACACTTAAGCAAATAGGGCTCTCCTGTAAAGCTCATTTTGTTACCAGGAGCTGGAGGTGGCACTGCAGCAAGACAAGCACAAGCTCCCTCCTCCCCGGGCTGGCGCGCAGCGTCTGGGGCCAGAGACCCCCCAGGACGCGGCTACGGGGCCCGGCTGCGTCTGAGCACACTTTTTATCATCATTCACCCCAGTGCAAAGGGAGTCTCAGCTGGCGCTAAACCAGTAACCAGTGAGACTTCCAGTTAAGCAAAGGCACAAACCACAATACTGATGAAGACGGCCAAAACGGACTTTCATCAAAGCTTGTCGTTACCTGAACGCAGGTCCCATACAATGTAAATTATAATTAGAATAATGTCACTGGTAGGGAATGTGAGCTGGAAGAGAGAAACTGATTTGCCAAGGATAAAATTATTTACTAGCAATGCTGGGTGTGTGAAAGGGCATTTGGGATTGCAGCGTCCACTGCCTTAAACAGGGCAGAGTGTTTCCCCCGGGGGTCTGGTTCCTGAAGCACTGAAGCTCCTGGCTGTGTCCTCTACGTTACTGTGGCATCATAAATATCGGGAGTTATGGTGCTCTGCAGCAAGCACACCGCACGTTGCTGAGCTGGTTTGAACTTAATATGAATTTGCTATTAGCATCCAATAGTGCTACAGCAAGTGTCAGGAGGCAGCTCTGTATTCATCCCATTTCGCTTTCTGCCTTTTCCTCTTACTGTTCCTCTCCACGTACAGAGAAATGACAATTGGAAAAACCCCCTTCAGGGCACAGAGGCCAGCGAGCACTGCTGCCGTCCCCGCTGCCGGGACGAGGGTTTGCCACGCGGAGCAAAGCGGTGGCAGCCTGCCCTGAACCGCAATTTTCCTCCATCTCGATCCAAAAGGCCCCGAAGTGGCCGTGGCAAGTTCCCCCCTTCGCAGGACTTGCCCGGCGTGTTGTCCGGCTCGGAGGTGCGGGATGCAGTGCTGTCCCCCCCCGCCACGGGATGCGGGGAAGCGGACGGGCGTTCGGCATCTCCGCGGGCGCGCGCAGGGGCAGAGCAGGCGGTGTCCCCGGCGAACCCCTCGCAGCAGCACCCCCGTGTCAGCAGCACCACCGCTCCCAAAGGGGCACGGCGGGACTGCCGCGCTGCCCCACTGCTGGAGACCACGCGGAAACTGGTTTACTCTCCCTCCTTGGCATTTTTAAAAGCAAACGTTCCTTTTGTTATATAAATACATTTTAGTTGTTTAGTTTTAAAAGTTTAAAATGTTCCGGAGAATCGAATTACAAGCGGGATTATTTTAAATTCTGGATGTTTGAAAAATACTGGAGATGTCAAGTCCCCAGTTCGCTTTTCGTTGGGAAAAGTTACCAAATCTGAACAGCTCTCAGGAAGAGCCCCCCCCGCCCTCAGCAGAGCCACCGCAACGCGGTGAACTGAACGGGAACAGCCCACGGCGGCGGGGGGCTCTGCTCCCAAGGGACAACAGCCTTTGTGACTTCAACCCCCCCGTGTATCTATTGCTCTCACTGCAATTCCACTTTGCACTCACACACCCACGTGCGCTCACCCCCATTTTTTGTTCATTCCTCCCCGTACTCCGCCTCCGCAGCCGCCCGACGGGGCTCTCCGCGGCTCTGCTGACGCGGTTTGGTTTGGCACCGCTGGACGGGGTACAGGGGAGAAAACACAGACCCCGGTCTCTCCCACACCGACTGGCACTGTTGCTGTTCTGGTGCAACAGGGGACACATTTAATACCACGGCGAAGTTGTGCCATGTTTTAGTACACAAGAATGAACGGGGGGTGTTGCACCCCTGCCCAGGGAGGCTCCTGCGCAGCGCACGCTGCTACCGCGGGAGGATTAATGTCTCTTCAGGAAATTACTACAAGATCTTCAGTTGCCCAAATCTCTTTTACATCTGAACAGAAAAAAACCCAAAAAACAAACCTCAAATACACAGAAATTACTTATTTTTGATTCAGTTTGTTTTAAAACATGATTTTCATGGCTCTTGATGTACATATTGTATTGTTAATAATTTATGTATATGACTGATTTAATTATAATTTAATTGATATAAAAACAAACCTCAAAGCCAAAAAAACCCTCCCCGCCCCCCCCCCAACCCCACAGCCAGGGCAGCGCTCGGGCTCGGAGGCTGCTGCTCCTTCCACAGCGCAGAGCCCAAAGGGTTAATCGCCTGATCCTCTCCTTATTTATCTGCAGCTGGTTTACTACAAATGAAGAAAAATAAGTACATACTACATCACCCATCATCATATATCACATTAATATAATAGTAGAGGGTGTCTGCAGATCTACTGCAGGCATAAACTCTTTGCTACGAATCTTGTTACCCCTGAGATGAGTATGTTTCTTGAAGTAATAAGATTTAGGGAGAAAAGTTTATTTCCCACTGATCCAGTAAAAATAAAATCTGCATTCCATCTATGAGAACTTTTTGTTTAATACTTTACATTATGTTACAAATAAAGGGAAAAGATGCATCCAGAGAAGAAATCCCATTGCACGAAGATCAGAAGTGAAGCCACCAGCCCCGTAAGCTGTGATTTATCGATCGGTCGAACCCCAGGACAGCTCCACTTTGACTTGTCCTGTGTTTTTACGAGCACACTAAAAGCAAACATTTCACAGCACAATCATGAATCCGATGTTTGGGAGACAGACAGCACATCTCTGTCAGTTATATGGGTTCAGAAAATAAAATAATCTGAAATAGCACATCTGATTAAAAAGAATAAACCCCCCTGTGCATCGAGAGACACTGGAGCCTGAAAAAGCCACGAGACCGGCGGTGCTGTACTGCTCAAAGGAGCAGAAAAGGGATGGAGACTGCAGAGGAAAGACCGAAGAGTTTATCATTAAGTATTGTGCCCAAGAACATGAATATAATTACAATTTTAATGTAAATGATGCACTCTATACAAATCAGACCTGGTGGCAAGCTCTGCTGCCTTATCCCAGGCAGTCAGTCTGCCTGTTACCCAACCAATAGCATTTGCAGGGGAAGAAACTGGTAGAGCAGCTCCTGGGTGAGCAGTAATTGGTTTGAACATGATTTCTCTTACCCCAAGGGAGACCGAAGTCACAAATAAGATAAGGCATATTTTAAAATTAATTCCCATGTAACCGTATAATGTGCAAAGGGAGCGCGAGCACCAACAGATTGTTTCTCCCGTCTTCCTCTGGAAGGGTACCAGTGCCGGAGGGACACGGGCTGGAGGCGCCTGGAGATCAGCCCCAGCCCAGAGCCGCGTGAGCCACCGCTCAGCACCCGCCGAAGGGCAGCGCAGCAGGACACAGCAGCAGCGAACCTCTCACCGGCAAAAAGATGCCTCCCTGTGCAAACGAACAATTCTAATGGCAATTTTTATTTCCTGATGGAAGAAAATTACCTTAGAGTCAGAAGTTGGAAGTGAAGATGGAAGACATTTCTCCATGTGTTACTGCGCTCAGAGCAGAGCAAAACCTGCTCTCCGCCAGCGGAGCCGCCCCAGCGCGGGCTGAGGATGCTCCTGCCCCGCTCCCGGACAGCATCGCCACTGCCGCGGGGCAGCGGGCAGCACGGAGGGGTGCAGGAACCGCAGTGCTCAGCACAGCCCCGACCTCACACCCCTTCCACCGGGTGCTCTGGGAGCCAGCGGGGAGGGCAGGGAGCCAGAACGGCCTCCTGTGCCTTTCCGAAGCCCTAAGCCCATCGCGCTCCGCATCTTCCAATGCCCAGGCCGGTGGAAACCAGCAGAGCAGCAGTGGGTATTTGTAGCCAGATATAATCATGTTGGCAAACAATAAACGTGGCTATTTGGAAGGAGGCACTACCCACACGAACTTCACATATTCCTAATGTCACACGGAGGGCACAGACACGCCGTACTCGGCATTTCTCTAAATCCTTCCCCCAGGCAAGCACCACTGAGTGACACGACCCCTCCACAAGCACCTCCTTCCATTACAAGTCTCCCGTCTTCCAGGAGGTTGGCTCTGCCGGCGCTCTTGGGCTAAGGATGCAACTGAGGACCTGCGCACGGTGCGCCGAGCAGCCGCAGCCTTGCCCATCTGCTCCGGTGGCTCTCTGCCCGCCGAGTCCATCAGGCGTCTCTGCCGAAGAGCAAGTGCCAATCAAAACGGGATCAAACGGGCAGCGGGGGGAGCGAGCCCGAGCCCCCTCTCCTGCCGGGCCCCCCCAGCGCGCTGCCTCCACCTCCCACCAGCACCTCGCTGCGGGCGCGGAGCTGCGGCGGCTGCCAGGGGGACAGGTTGCCGTGTGCCGGCTGCCAGGGAGAGCAATTAAAACCACTTGGTTTGTCAACGCTTACACACCACGAGGACATTATTCTTTGGCACTTCCTCTTAAGGCAGAAGCCCCTCAGAGGGCCATGGCACGGAGCAGCACTGGCACCCGCTGCTGCCCTTTGGGAAGAGCTGTCGGTAGCGGTACCTTCAAAGTCATCTCCCGGGGTTTGGCTCCTCAGACAGTGACGGAAAGCACGTGCCAACACCCACCGAGACCTCCTCCGAGGGGTCAAAGCAGCCTCTTCAGAAGCCTCTTCACGCAAAGGAGGATGAAGCCAGCAGAGCAGGTAGCAAGCAGAGGACAGATGGAGTGGCAGCGGCTCAAGAAGGCGCAGCGTAGCTGCCCAAAGCTAAACAAGCTTATTTCTGGCAGCAGCCCGTGCTTGTTGCAGTCCCGTAAGCACGGCACCATGGCACAGCGAGCAGCCCTCCTGTCCTGCAGCTTGGAGCTTTTGAAGACTGCTTCATCGGCAGCCAAGACAACCCTCCTCCCTTCCTCACTGCCTTTGTAACGTGCACTGGAACGGAGACATCAGCCACAGGAAACCTCTCAAGAGCAGCGTATTGCACCGGCGTCCCTAGGAACGCTCAACAGAAACTCTTGTGTCACTGAAGAGTCTTCCTGTGGTGCCCCTCAAGAACCGGCGCACCACCGCTGATGGCTTCTCTCTGCGAAGGAGCCAAGAGATCCCTGATGGAGCGGGGCCCAATCCCAGTGCGGGTACTGCAGCAGGGGCAGGTGCTGGGCCACTCCTTCCACACCGTCAGGTGGAGAAACCAATTCATCACTGAGGGGTTCTTTCCTCATGTACGCCGGGCCCTTCTCCTCTCCTCAGTGCTTACATCTTCCAGGTCTTGGCTGGCATTTACGTTTCCTTACCCTGTGCTCTAACCAGATCACACATCCTCATGTGCTCCAGCTCTCCCCTTCAGCCTGCATGTTTCTTTTTCCCTTCAAGAATCTATATCCTTCCTATAAATATTGTTGGGTAAGAAACGTCAAATGCAAATAGAGCTCAGAAATGCAGAATTTGAGAAAAAGATACAGAGAGTCAGATGTGGGTAAAAGCGACCCCTGAAGCCACTTCTCACCCCAAAGGGGCGTTGGGAAGGGCAGACAGCTCGAGAAGCCCCAGTAACAGAGACCAAAACACCCGGGGAGGCTGACGCGGTGAGGCAAGGTGAGCAGAGCTACGCGGCAGTGCAGCCCTCAGGGCGCGGAGGGAGGATGGGGCTTTTTTCCTCGACTCAGAACCGCTCGCTGGCTTTGCCCAGAGCAGATAAATTGATACAAACCAAACAGATTTGAGAAGGAGCTCTGTGTAAGGCAGCTTTGGCATTATTACGCTTATCTTGGGAGCAGACAGAAAACGAGGGACAGAATGTCAATGAATTTGAGCGCAAGAATTCCCCGGCACAGCGGCTGGAGGAAGGCAGGAGAGCGGCACAGGTGGCGGTGTCAGAAGGAAATGGGTTTCTCTGCACAGACCCGGGAACTTGAGGCCCTTTTCATTTCTATTTGTTTAAGGATTCTGTTCAGCGTAGAACAATTTGGGCTGGATAAATGCCGTCCTACAGAGCAGTAATTGGCGCTCTGAACAAAGAGGAAAACTCTGGAGGAACAAAGCCAGCACGTGCTGAGCAGTGCTGGAAGGTGAATGGACTCACCCGGCGCTGCCTCCGCCGCGCGGGCTCAGCAGGACCGGGACCTGCTCCCAGCGAAACCCTCCTCCTCTTCTTCCTCCAAACGTCGTAAGTGCTGTTACTGCTGCAAACAGGGGAGGACCCGGGGCCGGGCACAGCCCTCGCGCCGTGCTGGGAGGAAAGCGCTTGGCTTTGAACTTGATCTATAGCCGGATCTTGGGTTCGGGCCATAGAGGAGCTCACAAATAATGCATGTCTCTGCCTGGCACTGCAGGTAATTGATCAGCTGGGAATCGCGCACGCACATCCAGGATGAACTCATTTAATGTACTCCCAACTCGCCTTTGTGTAACCACTGGAGTTTCAGAAGTGCTGTTTGCATCTGGAAAATGCATCATCAGTGACAGAAGCCAGCTAAAGCTCATTTCACTCATCGTCATTAAGTCCAAGAGAACAGAGAGACTCCTCTGCTTGGATTTTTTCCTGCTCATGCACCAAATTTGGTGCTGCTGACAACTGCCAGGCGCTGCAGTTGGGCATTTCACCTATCCGGCACGCACGGCCCGACTCGTGCCCGAGAGAGGGCCCCTCGTGGTGGCCAACCTCCTCCCAGAGACAATGGGCAGGGAAGATGGATGAGGCTGTGGGCTGTGACCTGGTTGTTCATCGACTGGGGTCTCGCTCATCGCTCTCCCTGCCATAGCGGCGTACCGACCAGCACGTCAGGGTACAGCAGCCAAAACCCTTTGAATCTCTGTGGTTTTGTGAGCGGTCACTGCCCCGTGCGCGGCCGCGGAGGAGCCCCCCGCGCTGGCTCCAGCACAGCTGAGGTCGGACGCTGCCCCGAGGAACCCGGCTGCTGTCAGGGCTGGCACCTTGGCGAGCCACAGGCACCAGCCTCGGCCCTGGCACGCTCCCCCAACGCTCCGAGTGCCGCAGGAAAGCTTGAGTCCCGCAGCCCCCCCTGCGGAGGCAGCTGAGAGCCTGGCAAAGTGCAGACCGTGGCTCTCCAGCAGCCCCCACGCGTGGCGGAGCACAGCCCGTGCCCACCGCAGGGCAGGGACAGCCAGCGCCGTCCCGGCCCCCCTTCACGCCGCAGAACCTTCCGAACCGGCTCCATCTGCGCAGCGGTGAGCGCTGCAGAGCTCTCATTTATTTCAAAGCCTCAGGTGCTGCTGTAACGCGATTGCTAACAATAAACTCTTCAAGAATACGGATACATCCCAAACAGAGAGCAGCGCTTAACCCCAACACGCGCTCCGGATGAGGCGCAGCTCCCTTCCCTCCCGCCCCGGCAGCTCTCCTCCTCCTCTTGCTGCATAAGGCTTTCGCTAATCACCGTCCCCTGGCGCACAGAGTAAAGGCCTCTCAGTTCCTCCCAGTCACTTTGGAAGCCCTCAGGGCAGTATTTTAACATTTCCTGTGTCATTCTCGCTTGATTTCTGTAGAATGTGTATTTGTGCAGGTCTTCTCTGGAGGACCATTCTATGCAGCGATGCCACATATTTACACTTAACGTGCTCTTTAAGGAACTTGCTATACTTGCGACATGCCCGTGCATGCACGGAGATGCTCCGGAGGGAGTGGGTCTGCCACAAGATATTTTCCCTTAAACTACTCTGAATAAGCACAGTCCAAAAGGATCAGCGTCTGTGGGGGGAGAAGAGAGAAAATGGGTCTGGTCCCGTCTGCCTGCACCCAGGCTGCCTGGGCAGGGTCACAGCCAGGGACAGCCCTCTGCTTCCTTCCATAGGGCAGCGGGGACAGCGTCTGACGGCAAAGCCAAGAGCACCAGCAGATCGTCACCAGCACTCAGCGACTTGCCCCACCATAAGAGTCCGGTCCCAGGAGGGAAGGTGGGCTCCGTGTGGCGCGCTGGGATCCCACCCCAGCGTCGGGAAGGACAGCCAGGGCGCTCTACGGGGCTCGGGGCACAGGAGCGTGTGTCTTCTGTCTAAATAGGTCTGGAAAGTGAGGTGGTGTCTATCTACCAGCTAGCTATAAGCCAGGTCGGAATCTTCTAAAAGTAGTGAAGCAGATATAATAAACTCTTAAGGTCATTCCTAATAAACTCAAAACACTGTTTTCTCTGACAGTTGTATTAATAGTTCCACACTAATGCTACGATCCATCCCAGGAAAAGCAGGGAAGCAGCGCTGCCCTCTCATATCTCCCTGCCACGAAATTAGCTTTTACACCAACACGAGTCATCAGGAACGACATCTGCCTTAGAGTGAAAGAGCCCTTTGAGAGCACTTTGTGCCGCCCCGGGAACGGCTGCACCGGTGGGAACAACGTCTGCCAGACCAACGCAGCGGAGAGACGCCCTGGCCCGCCGGCCGTCTGCTGCTGGGATCTTCCCGCAGCCCCGTCTCACCCCAAGCTACAGCCAAGCAGCTGCTGTGGTACAAATTCGTTAAAAGATCACGCCGGGGCTGAGCCATCTCTCGTGGTATCTGCGCTGGTGTGCAGGGAATGACAATTAAAGGAGCACGCCGCTGGACTGCCAGCTCTCTTCTCCACCCCTCCACCGCCCGCATCCAGAAAACTTGCACTTGGTGGCCGGGCCACGAGGCTCAAGGAAACCTTCCCACGGATGATGTTTCAGCAAAAGCCACGTTTGCCCTCCTGCCCGCCGCTCCCCGGGCACAGCCCCCTCTCCTCAGCACTTTCTACTCCCAACTTCAAAGATGCTTTTCTCTTGTTACAGTAAAGCGCTGGGAGTTTTTGTTCCCGTTCCTTGTTTAGGCCCTACATGGCCGGTGGAGGAAATTTTAATTAAAAGCTGTTCTGCTTTTATGTCCAACATGCTTCAATGGGCAATACATCTTTCTGATGCCGGAATTGCCTGCTTAGTTCTTCTTACACTCTGCAAGCAGCTGGTGCAAGGCAGCACTCGAATTAGGATACGGAGCTGGATGGAAACCGCATGGTGTGGCCGCAAAATCCTCGGCATCTCCATTAACGCTACTAATTATAGGAGCGGCTGCACTCCAGCTGATGCCCCGGGAGAACGAGACTGTGGGCCTCGAGATTAGGGAAAACCTGCTAAAACCTACCCAGGCATCTCCTCGCGGGTGGCTCGCCGTCTTCTGCACCCCGTGTTTCATTTAGCAACGCTGGAAAACGTCTCAAATAAAGGACTGTTCCTCTGCAGAGCAGGAGGAGAGATTTCACAGATTTGGAGGGAGGGTTCTCCCAGATTTACACCTCCCTCCGCCCCCGCCACGAGAGGAACAGAAACGCGGCCACACCCCCCGCCGGGTCGGCACGGCTGCGACCCACCGCGCTCCCCTGACGAGTGACACACAGGAGCACGGTCTGGGTCACACCTTTTCCTTAAGGATTAAAAGAAAATAAAAAGGTCTTGCCACTCCTGCATAATGTGGTTTATAGTGGTCTGTGTGGGGAAGGATTGCCCGCGGCGCTGAGAAGGGCGTACAGTTTGGCAGAAAAGCAAACGCCGGGAAACGACAGAGGATGTGAAATGGGAGGGAGCAGCAGCAGCCCGAGCTCCGGGGCGGCCGCACCGCCCGCGGCTCAGCCACCGGCTGCCCCTGCGCCAAGGC
>NW_009649168.1:506573-509831 GCF_000708025.1 Charadrius vociferus | reverse complement strand
GGCTGCGGTAACCGCTGGGACCTTCACAGAGTCAGCGCTATCCCCCGAGCAGGCAAGACCCAGCAAATCCTGGCCAGGGCCAAAGAAATTGCACTTTTTCCTCTCTTTTATCAAGCGAAATGTTAATAGTAAGCTGCAAAACGGATTCCTGTGCAGCCACAAAGCTCCTTCCCATTTCTGGGTCTGCAGGGCTCTGCGGGAGCTTTCGGGAGCCCCACGCCGGACCCGAGGGTCACCCAGCGACCGACCCCCCGTCAAACGCCATTACAGGTAGAAACGTTGTCAGGCTGCGCACAGGAACGTATACATTTAAGCCGAGAAACTACTTAATAAATTCAGACCAACGCTTTGTGACATTTCCCACAAGACTTTAGTGCTGTTTACAAATTCTGAAGAACACCTCGAGTCATTGCTGGCACGGACTTATGATTTATTTCAAAGAAAAATGGGTCAGAGTGTGTGGGTCTGTGTTTAATATAAAAAGGGATTTGGAAATGAAAAGTCAACTGGCATGAAAGATTGCAGGGCAAATGTAAAAGCAGTAAAGCGTGTGGGTGGTCTCTGAGCATGTAATAGGATATTTGTGAGGAAAAGAAACGCAGGATTGTAAGCTTTAATAAAACAGTTCCTTTTTACTCAACCAATAACATAATTGTAATTTTCCAAAGCAAATTGCCTCTTAACTCCCTTTTCTCAGGGAGAGAGTGGCACAAATGGGACAAGGACTGAGGAATTACTGAAGCGGGAAGCGCGCGCGCGAACCCGGGGCAGGCAGGGCAGGGCTCGGCTCGCGCCGGGGACGAGCATCCCCCAGACACAGGAGGGGTCTCTGCTCCACCACAGCCCTCCAACGGCCCGCGCACGCTTTTGTGGGGTCGCCGAAGGATGGCCCTGAGCAGCCCCAGTGCTCCGAGATGTGCGGGGAGAGACGAGGGCTCAGCACGCGAGAGAAAGGCTTCGCAGGAGATCGACCGGGGAATGCAAGAGCCGAGTGGGAATGCACGGGGCGGTGATGGGGGGCTTCCAGGTGTTCTGGAGGTGGGGGGAGAGCGGTACCGAGGTGTAGCTGGTGTGTGGCGAGAAGGACCCATGGGGATGGAGCCGGCAGTGGTAGGACATTGAATCCAAACACAGAGAATGGCAGAGGGTCATGTCCATCCGAGAAGATGACCCACTAACTGGGCTTCCCGAGTCTGCCCAGTAGCATGAAAGCCCAAATCAAATTCCTAGCTGCCTCATCCGAAGTTTCAGTGTATCATGTTGAAAACTAATTAATCATTACACAACTGCCTTATATGAAACTAAACCCCGCCTTTTGATTCAACACTGAGGGAGTATAAGCATAATTTATTTTTCAAAATTCAGAAGAAACACTTAAAGATGAAAGGCTCACAGGAGTATCTGTGACTGCATCGCCATTCTTTAGCAGCCCTCATTGTTCAATGTAAAATAGAAGATACTATATTTTAATTGCTGTAGATTAGCATAAAGAGTGCCAGGCAGCGAGCGCCTGGCTCAGACTCATTACTGGGCTCCATCTCTCTTTTGCCTCACAAGGGTGATCTTCTTCACACCTTTATTAGTATGCGTGTCAGGTCCAAATGGAGAACATTATACAGGCATGGGGGGTGGGGGTGGGGTGTTTGTTGGGGTTTGGGGGTTTTTTTAGCTTTTAGAAAATAAAATATTTGCAATAAGAAAAACGCAATAGCCATCAGTGTTTTGGACTTGAATCAAGCAATAAATACCAGCACAAATACTGATGCTCAAGTTGGGATGGAAGTAGTTTAGACTGGAGGAAAGGTGACCCCAGCAGACCGTGGCTCTGCTCAGGTCATTAGTGGCATTAATATGCAACAAAATACAGTCATGAAAGTCAGAAGCCCTGTCACCAACACAGGGACACTTCGCCCTGCGGAGAGGAGGGCAGAGTCCCTGGACCAGCCTGGGTTTCTGCTGGGCCACATGGTGGAGGGGACAGAGGGACCACCGCCAGGGGCTGGCAGGGCAGCACCCACCTGAGGATCCTTCTCCTCTCCTCCGCTGAGGCAGCACGAGCTAATTAGCAAGAACAACCTTCCTCAGCCTGCATCCGTGCAGCACCAAGCACGCCAGGACTGTAACCACAGGAGGAGCTTCCCACTCTCCTTTTCACAGCGGAGATTCCAGTGGTAACTGATTACGGAATACTGAGCTGTCCCCATGCTCACGCGTTCCCCTCCTGTCCCCACACACAAAGAAGCCCCCGATGCGAGTGCCCTGCTCAGCGCACGCAGCGATGGGCACCGACCCCTGAGACCCCCGACCGGCAGAGCGAGCCGAGCTCAGGGAAGCACCCTGGACCCAAAGCACTGCTCACACGCCATCCCCAAACACATCCCCTGCCACACTCAGCGGGGAGAAAGACATGAGGGAACCCTCAGGAAATTGTACTGGGGGAAAAAAAAAGAGAGAAAAAAAAGTAAAAACAACTACTCACCATTTAGGCAGGCGGCAAGTCCCTCTTCCACCACCCTTCTCCCTCCAAAGCCTCCCCCAGGGCTGCCTGTGCTGGCGTTTTCATTTCCTCCTGAGGAGCAGGTGACATCAAGAAGCCTTGTTGTTGTCCTCCTCCTCCCCACCCAGACCTCCTCCTTAACGCCTAATTGGAGGGTCACTGCCAGTAGCTGTGGACCATCTGGCTACTGGGGAAGCTGGTCATCCTTTTAACCCGCTCTGGCCATGCGCTGTGCAGGTTTCACCCTCGCTTGCCAAAACTTTGCTCTTTTACCAGAGACCGACATCTTGTGCCCAAGCTGAAGAGTCCGGTGAGCCTTTCCATGGTGCGCTCCCACGGGAGCCAGCTCCGGAGCCTCTGGAATGGCGTGAATAGAGAAGGAATATTTATCTAAGCATATTCAAAAGCAATTAGACATTTAAACTTGAATCCAGACTGGAGAGTTTTCCTGTACCCACAGTTCTGCAGTGACAAGGTCAGCAGTGGCGCAGAATTGATTTAAGGCAAAACCTCCTGCTTACTCCTCCTCAAAGTCTCCCAGAGGGGCCTTTTTTGTGTGCTCTTCTCACCCAATGAGTTATTTCACTCTCCTGAGCTGCCGGTGGGCAGTGCTCAGGAGGGACCGGCGGTCGGCCGTCGCCGCTGCCCACACTGGGCAGGACGGGCAGCGACCGCGGAGGCTCCCACCGCCTGTGGTGCCGTTCCCAGCCCGGCGCCCGCAGACACGGCCCGACGAGAGGGCTTTCAATGAGCAGCGAGAG
>NW_009649168.1:503123-504713 GCF_000708025.1 Charadrius vociferus | reverse complement strand
CGGGGTGCGGCCGCCGCCGCTGCCCACACGGGGCAGGACGGGCAGCGACCGCGGAGGCTCCCACCGCCTGTGGTGCCGTTCCCAGCCCGGCGCCCGCAGACACGGCCCGACGAGAGGGCTTTCAATGAGCAGCGAGAGTCAAGTGCGTAATGTTTCCTTCAAATGAGCAGCTGACAAAACTTCTGGGCACCCCGGGGATTTCAGAGCGCGGTGCCGAGTGCGTCCTCGCTGGGCTCCGGGGGAGGTGGCAGCACCCGCCGGCCAGCCGGGCTCAGGCCCGCTTTCAATGAGCAGCGAGAGTCAAGTGCGTAATGTTTCCTTCAAATGAGCAGCTGACAAAACTTCTGGGCACCCCGGGGATTTCAGAGCGCGGTGCCGAGTGCGTCCTCGCTGGGCTCCGGGGGAGGTGGCAGCACCCGCCGGCCAGCCGGGCTCAGGCGCTGGACCTGCCCGGGACTGGGCTTGTGGGGTGGCCCTATGGCCAAATCCACCCCGCAGTTTGAAAACCTCAGCTGCATCCACACCTCCGGCAGTGGGAGAGCGGTGGGAGGTGCCCTGTGAGCCGCGGAGCAAACGCTTCTGCAGAGGGATTTCGCTTTCTGCACAGTTCAGAGTCAGAAATTGGCTTCAGGTCTTCCTTTTTGCAAAGGAGAAAGGAAGACAGTTTGAAAGACTCTGCCATTATCCTTCAGGACAATAACACAATAATTAAAACCACCCTACGCAGTCCATTTTCCTTCCAGATCTTGGAAGACTATAATAGACAGACTAACAATTGCCAGGACCCTTTTCTTCTCCCCCCACCCAGAGAAGAACCTCATGACTGACAGAGACGTGAAAGCTCGGAGCCGGGCTCTCGGGGAGAAGATGAAATGCTGCTCAGAATATAGATTTTGGTGCCAGATGGGAATTACAGCCCTGATCCATCCTCCTCTGTCACTGGAGTCTGTGTTACTCTGTGGGCTAAATGGAAGTGAATACAGTTACTTTCCCTGTCTTGGGGGGAAAAAATGACATTCCATTTTGTCTCCAAAAAATACACATTATTTAACTTATAAAATATTTAATCTATGTAATTAATCCTCTCATGACAGCGCTTTGCACATTTTTGCTGGCAATCCATACTTTGAATGGCCTATAGTTATAGCTAACTTTGTTTCCTTTTTCTCATGAAATTAATCAAAGGCTTGTATTCTAAATTATTCAGGAAGTGAATGAAGCCTGCTTTCTATGGCTTGCAGCAAGAAAACTCCTATTTCTTTCATGTGCCAGCAACACAGCAATTCCACTTCTCCGAGGGGGAAAGCACCAGCAGGCGGGGGCGATGGCAGCCCGTGGCGCAGCCTGGGGACACGCTGGGGCTGAGCGTCTCCTGCCTGACGGGTCCACGCACGGCCCCTGCCTGCCTGCGGGGATGGGCAGCACCAAACGAGAGGTTTCAAACCGCCGAGGCCCGGGTGCATCCTCTCAGCAGCGGTGGCCTCATTTCCAGGGACGTTGGGCTCCTGCAGCTCGTGCCCAGCTCCGTTTGGTTTGGCATTGCCAGCTGCGCTTACGGCGCTGAACGGGGCGGCTTCTCCTTTCACGACG
>NW_009649168.1:472484-503106 GCF_000708025.1 Charadrius vociferus | reverse complement strand
AGAGGTGAACCTCTGGCCATGGTGGCCACGAGCTCTGGGTGCTTGGAGATGCACGGAGACAGGGCAGAGACACGCCGGTATAACCCAGAGCAGGATCTGGTCCTGTGCCTGTGCCTCGGCCAGCGGGACGGCAGCGTGGTGCTGGTGTGCCACCAGCAAGTGCACCGGGCTCTTGAGCAACGCCGTGCCAAGAACTGTTCCCTTTCGCTCCTCCAACTTCTGCCGCCCATCCTGTGCAGCTCCTTTCTTTGCCAAGAACCTCTCTGGGCTTCTACGTTTCCTTTGGGGTACGTTAATAATTGAAAAAAGGCAGAGGAACGCACGCCTGCAGAAGTTTAGGGGTAGAATACTATACAAAAATAGATAATTAGGGACTTGAAGACCCTGAGGATCTTTCCTTGGCTACAACGGGCTGTGCTTCAAGCCCGCAGTTCTTCTCTGCCCCTCCGGGAACCACTTGTCTCGAGAAACCTCAGACCATTTAGGAGCACCAAAAGCTCAGAGCCCCCAGCGTCTTCCATTGCAAGCCTGAATGGTAGATTTTCTTTACCAAAAGAAAGCGGATCTCTCATGAATACCCCATCCAATTTTGAGCCTTGAACACTGCTCAAAGCCTACATCAGCGGGGCTTTGGGGCTGGTGAGCTCAGGCTGGTCCCCACGCGTTTCCCTTAACCTGCCCAGCGCCATCCCGCACCGGACACCTCTGCTGTCCTCACCCCGTCCCTGTTCACACAACGTGTTTGTGTGATTTCAAAGGGTTTGATTCCTGTTTGGTCCCCGCCGGCGCTGGTGCTCGTCAGGCTGGCCAGAGCGCGCTCTCCCACTGCCGCGGAGCTGCAGGAGAACCTGATCACAGGCTTGGCGAGGTTTTGAAGTGCTTTACCAACACTTGCTCTTCTCAGCTCCTGGATGCGCATAAGGCTCTTGCTGGACTCAGAGTTCAGCCCCTTTGAAGTTTTCACCTCCAGGCTTATTTTTTTTCAGCAGAAAATTCTCTCTATCACCACTTGTGGAGGAGCCATATGGAGAGTCTCACTGCAAGGGAGACACACTCGCTGTTTCACTAAGAGCTGCATATGATTTTCCTGAGATCCTTTTATTTTTCTTATCTAAAATATTCTCTTCTTTCTCCGCGCAGCCACTACTTGCAGCCTCCCAGGAGTCTTCTTACGCCTCAGACTCTTGCCCAGCATCACTCAGGATTTTAGTGACTCCACTAAGTGCTACCAGCGAGAGCCCCAGTTTCGATTCGGGGGCCCTGGAGACGAGGATTTTGTAACACGCAGAACATCACCACTTTCTGTCACACGGGCTCCGAGGAACCTTCAGACCCCACAGACTCTGTCCCCTCCAGATTGACAAACCCTCTTCTCAAGGAAATAAATTACCAGCCCTCGGCACAGGCAGGAGACCCAAAGGGCCCTGACAGTTCATTGACTGCACCCAAGAAAAAGTCTTATCTGCCCTTTGCTCTCCAGGCTTTAGTTTGGAAATCAGTCTGTTACCAAATAATATGGGTAAATTGATAGAAAACTCTATTTTCTGCGGTTCCACTGCCCGTGGGTTGTGAGCTGCTAGCACTCCCGGGAATGCGTCGCAGAGCACACCAGCCGCCCGTCCAGGGAAGGGCGATGTTTGAGAGCGCTCCCAGCCAGCAGCCGGATGGAGCAGCGACAAATTCAGTAAGAAAACCTTAAGGGTAAACAGAAAGTATTAGTCACGGCTCCGGGAGCCAGCAGCTGCGTTGGCAGAATACGGTAAAGTTTCAATCTCTTCTATTGTTAATCAGCTCAAAAATCCACGGACAAAGAAAATAATAATAATTAAAACCCAAACGCAAACCCTTGATTAAAGCATACGCTGCTGCACAGCAAAGCGCGGTGTAAACCAAAGGGCTTTGCAGGGCACTGTCCTCGTGCATCAAAGCGTCAAGAGCAGCGCCGTGGTACAGACACAGGAAGTCTTCTAATGATGAAGCAAACATTAGGAGCATCATTGTTAATCAGGTTTTATGGATTTATGAAACAAATATACACACTTATCTTGTTTAATATTATTTACCAGTTGGAACCTTATTTTAATACAGATGCCCTGAAATTATACCATTCATAAATAATGCAAGCAATAAAACCTTTCTCTTATCCCTTAGTGCGCACAAATGCAAGCTTAAATGTAGATTTAAACAAAAAAAATGGTAGAACTTTGGGTTTAAAAAACAAAACCGTGTCCAAAATGCCAGTGAGTCTGAGACCTGGTGGCAAGCCAAGAAAGTCAGTGCAGCTTCCAGGCTCCAAGTCACAAAGAGGAGTTTATTTTTAAGGAGAGAATTTACACCCTTGGGTTCGGGGTTAGGTTTGTATCACTGGGTCGTATTTGGCTCGTTTGGTCGTGGGGTGTGGATGTGCGACCAAACTGATCCCTTCACCCTGTAGAGCTTCGCTGAGGCCACGGGGACCGGCAGAGGTTATCACCCCCCTTTGCCCACAGAGTTTTCACAGGTTTCGGAAAAGCCCCCACCTTCACCAGTGAAATGCTCTTTGGAGGAGAGTGGGACCGGAGGGAGGTGCTGGAGGAGCCGCAGCCGACGGCCGGCGCTGGGCACGCGGCACGGGAACGCTCCGGCTGTGCTAAAAACCCGCCAGCGCTTCAGTGCATTTGCTATGCACCTTCTACATAATTCATATCTCAGAGATGGCTGAACATCAGGGACAATAAATAAGGCAGCAAAATTGGTATTTTTGGTCTGGATTTCACAAGGCAAAACACAGCTAAAAGAAAACCATGGTCTCCCTCTGCTGAATTTGGCCAAAATCTAACCACGGGCTGAACTGCATTTCCAGCCAGCAAGAGGCAACTGCCTTTTTCCTTTTAAATTTTTGGAAGAATCGATGTGTCTTTTGTGTTCGGAAGCCTGGGGCCGGTTCTGATGAGATGGGGAGAAGGAAAGAAAAGAATCTATGGCCTGTGGGGCATCTGCAGGCACAGAAAGGGCTTAGAGCAGGCAGAGGCAGAGATGCCAACGAGGTTCCCCGCAGCCTGACCTCCCGCCTTGCTGCCTCCCCTGCCGCACATTTCCTGGTATTTTCCAGTAATTTCTCCAGCGGCTTTCAGGTCCTGTGCAGTGACCCCTCCACTGCGTCTCTGTGGGGACCACCACCCGGGAGAACACACTCTCAAGGCGTTTTCCTCCCCTCTCGGGGCAGGCGCTCTGCGGGCAGTGACCGAGGGCACGGCGCACGGAGGTCTGCTGGTGGCGGGTCCCGCTGCGGCTCCTCCGGCGCCCACACTCCTCCTCCTCCCTTGGGCTGGAACGGGCTTTCATGAAACGCGTCAGGCGCTGAACGGGAGCAGCCTGTGCCCTTCTGCAGCCACGAAAGGCGGTTTCCCCGCGGGGGCAGCCCGGCCGTGAGTCCCGCAGGCGGCCTGCGCCCTCCTGCAGCCACGAAAGGCGGTTTCCCCGCGGGGGCAGCCCGGCCGTGAGTCCCGCAGGCGGGATCTGCCCCTCGCTGCCGCACAGCCCGGGGAACGCAGGAGAGTGGAGTTGGAAGAATCCTGAGAATTCAGGTAAACGGCTCCGGGGGCACATTCAGCTTGGCACAACCCCTGCGCTCTGAGGGTAACAGATTTTAGAGTAACAGCCTTTCTCTGCTTGCGGCTGAGCGCCAGCCTGGGGAGGTAAGCACAAAAAAATCTGTTTTTCCGGCACACACAAGAGCTCCTGCTGGCGCTACGGGTACGGCGCTCCACCGCCTGCCGGGAGGGACCGCACCGGCAGCCAGAGAAGCCTTTAGACCCGCTGGCACCACGGCCCGGCTGGAGCCCACCGCTGCCCCTGCCCCAGACAGACCCAACCGGGCAATCCCTGCCGCGGTGCCGAGCGTGTCCAAGCCGGAGCTCCGGGCTCTGCGCGGCTGCGGCGCGGCGGGGGCTGTCCCCGTGCCCGTCCCTGCCTTCGCCTCCTTCGCACCTCGCTGCCGTACCTGCCCGCTTCCCCCCCAGCGCTGGCGGACCTGCGTGCGTGCTTTCTGCCGATACACGTGTGTGACTGCATGTGTGAAATTGCGTGTATACCCGAATACGAGTGTGCAGGATGTCCTCCCGCCATTCCTTCCTTCCCCCCCAGCTCTGATCTCCCCTTTCCCTCCAGGCAGCTCACGCCCCTTTGGGTGGGAGGCAGGCGGATGCGAGCGGCTGCAGCGAGATTAGAGCCTGATGCTGAGGAAAGCGATGCTGACAAACCGCACAGTCATCACTCCCAGCAGCCGCCCGCTCAGCCAGCAAACAAGGGAAGAAAATAGGCTCAGCGGCTCGAACGAGCCCCAGAAGCCCGCATTTGAATTTACAATGAGCTGCTCAGCGGAGCTCGATCTGTCAAGCACCATGTCCCATTAAGATGAAAATTTGAAGGTCTCAATAGAGCAGATAGATAACCTCTTTTATTCCCTTTTATTAGAGGATGCTGGTGAGGCTGGCGGGTCGGGCCGGCTCCGACAGCACCGTGACTCCCGCCAAGGCTTCCCCTACAGAGGCCACTGTTTCTGTGACCGCGTCCTCCTTTCCTTGCCTGTTTGTTTGTTTCTTGGGCTGTTATTAATTCTCAGCTCGTCACATTTGCATGTGCTTACGCCAGTGCCTCAGTCCCGGGGCTCCTTGTCTGGGCGATGGCGCTGGGTGGTGGGTGTGCAGGATGGGACCCCCAGCGCTGCGCTGCGCTGCGCTGCTGGGGGGTGTCACCCCGAACCCCGCTGTGCCCAGACCCTGCCCGCAGGGCACAGGGCACCTGGGCAACGCTGCCCCGGCCAAAGAGGCCGGCAGTGGTGGGTCCGGGGCTTTCAACAAGCATAGAAGGAGAAAAAGGGACCATCTGGGTTATAAATCGCGTCCCGCCCAGGGCTCTGCCTGAGCTGAGCGCTCCGAGCTTTGGTTTTACCCAGAGCAATGCTTTAAGTCTCATCTCTCTCCCTCCTGACAGCTGCTTTGTCACCCCTGAAAATCCAGCCCTGAGCGAATGCAACTCCCTGCCAAAAAGCAGGAAAAACCTCACTTTGCTGTTTCCCTTCGTCATTACAAGAAACAAAACGCTCTCCCTTCTCCCACGCGCATCCGCGCGTCCGCAGGGCCAGCTTTGGGAAGGACCTGCCCTGTGCCCCTTCAGAGGTGCCACTGGCGGCAGCTGCGGTGGAAAACTGCATTCAGCTGAAGTTTTGCAGTAGCAAAGGATGCCTTTCCCGGTGCCAACGGGCCAGAAGATGTGTGCTCCTCTCGGCACACTTACTGACCCCTTCCCACCGCCCGCCCGGGAGCACCGGGGTGTGCTCCTCGCTCCTCCCCCGCCACGTGTTTTGGCTATTGCCAGCCCGGAATATTTGCAAAGCACTTGGTGTTTGCTGAAATATTCTCTCTGGATCAAAGCTCAATATTTCTTGGCTTCCCCACACCCCCTGAGCTGCCTTCTGCTCACTGGTATATATTTGCCTTTCTCTCCCAGGTTGTTAATAGGACTGAACAGCTTTTGTTTATTGGTCGGGGTTCCTCTCCGGTACAACCCACCAAAGCGCTTTGGCCTCTCTCGTACCTTTCCCCTCTCCTCTACCAACGTGCAGCTGGGCAAAACCAGCAGGCAATTTCTCTTTCCTGGCCTCAGATTTACTGGAGTGTTTCACAACACCAACAAGCTATCTTTATGTGAAAAATGTTGACACTTTAGAAGCCAGGTTCTTTGGAAAAATATCCAACCCCACCTTGTTCTTCTTGTTCTACTTTCAGCAGCTCCGGAGACAGCTGTTCTGCTTAATATTAAAGCAGTCCATAGCGCTGAGCTGCTTACTCAGGCAAAGCCCTTGTGCTCTGGTACCGAATCAACCGAAACGAAGTGAGGTTTTCCCTTTAATGCACTGATGTCTCCACAGCAGTACGGGGACTCCAGAAACACTCTCCCTCCCCTCCTGCAGCACCATCAGAGTGAACGCCAGGACCCGCCACCGAATCCCGAGGGACACGGGGCTGCCCTTTGCTGTCTGAGCCCCGGGAGAGCCGGAGACCAGAGGCGGGCTGTCCCCGAGGGAGGGCGGCAGCTCTCGGGGGCCTCCCCACCGCTCGCCCTGCCTGGAAACACGCTGCTGCCCGGCACTTCTAGAGGAAAAATGATGTGGTCTTGCCAGCAGCCGCCAGTTCTTTCTATTGAATTTAGAATCAATAATGCATCAAGTGGCTTGGGATGTTATTAATCAGAAAATTGGCATGAAGGACCAGGAGGTAATAACACTGCAGCGAGCCCACTCTTTTCTTGCGGAGTGGCTGTACACGGTTCTGGGTAGTGCTAATTACTCCTTGGGACCTGCCTTTCAACTGCTTTATAGAGAAGGCAAACTGCTGCCTACCCGCACTGCAAAGCCCAGCTGCTCCCCGTTATTTTCCTGTCATTGGGATTGTAACCTGCGGCAAAATATTATATTGCATTTCCTCAAACCCAGAAGAAAGGATGTGAAAGTTGGGGGGGAAAAAGGCATACATATTTTGGTTCAAAAGCCGCTAAAAAAATATGGGGCGTCCTGCTAATCCTGGGAGCAACCTACCGCAGCTTCTCCTGACGCTGCTATTCCCCGGGTTATTAAGGCTATATATACACCCAGGCTACAGCCACCAACTGCCTTTCATCTTCCAGATGCTCCCTGGGTCCCGCTGGACAGCATGATGAACTGCCACGTCCAGACCCTGAAGCTGCCTGAAATCTGGGCTGGTAATTGCACAACCCCTAACGAGGTCTGCGCAACCCCTAATGAGGTCTGCCCCATGTGCCCGCGTAGCCGCAGCCCATCTCCTGGAGACCGTACGGGACCCGATGTACAGAAACTGCCTGCTTTTCATGGAAAATAGTGAATTACACTCGGAGCATTTAACCTAACCTGTAGAGCACCTACTTGTCACCTCCATCCCAGCTCCCTAAAATGCAGCAGTGTCTACCAAGCCGGCTGCATGTGCGCAGCACCGGGGTCCATTGTACGCAGGGCTGCGGCAGGTATGATGCTCAGCTCTTAGAAGATTTTCCATGAACTGCTTTCAAAGACTTGAAACCTTTTCATTTCTTTTTCACTTACATTTTATAAAAAAGTCTCTGTTTGCAGGACCTGTTCAGGGTCAACAGATTTAGTAGGATCTCTATAAAAATAACACAGAATTTCTGAGCCTCTGAATTCATGCCATACACAGCGTACCACAGAAAGGAAAATAACTTGAAAAGTATTAGAACATACTTTAATAAGCTCAGGTCTCCTGCCTGTGACCCTGAAAGTGTGTTTATCTTTGGGCTCGTCTTGAGCAATCGTTATTCCACCGCCACCTTAGGATAAACATGAATGCATGAATTTACAGCTGCAAATCCCATTTGACTGCATGTAATCTACTGGTTTTCCATGGCAAAAAGGTTTGAAATGCCGCACCTGTCTTGCTTTTGCAGAGATGGGATTATGTTCTTATATAATTATTGTATCATTGTGTCTAATTGGATTTCCAATGCCATTTATTTCATCAGGAGGCTAACCTGGAAGCAACCTTCGAATGAATTTATTAATCCTAATGAGTTATTAAATTTGCAACCGATGAACACCAAAGGCGTGGAGACAAACATACTCGTACCCCACTGAAAGGAGCGTTATGCATATAAATGAAGAAACTTTTCCCCCAAACATCTCTCCACCTCTCACATGTCTCTCCATAGCCACAGGGAGTTGGTCTGTTATCAAAGGACCTCCAAATTATCAAATTATTGCTTTCCTGCAGCCTTCCTGGTCCTCCCGAGACAACCTCTGGTCTCCTCCCAGGTCCCTCCTCATTCCCAACTCGTTGTGGAGCTTTTCTTCTCTTGTGACAATCAAAAGATGTAGAAAACACTCACAAAACTATGAAAAACATGTGCATCAAGGTCCCTTCCAACCCAAACTATCCTATGATTCCATAATTACGCAGCAGCAGAGGGGATGTTTGTGTAGCTCAACCACCAAAAGAGGGGAGAGGAACCCCCCCGGTGCTGGCAGTGTGGGTCAGAGCACACAACCCCTCGCGCAGGAGAAGTGCGGTGTGTGTGTTCTGTGTGACACCGCCTGCTCCACACGTGGCTCAGGCCGGGCTGCCCGTGGGTATGGGGGTGACCACGCCTGTGTTGTACCCCCGAATCATCCCCGCCGCCGCGTGTTTGGGAAATAGTATTGAGTAAACCACCCAAAAAGTTTCAGAGTTTGTGCTTGTGTGTCTCCAAAGCTAGCAGCTTTTTTACATAAGAAACCAGAAAATTAAATACTGTGTAATATCGAATATCCGTCTGGGAAAGTGGCAGTTCTGGGGAGAGAAAGCGCTGCTGGAACCCGGGGCTGGGCACAGCGGCGTCTGCGGTGCGGCTCGGCACGTCCTTGTCCTCGACGCCTGCCCGCACCCGCTGCCCGTCCCTCACCTCCGCTGGGAAGAGTTAGAAAGAAGAAAAAACCCCTGACCTTTCTAGCAACTATACGATGGTACCCAGATGCCTTTTAAACTCCCTTCGTTCCTCGGCTACATCTGAGGGAGGTGGGATGGAGTTCCTGACGTTAACACCCAAGCTGGCGTGCTGGCACGGTCGGCATTTTGGGGGCTAAAACTTAGATATCGTACAGTAAAACCTCACTGCAATAGTTCTATCTGCTCTGGAAAAGGCGGCTATAGATACCACAGTCATTTGTAATTAAAATGTGTGATCTTCTCAAATGCATGAATTTTAGTTTTTTAGGCAAATCCAAATTCTTCAGTTTGTAGGCCGTTCCCGTTTTAGGGTGATACTGGCAGATCAAACGCACGCAGTGAAGCCCTGTGATCGCTGCTGTTGAAACTTCAGGTGCTTTAGAGCTCTCGTCTTCACTCAGGTTTATTTATTTATTCACGATGAAGTCTTCTCCTGGCAAGCTCTTGACCCTCCCGTTTCACGGCTCCCAGCAAAACTTCATCAACAACGACTGCTTTGAGTTAAAAATCTCAACATCGAATGGTATTGAGATGAAGCTCTTCTTGAATCCACATCTCTCTGTGGACTGTGATTTTCTCTCTGCTGCTGCATCGTGTGATTTTTCACACTGCTCCCAAGAAACGGGGCCGTTACGTGGTCAGCCCCCCCCCAGCTCCACTTCATTCCCGTCCCTGCCGCTGCTCTGGCTTCTTCCTCTGATTTTTAATCCGCAGAGTGCAGACGCCCTCAGTTTAGGATCGATCTGGGGGCCGTAAAGGGAACCCTTCGGAGCTTGCTGCCCCCACCGTGGGAACTGGCATGAAAAATATATTCTTAAATTACGTCATTTGATTCAATCGTCACACGCCCTCAATAGGACATGAATTCAGCTTCTCCCCCCGGCTCCCCAGCCCCCAGCCGGCAGCGGAGAGCAGCGGACGGGAGCAGAGGGGCTGTGCCCATAGTGCCCCCGACACCCGGACGGGGGTCCCTGAGCCGGGCTCCCCCCGCGCTGCCGCCCGCCTCCTGCCAGGCCCAGCAGTGGCTGGGGCGGCGTTTTTTCAGCAGGGCTCGGGCAGGGGGCACCGGCCAGCAGCAGCCCCGGGGGCCGGGGTACGTTTCCCCTTCTTTACGAGAACCTGGTGCTACTTCGGATTCTTACAGACCGTACAGACAAAATTCAGAGAGATCCTACGGGTACAGGGCACCGCCCGCCCAGCCCTGCAGCAACACGGCCGCTGGTTTTCAGCAGCTATTCTGTTCTAGTCCCCACAACTGATCACCTCAGTATCTGACCACCACGTAGCAGTGTGCTAAAGACGCGATTAGCATTCTCGCAGATATTATCTGTAGCAATACACAGCAACAAAAGCCAAGATGTGAAGGTGGCAGTGTCCAGTAGAGCACCCACTCCGCTTTCTGCCTGCACCACGGGTTTGGTTTATACACTGGAATTTCTGACAACCACGAATAATTGGAGTTTCAGTTTAATCTAAAATATAGCAGTGTCTCCTAGCAGCAAACAGGACGCTGGTTTGCTATCACAGCATCCTGGCGTGAAAACACCACTTCTTACTGCTTTTTGCCTGCGGTTCCCCCTACAAACACTGACCCACTTCAAACCCGTTACAGCAGCCCCAGAATCCCGTTAGGGACGGGGATGATTGCCTGTTATTTACCCGCCTGAAAGGAGACCTGTCAACAGCTCTATGGTTTACCCGGCTAAGAGAGAGAGACCTGTCATCAAGTCCACAACCCCAGCGCCCGAGAGGACGCCTTTCCCAGGAGGGGACCCGGGCTGGGTGAGAAGCCCCGGAGATGGGGGCACTGGTGGGGAGCCGGAGTGGGACAGGCAGGGGACAGGATCCCACTGGACAACACCTTCCTGCAGGAGACCCAAGAGCTGATGCTCAAGAGCGTAGGTGCGTTTTTCCGCACAGTTTTCATCCAGGCCTGTTTGGGGAAGATTAGCATTGGCACCATGTCAAAGATGAGTTTAATCTCATTATGAATATTCATTTGTTCGTGTTCCGTGACAATTTTCCTCGGAGTCTCAGGGCGGCTGTGGCCACAGCAGGCCGGAGCTGGGCTATTCCCCTGCGGTACTTCTGGCTCCAAATGCACGGCAACAACTGTGGGGGAAACTCTACCGTTCAGCAAGTTTATGGGCAATGCAATTTATTTTATGATCAAATTACACCAGGGTAATGCTGCCTTTTGCATCAGACAATTCAGTTCTAGTAATTGCTACCCTGGGGGTCTCTTCTCTCCTCTGTATACCCAGCCCATTTATAACACTAATGGCAGCAGCGTGTGAGCAGAGGGAGGATAATAGACCTTAAATAGCAGCAACATCTTGCTGGAGGAAAGAGAGAGCTTTGTCTTTATATTTCCAAGACTTGTTGAGCCTTAGGAGGTGCGTGCCTCTCTCATGAGATGTGAAACAACACAAGAAGTTGACGCCACAAGAGCTGATCGGATCAGCCAGCTCCAGCAGTGTGCCGGCTCAAACCCCACTACCTCGAGATGTGCTCTGTTCCCGTACAACGCCGCTTCGCACCCGCACAGACGGGTGTGTGCACGCGTGTGCGTACCGCCACCAACCAAAAGGGCGAGTTTGCATCCATGTAGGTTGCAAAGAGCTGAGGAAAACCTGCAAAGAAGTGGAAAAAATCCCCGGTCTTTTGCTTGTGAAATGTAGCCAACTAATTTTCCAAACGCGCTAGGCAGGAAAGCCTTAAGTACTCTGCTAGGTAAAAATTCGGAATATTTCCAACATGCAGGAAGGCAGACAGCCCAAGCTGAACGTAGTTATATGAAAGAATGTCTTTGCTTGCCCACGGTAAGCAGTAAGGCTACTACTGTAAGTCCCTCAGGTGTCTGAACTTGTTCTATTCTTATGACAAGTATGAAATTGGAAATGAAAATTTTTCATTCTTACACAATTTTCGGGTGCCTGTTCCCGAGGTGATCATTCCCCGTGATCTCTGCGGCAACGCCCCGTATGATCTTAACTGAGCGCTGCGGGATGGAGGGAGTTTGTTACCGCACGAGGCAGAACATGGGGAGCAGGAGAGGTCCCGGGGGCACCACCGCGCTGCCGGCACCTCTCCGCTTGCTCTTTTGCACCAGCCCTCCCCTCCTTCCTTTTGCTCGCTGTTGCATTTGCAACCCACTCAGGATTTTTCTACCTGTAACAAAGGACTCTGGACTGCAATTCAAATGAGATAAGGCTTTGGATTTCCTCTTTTTTGGTACATTTAACACAATGCTTGTGTATAAAATCAAGCTCCCCTCTCAAGCAGCAAAGCGAGGTGAATACAGCTCAGCATTTCTTTTCATCTTACAGACGCAAAGAGCTGAAATGTCACAGAAACATGTTGTTAAGAATGAAAATCTTTTTACAGCCTTCCTTGACTTTTTTAAAAAAGGTGAAAATAAGTGTGGGATTTGAGCATGGTATCGCTGAAAATTGGATACTTGTAATTAATCGAAAGGAATAGAAAAGTAGCTCCAAGTTGAAAATCCACATAAGCGTTCATTATAATGAGATCTCTAAGTCTCAAACTCCATTTAGATTTGTAATTCTCAAGTAAGCTGTGATATATCCAAACAGGGACTAAATCCAGCCAAACTGGCGAACCTGAATAAACAACCCCAGGGGCCGAGGACTGGTGATACAGCCCGTGCGTGCCCGGCTCCATCCCGCCGCTGGCGCCCACAGCCCGTGCCCGAGCACCGCTTCTTGGGACAGTGGCGTTGGGTTTGGCCACGAACAGCACCGGCTCTGCTTCCCTGATCTCTGCAACTCCCTTATCTGTCCGCTCTGCTGATGCCTTTTACCACCTGGGACCATCAGCAAAGACGGCTCTGGTGACGCGGTTCGGTCCCGGCGGTGCGAGCAGTGGGCGCGGGAAAGCTGCCGAGAGTCACTGTGCACCGGGGGAGAGCACAGGTCACCGGCTGCGAAGGTTTCCCGCTGTGGTGGCATGGCGACAGTTTTAGCGTCTAATTAATACCATCCCCGGGAGAACAGGGCTGAGCTGAATGCCAAGGTTGCCGGCCACGGGGAGAGGATGAATAAGAGCTGTCAAATTCAAGTAATCAAGGAGGACAGAAATGAAAACCGTGCGGGGTGGAGGGAGTGAGCAATAGCTTGGCCTGAATCACATTTCACTCCCCAGAATGACATACTCAAATTCCCATGTGGGGAAGAGCAAACATCTGCTCCCCCTGGAAGGTGCCAGGGCTCCTTCTGAGCTGCCCCCGCCGGGTTTGGGAGATGGGTACCCTCTGAGCGGTGCCTGAGCCTCCCACCTGCCGGAATTTCTGCTGCTGAGCATTTCTTCAGCCACAGCTTAACCCTTCTGCTCTTCCCTTTCCGCATCTCTGAAGTGAAGGTGGCATTCGCCTCCTGAGAGGCCACCAGCGAGCTCTGCCGCTCATGCCCAGGGAGCTCTGCCGGGTGAAGGTCGAAGCCGCCGCGGCATCGCTGTGTTCAGCACAGATCGGTGCCGGCCGGGAGGGAGCGGGAGGACGATCTGTCTGGGCTGACGCCTGTCAACGGGGAAGAATCTGAACAAATGACACGGCATAATGTATTTTGAAATGATGTCCTCTATTGTGGGGTAAGTCACACCGCGAGCTATGTTGGAAGCAAGTCTTGATCTATTTAAGCTGTTTTGCTTGGGGTTTAAAAAGGACAAGAATTTCTTGGGGGGAAAAGCAACAGCAAACTTTCAACCAGCTGTGTAATTTCCTATAAATATTCCACAGCCCCTGGGACCCCAACTCCCTCGCTGAACATACGGCGCTGAGCAGTGTGGATCGTCTTCTCGTCGCGGTGAGGCTGGAAAAGCGGCTGGAGGGGCCCTGGAGGATACCTGGACCATCGCAAAGACAAAAGGCAGTCCCTCCGCGCTGGCGCTGGGCTGCCGGCACCGCCGGAGAGTTGGGCTAGAGCAGCCTTTGAACCCCCACTTAGATGGACTCTGAGAAGGAGAAATTATTGCCTAATTCTTGCCAAGTGCCTCTGCCCCCCCTTGGAAAGCGTCAGGGAAACGGCGGCAGCAGATGCACCACGGGCTCGCGGGGAAGGCGTTCCCCCGGCCTCTGCCCCGTCCCATCCTCACATCGCACCCGCTGCCGCTGCCTCCTGGTACGGATACGCCGTGCCCCGCGGGGTCCTCCCTGCCTGCCCCTCTCCTCCATCCCCAGCCGGCATGATTTCACTCTACCTTTTACGCGTTCTTTCCTCTGGGCCTCTTTCCAACCCTTTCTGCTTTGATCTGGCCCATTAATGTCAATAAGCTATTTTTGGAAGCACCGTTCCAGATGCCTTCAGATCTCTTCCGCTGCTGTCTCCACCGGTGTCTGCGGCGCAGCGCACATGGCCGCGGCCAGAAGGGCCCTGCACGGCACGGAGAACGCAGCGTGCCCGCGCAGCGCTGGTGCGTGGGGATGGCGCCGGTGGGTTTGCCGGCAGGCGGGTTAGCGCGGGGCTGCTGCGTGCCCTCACACTGCAACGTGGCAAAAAGCTACTGCTGGCCACAGAGAGCCTCGCCGCCGCTTATTGATTTACTTTTAACACTTCATTCCTCAGCAATAACATAAATCAGCAAGAGGAAAAGAGGAATAGGAAATAGCTTCCAGCAACGCTGAATGGACTCTCGGTGCTTGCGTGCGGCAACCTTGGTTCTACCCAGCAAGGTTACAGCGCACGCTGGTGTCTCATAGCTCACATTTTTTCCCCTTATTCTTAAAAGAGCTTAAAGCGGTTAAGACATTTCTATAATATCCCTGGGTGAGCTTCTGCGATGCACTGAATCACTTGTGCTCCTGAGGAAAGGGAAGAGCAGCGGTTCTGCTGGTGGCGGCTCCCGCGGGCGCTGGGGGAGACCAGAGGAGGGCTGGCCAGCGTCGGATGCGTCCTCGCTGTGCCAGTTTGCCGCATACACAAGAGTAAGTCTTCTCGGCAATAATCACCGTCACAGAGAAGGACGCGCGTGTGAGCACAGCCGGGGTCCGGCCGCTCGTCCCTCGCCCGGCTCGGAGCCGTGTCCCGCACAGGGTCGGCACCTCCGAGCTGCCCACGGCTGACCGCAGCGGAGGGAGAGCACGAGGACGAGCGGCTCCGCATTCCCTCGCAGAGGAGCTAAAAGGGTTATTTTAGGAATTAAAGCGTTCCCGCTAGAAAAAGTAAAAAGTTTTGAATGATAGTCTCCCGGGAAAGGGATCATAAATAGCACAAAGTAAAATAAAAAGGAGCGGGAAGTGGGTACCTGCTGAAACAAAAAAGAGTATGCTTTCTCAGCCAAAAATTCCCATTTACCGTCACATACAGAGACCCCCACACTTTTTCTCCCAGAATTATTGTTCAGAAAATTATTGATCCCCATCCACTCTTGAGTGTATCTGTCGTTTTTCTTCTCCTTTCTGCTAAAGAGTCATACTGGATAAATCCCTGTTCTATATGCACTGACGCCCTGACACTCAGGCTGTGCGTGCCCGCGCACACACACACTCACACAGACCCTCCTGTGCCTTTAAACACAACTCCTTCGGTATTTCCATGCACTCACATGCAGGTACTTGGCCTTGTCCACTCAAGCCTAAAGCGATTTCCTGAATGCGATGTCCGCCTGCTCACGGCGATGAAGCTAAACATAACCCCCACACCTGCCTGAGTCCCCGAGCACCTGGAACCGTGGCTTTTTTGGTGCTCAGCCCTTCCTAAAGCGGGCGGAAGGCACAGCCCCGCAGCTCCGCGTCTCACCGCGGCCCCCTCAGCCCGTTTCCTTCTGCGCACGGGCCAAAATAATAATTTGCAAAGAACTTTTTGTCAGTCTGCACCTCCTATATACCTGCACGGGTGGACGTGAGAAGCGGGACATTAATCTCAGCCTTTTGTACCTTTTATCCTCAAGTTAAACGAATGTGGAAACAACACTTTCATCGGCGTTTGCTTGTCCTTACAGCCTGTGCCGCCGTGAGGGGGGCTCCGGCTTCGGGAGCTCACGCAGCCTCAGACCTGCCAGGTCTTCAATTCAGTATTGATTCCTTCTGCTGTCTCCGGGGGCAGCTGCCGAAGAGCCAGGCGAAACCCCTTACTTCTGATGCCCGGCATTTCCGGCACAGGATGCTGATTGAAGAGGATTTCAGGTACAGCAATTACTCAACCACAAACACAGCGATGTTTAACTAATAATCGGTTTTACCATGAGGTCCTCCGATCCCTGAGGGTCGGGACATCTGACGTATCATCCCACAGCGCTGTGCCGTACTGCCCTCATCGCTCTACAGAGCGGCGCAGTCAGGGCTGGGCTGGGGGGGACGTGCTCCCCGCACCGGGGCAGCCCCACGGCGGGACGGGGACGGGGACAGGGACTGGGGCGCCCCGCGGGACAGGACAGGCTCCCTGGGCAGGTCCTCACCCTGCCCCATGGACCTGCTAGAATCAGTAGATAACGCAGAGAAATAAAAAGACTGGGGAAAATATTAAACGACTACACACAACAGAACTCCTATTTCGGCTTTTTGCAGAGATTCCTTTGGGAAGAACGTCCCTGTTCAACCTCCGCCGCCGAAAGTTACTGCGTTTCAGGGTGAAACATCCTGAGAGGTCTCACCACAGGAGGACGGAGAAGCCACAATAAGAGCATCTTCAGAGTCAACACTGGGAGAGCCGGTGCCAGAAATACCATTGCATATGCACTCGCAGACTGTTAAGCACCTTTCAGTATTTTAATGAGCGTTTGGATTTGGCACTGAATGTTTTCTATTGTGCTACACCGTCCTTTAATGGCTGTGCCGACAGCGAGACACACGCTCACAGAAACCACTTTCTAGAGAAATAGGGCCCCATATGAGCAACTTCTACTTGTAACAAACGAATCTGACCAAAGAACTTTTTCTTCCCTTTCATCCTGGGAGGAGGAGGAGGATGAAAAAGGATTAAAATGGAAAGCGAGCCTGGTGCGAGGGAGGTGCAGGTTTGATTGTGCAGATTTTTATCCCATTTCCATTTAAAGAGAAGTGCGTTTTTGCAGGACTCGCACAACACTCACTGTACTGCCGTTCCTCTACTTTTCCATTTTTCATTTGCCTCTTTTTCCTCCAGTTGTCTGCAGAGAGACAGAACCTTATATTTACACACACTTGTATGCAGAAATAAATACCAGGATCGGTGTTACTCTCTAAAATATGACCAGGGAACACACTGTAATCTCTATTAATGATGGTGAATTGCAGGTTTTATAGATTAAGGCAATGTCACTGCTTTATAATTGCCTTTTCATACAAGGATGAACACAAAGCTGTAGCCTCACCACAACGTATTTATTTATCCTGGGTTAGGTCTGACTTGGAAATGCCACTCTGTCCAGTACATGATTAACAGCTAATGAAATCTTGCAGCCACCTTCTCTGAAAACGTCACTTGGAGAAACAAAACAGTCTTATTTGCACTTTTCCTTTCATTGTGTGCTTCTGCCTCACTCAGTAAGGGCAAGAGTTACAGCCTCTTGCTGCGTTTGCCACCCTGAGGGCACGACGTGGTCCCTGCAGGACGTGGTCCCCGAAGGCGCACCCGGACTTCACCTACGCCCCAGTCCCCAGGGACCATTTAACGGAGAAATACATACAAATACTTAAAGGGAGGATGCCAGGGGGATGGGAGCAGTCTTTTTTCAGTGGCGCCCAGTGATAGGACGAGGGGTAATGGGCATAAACTTGAACATAGGAAGTTCCATCTTAACATGAGAAGGAACTTCTTTACTTTGAGGGTAGTGGAGCACTGGCACAGGCTGCCCAGAGAGGTGGTGGAGTCTCCCACTCTGGAGACATTCAAAACCCGCCTGGACGCTGTCCTGTGTAACGTGCTGTAGGTGACCCTGCTCTGGCAGGAGGGTTGGACTAGATGATCTCCAGAGGTCCCTTCCAACCCTAACAATTCTGTGAATTCTGTGAATTCTGTGAAATCTCTTCCAGCTGGCTCAGAGCACCTTCATCACAGCTGGCTGCCACGGCCTCAGCTGGAGGAGGCATTTGGTTATCTTCCCTGCAAGTCAGCTCATCACCTGGACGTGGCCGGCTGTGAAGTCACCACACTGGAAGCCCATCGGGTCTCAGGGTCTCCGCTCAATGGCCCAACAGCCTTCTGAATAAACCCCTGTTTCACCTGAGAATTTGTCGATGACGATGTGCGGTTTAGGGCTTTTTTTGTCCTTTTCCATCTCTGGTTGATCTCTCTCCGTTGGCAATAGTTTCAACCTCAGACCACGCTGTGAGGGAGAGATAATCTACACATTATTCTCTTTTTTTTTTTTTTTGGCCCTAGAATTGTCGCTCTTCGTACCAGTATGGAAACGTGGTTTGAAATATAGTAACCTTTTTTCTTTATATACCTGGAGTATGCTTGAAGTCAAATGGAGATACAAAATTTACTTCCTCCTGCCACCAAAGACTTTTTCTGGCAAATTATTCAGTTTTATTAAGCACATAAAGACCTACAAAGTTGGTCTTTTAATGTACTTATATAGCCATAAACTTATATCGCTGAAATAATTGCATTTTAATGATTTTTTTATCTTCACATAATTTGTATATTTAACAATCACACCAATAGAAAGAGCAATGCTCACTGTAGAAGCTTTCTGCTTAGAGATTAGGTGCACGCTTATTCCTCATCCCCACACTGCTGATGAAAGCTTCCAAATTCCCTATTATGTGCTCTTAATGGCTTCTGTGAAGATAATCTCGCCGCGGATGTCCTGCCTGGGTGTGTTACAGAGCCGCAGCGCTCTGCACACCAGGTTTGTAGCGCTCGGGCTGCTCTGGAAGTGCAGGTTCAATCCTATCTGGGCAGATCTGCTCTTCTGAAAACCATCTCTGAGCAAAGCTCGTCCCTGTTGGGAGAAGCAGCCGGAGAACCCTGCGGCCCCGAGCCCCGGGCTGAGGATTCCCGTGGGATGCGAGAAGCACACCCACCCGCACCGCAGTCAGCCGGACCCCTTTTTACAAGGCAAAAAAAGAGGATTGTGTCCTAACTTCCTTAGAAAGCATACAGAGAGCCCAGACTGGGGCGGCTGGTTACACCTCCCACCTCGGGCTGTCCCTGGTGGACTCGTCGGGGGCTGTCGGGGCAACCCAAAGCCACCACCTCACGCTGACGGTTTGTCACCTCCCGCGGTGTCCCAGTCCTGAGGGGACGGCGCTCCTCCCCGCAACGCACTGAGAAACCGTCCTCCTTACGTGTGGCTCCTGGGTTGCGACAAATACACAGCAGTGTTTTAAACTGCCTAATTAAACCTTTAATTCAGATTTAATAACAGTTTAATAACATTTGTATCCATAGATAGATATAAATCAGCAGAGAAGTGCTCTTTGCTAACGGTGAGTGGGATGCTGTCAACTGCCACACAATTCACACAAAAGACCTGTGCCACAACGGTTAATCACGATCTCGGCTGAGCATTCCCTGTAATAATTTTTGGTTATTTAGTGAGATCAGAATTACAAATTATTAAACCCAGTTAATAATTAGTTTAAGTGGACATTAATTAGCATTGACTAATAATGAGATTCTTACTACACCCACTTGCTTATCCGGAGACCTTCTCCTGTTTAATGATACAGAAATGAAAGCCAGATGAATCAGTAATATTTACAGCTTATTGAGAAGAATTGCCCAAGTCAGAAGGAATAAATTAGCCGGTAATTCCAGAAAAGTCAAATGTGTAATCATCGTGCCATAGGGCGTCTTGTCCTGCCCCAAGCCCCCGGCTGCTCCCATCCCTGCTGCCCAGCGCGGGAGCTCTTCTCCGCTAACGCTGCGCTGCCCGGGCCGCTAATGAGCTGCAATCATCAGGACGGCGCGAGGGCACGCTGCCCTTGGCGGGCTGCCGGGGGGCTGTGCGGCACTCAGCACCGCTGCCGCCCCTTCCCCAGGGCTGGAGGATGAGTTCAGAATAAACCTCACGCACCTCTCAGGGCGCGGGAGCTGGCAGCGCATTATCAACTTCCACTGATTTTTTTTTTTTTTTAAGTAATTGAGGTCGAGAGGACTCGAGTCTCCCACTGAGCATGTGCTTAAGTGGCGATAAGGATCAGGCCTCCGCCTCCCGCTGCCTGTCGGGAGTTTTGCTCTTCCAGAAGCAAAAGCTTTTTGAAGGCGCTCTCTCGCTGCGCGCTGCTGCCGTAGAACGGCTGTGCCCCGCTCGTCCCAGGATCAAGAAATGATCCCACTCATAGTTCAATTGCACGTGCAAATAAAATAATTAAACACTCTCTACAATGAACTACAAAAACTGAATTCCAAATATAACCCTTCTGTCCTCCTCATCATTTCCAAGTCTTCGCGTGTTGGGGTTTGGGGTGGGGTGTTTCTCCTTTCTCTCTTTAGCAAACTGCAGAAAGTTTTATCACACTTTTAGCACATCCTCTGTTAACTTACTATGCACATATTTAATTTTTGTGAGGTTTTTAATCACTTACAGAGAGATGCACAGGTCTCTGCAATGCTTTTCATTTTGGCTCATTGCACATGTGGAAATGGGACTGCAACACAACATGTTATGGCGAAGTTTCTCCTTTCTGCTCTAGGAATGAATTACATTGCGGCAGCTATATTTGGAGCTCTCAGGCACTGCTCTCCGTTCTGTGGCTTTTGATGTTTTATACATTCGTCTGAGCTGCCTGTCTGCCATTTGAGTTGGCTTGAAGTTATCAAAGTTTTATCACTTTTCAAGTATAAAACCACTTTCTTCCACCGGTTTCCTTCGGAAGGCAGTGCGCCTGCAGCCAGCCCCCGCCGCCGCGCCGGCCGCCCCACGGGATGAGCCGCCGCGCTGTGCCGCGTCTCACCAGGGATCAGCTCCCGGCTGTGCCACGACTTGGGCAGCGCAGACGAAAGCAGCAGCTGTGATGGCGTTTAGGTGAGGGAGGGATTGCGGGGACGATGCTTGGAGCTTCGAAGGGACCGTGCCGTCGCCTGGGCAGCCTGGCAGCCCCGTGAGAGCCGGGCGCTGGCACAGACCTGGGTGCGTGGGAAAGCCGGTGGAAGTGCCTGGGAGGGACGGCTTGCTTTGCCATGAATTGCTTAATTCCTTATATTCCTCCTCCACTTGTATGGTTGTCAGTTGCTTGCTGCAAAGAAGTTAAAGCTGGTCAAAGCAATTTATCCGTAGGGAATTCAAGCGTAAGCTCCCACCCGTGCGGGCAGAGACCAGCACACACTCACCTCCCGTGAGCTGCTGTGGTTGTGGTTTGGTACCTACGCTGTACCTACACCTACATGTGAGCCACGCTGAACTCGGGCACATCGCCCAACTCCAATTATTTGTCTCTCTGTAGTAAGTGTTGCACACTATTTCAAACTTCACTAGTGTCTCCAGACGTAGCCCACAGGACGCGCTTCTCCTGGTCTTCATCTTTGGAACGGGCAACCCTCTCCTGGAACCTGCAGGTGCCTGGTGTGACTGACAGCGTTTGGCTTACGGCTGGGGAGACGATGGGGAAAACAGCTCGTGCTGTAAGCGAGGTCTAGCACACTGGCGGCAAAAATGAATTTTCATTGCTTCTTAATGGCGATTAGTGATTTTGATACAACTGATCACGTGCATTCTCAGGACATTTGATTAATGAGGCCATTTTTAAGAAGAAATAATAAGCCCACGGCGAAAACATGACAGGAACAGAGAGATCTGTCTGCACTTCTCTCTCATAAAAGGCCCTGACTGTAAAGAAATTCCTAAAGGTTGTAAACAAAAGCTTTATAATGGTTTTCTTCCTCCCATTTCCCTTTCCCTCTCCCACAAGCTACTTGCATTATTAGAAATCAATGCATGAGCTGTAGATCTCTCGCTTCGGGGTTGCAGGCAGATAACACCAAAGTATTTCCAATCATAACAAAAGTGAATTTCAGGAGCAGTGAAGGGGAACCAGAGCTCGACTCCTGCTGACCAGTGGGAGCCTCTGCTGCCACTGCAAAATTCGGGCAGCTCTTCGCCCGGGTGGCCCCAGGGCTCGCGCCGGCAGCACCGGGGCACCGCGCAGCACAGCCCTTCCCGGCCGGCGAGCAGGTGGGGAGGGTCCATGCAGAGATGGCCCCAGAACATCACCTCCACAAACACCACCCTCTGAGAGCCTTTTTCCAACATGCCACAACAAATCCCGAAGCTGGTGGAGGAGCAGGAGCACAGGAGAGAGGGCGGTCACGGCCACACTTCTTTGTCCTTGTAGCAGTACGGAATTTCTTTGGTTAAATCCCCTCATGTGCTCTCTCCCATCTGAGGGTCCTGAAAGGGTTGGATCAATTCTCACTTATACTGTTAGCTATTTTTACACCAGATTTTGTACGAGGAACTTACAGTTGGACTTGCAGCAATGACCAACCAAGGAAATATTATTTGTCCTTTCGTGTACCACGCTGACAATACAAGCACAGCAGGTTTTTTAGAAAGTGGCAAAAAGTAGTGAAAGAAATGAGTCCATGCCGTGCAGAGAAACAGCCACCAAAGGCTGTTTGTACAGATACACGGGATGCGCAAGCTGAGGAGGAAAGCAGACTCTCCAGGGCTGTGAGAATGGTGCCAGGTTTCTTTTTAACCTGCAGTATGTTAACATCATACTTCTGGGTTTAATCCCACCTCTGGATAAACGAGGTGGAGGATGCAAGCTGAAAACGTCTGGCAGGCGCTGATTCCAGACCTGGCTACCCGAGGTTTCTATAGCGTCCTCTGAAGCCACCGGGACGGGCGCTGTCAGAGACCGGCACCGCTGGAGACGGACACTTGTTCTGCCCCAGCCCTGCAGCTCCCGTTCCTGGTGAGTGAGAGTGGGCAATAAAGGTGCAATTATGTTGAGACACAAGAAGAAAGAAGATAAATTATGGTCTTGCATTTATATAGCACATTTCATCCCAAACCATCGAGTTAACTGATTGATATACAAATTACATTTTGAGAGATCACTCTATCCATCCCTGACATGCAGATATATATAATGTAATCATTATTTTTTAAAGCAAACTTACTTATTAATGCAAACCCTACAATTGGGGTGAGCTCTTCTGGGCAAAGATGAATCAGAAGTGACAAAACTCGACCATCTCGTGACGAGCGTGCTTAAGAATGAATGGAATAATTTAGATACTTAGATCCCTCCAACATGATAAGTTCAAAGCCAAACAGAGAATGTCTCTCTTCTCTAAGGATTCAAAACAGACTTTGCTAAAATGTAATTAAGCGCTAAGTCCCTTGAAATCAATCACTTCCAGAAACTAATACCCACCTTGCTGATTAGACGGTGGGTAAGCCAGGGGCAATTATTGCATTAGTATGAAAATCGTTAACCATGAGACCAACCAGTTTTGATAGGATAATTGCTCTGAGAAAGACGACTTGATGGTTAATATCAGAAGAAGTGATGTATTTGGGAGAGGGGAACCTACCATGTTAACTGCAGCTAATTAAAAGTGACCTAATTCTCATTAATACTATGTTTGATTGGATACAAACTTGAATCTGGAAGGCTAATTGGGAGCACCGGCACGTGTCGCCCCAGCTGATGCCAGCTGGGAGGTTTCTGCTTTGTCTCCGACAGAGGTGGGGAGCTGCGCTCAGGGCAGCGGGAGGTGAATCCCTCCCTCCTCCTTCAGTTGTTTTCCGCCCTCCCCCATCACTGCCCACCAGCCCCGACCAGCCACAGCCACGTTTTGTGGAAAAGTGCTCATAACTGCGGAGTAACCTGGGCTGTAAACGTGTCAGCCAAACTCACTTCAGCAACTAGAAACGAGCCCAGTAAAATTAAGCCCATCGTGTTTAACCGCTTTGAATAATGTGTTACATTTCTACATTTTCCAGCATGTGTTTGTTCAGTGTGGCTGAGTGGAAGTGTCAGGGAAAAATGTTTGTTTTTCATACTCCTGCAGCTAATGACCAATTTTCCACAAATCATAATAGTCTTACACCATTAGGTTTTATAATTAAGTCTTTATTATGTGATCCTGTTTACTCAGCACACACAGGAATCTGACAGGCATCCCGCGCGCCGTCACACAGTCCAGAAATGACTTGTGTCGCAGCGCAACTTCGCAGATGATGGCTGAGCTCCTCCGACAGCACCCGACATCGCGACTGCAGGCGGCGGGAGATCAGCAGGAAACATAAAGTAACCCTGACACGGAACCGATGCTGTGGCTGCTGTGAGGCAGCGCAGCGCTATCCATCCCCTTCCCCTGAGAAACCCCACACTGAGCATCACCTCTGCATTAACTTCAGTGGAGATGCCCCGTTTGGCGCCAGTGGGAGAATTACGCAGAGGGTGTCACAGCCACCTGGCCGAGGACGAGAGGACACCCCACGGCTGTCCGCATCCCCGGCAGGCAGCACTTAAATGCTCCTGTACTATCCTAAGAGGGGCTGAATGCGGTTAGCAAAGGGAGGTGGGACTGGAAATGCAGGTCCCGGCGTGTTTGGTGGCTGTATTCATTGCATGGGAAAAGACGCGCTTCAGGTTTTCCCCCAACCCTTGTTCTGAAATCTGTCTTTCCTTCATGGAAATCGCAGCCAAACGGGAGCTTTGCTACTTGTGAATGAAGATAGGGGTGATTCACTGGCGAATCAATATTCATGCCAGAAGGGAACAACGGCTGCATTCACTTCCATACAGCTGAGGGTGAAAGGTGGCGATCATTGAATTAATCATTAATTGAGCATTATGCCGCTATTTATATGGCTGAGCAATTAATGAGGAAAAAAAGCAACCACAAATAACATATTGAACAAAAATATCAAACTTAGTTGTGTAAATTGTTGGCAATAAATAATCTTACCAACCCTTATCAATTCCTCTGTGCATTTCCTAGGAAGGTTATGAACTGCGGTGCCGGTGACTTCTCAGGGCGGGTGGGATTTGTCACCTCCTTACTGACCAGGACGGCGCCAGCCCACGGCTGCGTGGGAACAGAGCTCCAGGAGCGGCGCTCCCGCTCTGGGCGCTGAGCGTCAGCCGCGGAGGGCTGCCCGGACGGCTGTCTACACAGGCAAAATAAGCAAAATGTCACACAAATACGGGTTCGGGTTTGGTACCGCTGCCCCGGCTCTGCCCCTGCAGGACCTCACCCCCCATCCTCACCCACCGCCCACCCCAGTGCCCCTCCACCGCCGCCCCACACCTCTGCTGGGACGTGGCTTCAGGCACTGCCTCCAGTCGCCTCTGCAACTATTTGACTGTTCGCCAGAGCAAACGGAGCTAAAGAGGAATGAGTGCGCACTGGACCTGCCTCCTTGGTTTCACACCATTTTAAAGAGGATTTAGAGCAGCATAAAAGTTGTTGTGGCAGAGTGGAGAAGCCGAGCGGGTATACGTGTTTACGTTGCGTTATACTGCTCGAGATAAAGCCCAACGTAAAATCCCTTAACTCTTTTTGACAACAAATTAGTTTCAGATCAAGGGCTCCTGCTCTGTCTCAAACTATGATTTTTACTTCCAAATTATTCATCTTGCCAGAAGCTGTTGCTAACAAAAACAGGCAAATTTTTAATGGTTTGTGTAACGTCTTGTTCACTTTCAGTTTTCTTCATAGAAAATTCTCTTTGTCACTTCATGCCAGAGAATAAACTTTTCTATCACATTAATCAAGCGAGGCAGCCCAGGCTTTCGGGTAAAAACCCCGTCATGGCGCGCTTTGTGCGGCCTCTGAATGCAGCATCCCTTGCACCCGCACGCCAGGCTGAGCACAGTCTCTCAATGACAGTCATCCAGCTTATTACAAAGGTCTCCAAAATCATAAATTTAAGTCAAGATTCTGGTAGTAACACTATCCCTGGGAGATGTTTCAACAGACGAAAAACTGCAACCCCCCAAACCTTCCTTTCCTCCCTCCCCCGGGCTGCACACTGGCATCGATTATCCTTTTCTTTCTCCATGTTACTTGAAGCATCCACAAGCTGTTCTGAAAACATACAGAGAGCAAAGACCCGGCCCTCGGCACCCGAACGCGCGCCAGAAGCCGTGTGAAAATCCCGGGAGGAAGGAGAGCGGTGCGGCGGAGCGGAGCGGGCGCCCACGCGCTGGGAACAGCGGGCGCCGGGGGCTGGCGGGGGGTCCCCCCGCCCGCATGCACCGAGAGCTGCGCCCCGCGGGGAAAACCGCGTTTCAACAAATCCCGCAGCTACTCGTTAATCCAGCGGCCGGCGCGACATGAAATTTATCCTTTAACAATATTATTCTCCTGGTGCTGCGGTAGACTACAAAGGGGAGAACTTTGTAGAGTAGGGTAGATGGTTGGACGCGATGATCCCAAGGGTCTCTTCCAACCTAGACAATTCTATGGTTCCATGGTTCTAGACTGAAAACTTTGTCCCTGATAGCTTTCCTATCCTCAGCAGAAAATGTCTGCCAGGCAAAATGGATAATAATTTAAAAAAGTAAATAAAAGGTCTACTTTTACTGTCTATATTTCCATTTCAGAAAAAGAGGAAAGGTAAGGATTTCCAGTTAAATAAATAAAATTAAAAAGACTCAAACAAGTATGTTGTAAAGATCTAGAAGTTTGTGGAAAAATCAAGTTTGATGTTCAGATAAAAAAAAAAAATATTTTGGGGATGTTATTCCCCAAGTAATTCAGAGAACAAACGTCCTAAATTTTCCACAAATGTGGCTTCTCCGTGACCATGTGACTGTTTGCACCACTTCTCCATTTCACCCAAAACACTGAAGCAGAAGCGGAGGCTGCGGACAACAGCATCCCCTCATCAGACCGACTGGGGCCGACGGCGGGTTTGGGGCCGCTCTGCCCTGAGTCGCAGCGGGGCAGGACCAGACCTCGCTCCTGCCCTGTGCCAAGCCCGACCCCCGTGGGACGCTGGCTGTGTCCCCATGGGACCCTGGCGGTGCCCCCGCGGTGCCCCGCCTGGCACCACGCAACAGCTCCCACCAGCGCAGAGCGGGGAGAACCCCTGCGGGCTTTCCGTGTGCTCCCAGCGCCCCAGGGAGCCGCTGGAAGCTCCCGCTCCTCTTGCTGGGGACCACGCGAGGGCTGATGCGCGGTGAGAGCAGTCTCAAGGCTCTCTGCTCGTCACTGCAGCGCCGGGAGAGCTTCAATCCAGCCCAGATCCTGCTAACCGTGTTTTGCACAAGCGCTGAGTTTGGCACAGAGCAAGTTTCCAGTTCCCTTAATTGCTCAGAGAGAGAAAAGAACTGTACAACCGCAGGAGCTCCACCCGCCCTGCGGCACGGGCCGGCGGTGGAGGGATGCTCGCGGCGGGGACGGTACCCTGCCCTCCGCCCGCACTCCTCAGCCTTTAGGCTGGGAACGACGCCTGCGGAGAAGCTGAAGGAAGGATATTACCCAAGTCAAGGAGAATGGGGACATTTTTCCCCTTGTAATTGTTTGCTGCTTGGCTAGCTATTGATTACCTTTTTTGCAGAGTTGCTATTTGTTTTTCTTCGCAATATATTGGATTCTCGAGGCTTTTAATCAACTATAATTGATTGTGATTACCACTACCTGCTCTTGAGCCTGCCTGGCTTGTTCCACGTGCTCAAGGCAGGGGTTGTGTCGCTCCACGTGTGCGCCTGCGTCCCTGCCGCCTCCTTCCCCTGGCAAGCACACAGCCAAACCCGCGTTTCAGGACAAGCTACATCAGCCAACCGCATCAGCAGAAATGAGGGCATTTCTCCTAAAAATTCCCAGCAGCTCTCCACCCCTGGCAGAGCTCACGGCTCACATCGCCATCCCAGCTTCCCTCTGCACTTTTGAGGTGCGTCCTGGAACTTCTGATGGAACTTCATGACTGAGCCCTCAAACCCACCCTGTGCGCTGAGCTTGGAGATCTCAGCAGGCGGTGTGGGTGCAGCTGGAGCCATGCTGGGATACGGCTTCTATTGCCTTAATGATTAATTGTATCCAGTGGAAAATTATTCCACAGGCACAACAATCAGCACTCAGTGTTTCCAAATGTTAGTTTCTTCTATAAATGGGTGTTAGCAAAAAGCAGATGGCAAAGATAATTCACTGTCTACTGCACTATCCTCACCCATTGTCTTCGCCTATTGCTGCGAACTTCAGTCGGGCTCTATTTACAGTTATCTCCTCAGCTGCTGGGTATCGGCGCTGTGACAGGCTGTGATTTATGGTTATTTTGTCTGCTGTTTTAATTACAAACTTGTTGTTCTGTGATTCAGTTTGAGATCAGAAAGGTCCCCGAGAGGCTGAGAGAGAGGGGTTAATTTTGCCGTTCCCAGAGGCGCCGTTTGCAGGTCCGACTCCTTCACCCGGGCAGAGGCTGGAAAGGAGCAAACACTGGAGGACGACACTGACTTCCCCCAGGACCGGTAACGTTTGGGCTTTCTGGCTTCTTAACCACCTGCTTTGGCTACCAGAGCACAGGTTCAACCGCCCATTAACCGAGAGCGCCTGAGGCACATAAATTCCCTGTGGTTCACAGAGGCTTTCTCCCTTCTGAGACTGCAAGCGCCTTGCACTTCCCGAGGTTACATTTGGACTGACAAACGGTCCTTTCACAACATCGGAAGGGTCTGTCTGGATTGCTGCTGCGTGAAGAGGCTTCCCCTTTGGTTCCTGACTGTCCGGACAACCCGGTGCCATCTCCTGCCCGCTCCTGGCCGGTCTCTCAGGACATGGCACTCTGCATCTCGGTCTTTGCCACCTCCGAACTCAGCACACTGCCGTCGCTCTGGGCTGTCCCTTGGCTCAGGTATTCTCTTGTTTACAGTTCTGCTAAGGGTTTTCTGATTAAATTATTACTTGGTCGCTTTATTTGTTTGCTTTCCCCTGCGGGCTTTTCTCAACCAGACCATCTACCACACAAACGTTTCTGTAATCTGAAAGCCAAGTTGTCCCTGCGAGTCCTTCCTTTGCCCCTCTGAGACACTGATCGTTGACAAAGCCCAAGCAACCTTCGCACTCCCAGCTGGTGAGATGTCATGGAAATTTTGAAACATGTCAACTCCTTTTTAGCTTGTGAGACAAGAAATGAGCTAGATAGAGGCTTAAAGGAAAGAAGAAGAAATTGTTCTCCAAACTAAACAATGCCAATTTTCTTCCCTGCTACAGGCAGAGCGTCAGCACCGATAGCAGATTCTGCTTTCAACCGCTCCAGTGCGAAAACGTGCAGCTGCTTCATTACTCTGATTTCTGTGACAGCCTATTAAAGATTACCACTGCCATCTGTTCCCTCGGCGAGGTGACGGGCTCGCTGGCTGACTGCACCGTGGCGAGACCTTCCCTGACCATGGGCTCCGTCCACAGAAGCTCTCATCAACCGCGGCCACGGCGGCTTCAGCGCGTGGGGAGAGCTGGTGCTCCCTGCAGGACGCGCTGCCGGGGGACCCAGCGGGGCTCCGTGCGGGGCGATAACCCCCTCCAGGTCTGCAGAGCCACCCCACAAACCTCTCTAACAGGGAGAGTTTCCTATTAAAATTTCCAGGATGGTTATCATTCTCTATTTAATACTGTACACCTATAGAGTAATTTCTTCCAAATACCATTGCACTCCCCAGCAGCCTGCTAATTTAACCTGTATTAGTGGAAAATCCTCCAGGATACCTTGTGCACACCGGCTGCGACTGGGTTTTAAGTGCCACTTAACTCTTTGGGGCTTGAAACCGGTATAGGGATCTTCCCAGAGTAACATCCATGGGACAAGGGTTGACCTGTTCACTCCGAGCGTTGCTGAGTGCCCCCAGGTCCTCAATCGAACTGCGTATGTCCCATCCGCCCGCGTGGCAGATCTGCCTGCCTTCTCCCAAAGGCAGCAGTCGCTTGAAAGGAAACACCAGATGTCACAGGGGGTCAAATCAGCAACAATGAGAAATACATTTTCTTCTTCAAGAAAAAAAATATCTCGCCATTTAAAAGAAAAGCAGAGCACATCAGGGATGCGTAGAACAGATGCAATGAAAGATGTACAGTCACTTCATTTCATACCCCACGCTCCGGGAAAGACAAACACTGAATGATGTTCTCTTGTGGATTTGAAAACATTAAAAAAAAAAACCAACCTACAATGAAACATCAGGTTTTTTCGATCAAACTTGTTCCTTATTGACACACCTGCAACTTTTTATGCTGCAAAAACATAACCTTCATGAAATTCAGATTTGAGTGTGCCTGAACATTGAACTCCAAGTCCAAATACAAGGTCTTGAAGTAAACGCGTATCACAAAGAGAGAGAAATTTCTCTCATCCTCAGAGCCAATGTATAACTCTCTCTAAGGCCAAATGGCCTGTGCAGGACGCCCCTCACTACTGTAATACAAATAGAAGCCTATTTTTGTATAGCATTAGGTCTTGGAGACAATCCAGAGGCAGCTATTACAATCCACGCTGACTTCAGGCTGACTCACATCCTTAACTCACACACGCCATTGTCTTTATTCAGATTTCCCATTTCCATTGCAGGCATCTGACATGGGTTAATTACAGCTTTTTTTTCAGCGAATATTTCTTTTGTTTCTCCCCCGTATATTTAGTACATTTATAAAGGGGTAATGAAGATGTTCTAATTGCAAATATCTGCAATAGCGCTGGAGAGGAATGGAAAAACTTATTCCCAGACCGTACCCAGAGGTGGAGGCTGTGGGCAGCCCCGCGCAGGGCAGAGCCCCAGCCGGGGCCAGGAGCCACCGCAGGCTGGACGGGGACATCGCCAGCCGGGGCGAAAAAGGACTATCCTTCCTTAAGGAAGAAACGGCATAAAACTCATTTTTACGCCAGAAGTTGCCTCCAGCCAGGCTCTCCTTGCCCGCGCGGTGAGACAGATCGGCTGCAGCTGCCCCTGGCCTCGGGGACGGGCACGCAGGCAGCCCGGGAGCCAGAGGGGACCGCGGCCGCGCCGCAGGGTGGCCCCCGCACGGGGCAGAGGTGCCACTGACCACCACGGGGCCGGGCGGCGTGGGAGCGTCTGCGGAGGGAAGGGACGGAGCGGGGAGGGCTCGGGAGAGAGCGCTTGAACACCATCACAGAGCCCAGCAGAAAACAGCAGCTCTTGTCTACGCTTTTAGAGATATAACCTCGAGAACTGGTGACAGAAATATATTTTTTATGACATTCTAGAAAATGGCTTCACAGACACCCAGACTGGTGGGGGCTGGAAGGGCCCTCTGGAGCTCCCCCATCCCACC